>NC_052131.2:15397756-15999956 GCF_016086655.4 Lepeophtheirus salmonis | reverse complement strand
GAGTGAGGGTACTTTCATTCTAGAAGTGAAATCTTAAAGTTTTCTTGGAAACACATAGGTTGGAGTAGTGAGGAACGTGCGTTTCCAGTCGAAAATAAATAATGCCAAAAAATGGTTTGACATAATGTTTTTAAAAAAAGCTCCGTTTTTATTTGTGCGATTTATGCAAATCAGTTAATTACTTCAATTCTATTATTCAAAAAACGATTCTTTCAATTCATTTTCATAATTTGAAATTTGCAAAGTTATCCGAACACGAATTCTCCATCGATAGCTAAATATTGTGCAATCAAATTTGGTGGCATGCAAGGATTTTAAATTGGTGCAGTTTGTCCAAATCAAATAATTGGAACCGGATTTATTCCGGAAAAACCAACAGTTTTAAGACCTTTGCAGAATTGCCAATAACTATTTACTTAATAAACTAATCATCCACAACTGTAGCTCAAATATATTGCCAATTAAATTATGTATCTTTTTGTATTTAAAAAAAAACAAAAAAAAACTAGAAAAAACTGCAAAATATGGCGTATTTTCTCTATGCCTGTTTCCAGCTTTGCCTAACGCTCAAAAAAACTTGAGTCAAACAATCTCAAAACTGTCCCAAAAAAAATTGGAGTAGGAAATCTTATCCTTCACGCGTAAACCCATCGCACTTAATCAACATGAGATACACATTACTTAAGCCATCTATTGGGAAAAAAATAATGGATTTATTTTTAAACTAGTTTCCATTCTCCATTTGAAATAATCTATCAAGTAATCATTGACTAATATACTTACATATATAGGACTAGGTTGATGCACGCAAGAGTATTTTGGTAATTAATTACATGATATTTATCATTTCATGAGGAGGAGTTAACTCATTATTGTAATAATTAAATTACATACTAATGTTTATAATAAATAAATAAACGATCCCACAAACAAACAACTCATGTACATAAGAAATTTTTTTATAAAACGTAATCAAAATGTAATTTAATCTCATGCTGTGTCAAATTTCATTTTTTTGTCTTCTTGTTACTAAAAGTAGGACTCAAAGTATGAGATCTTTTTTTTAATGTACATACGTAGATTCAATGCAGACTCAAGAACTTTTGATATGTAACCATTTAATCCGTGTGTGTGTGTGTGTGTTATCTTTTATAAGCATGAAATGAATTTGTATCTACCTATGAACCTTTGTAGATATGTACGTGTGCTACATGCAAAAGAAAAGGTTGCGGGTAAAGTCGTGTTTAAAGTACTTGCTTTTGTGTTCTTCAGTGACAGTATGCACATCTGAGTCATGGGAGAAAATTAGTTTGTAGGTTGGATGTACATATATGTAGTGTAATCATTATGGCAATGATTACGTCATTAATACATTAGTGTATAATAGTGGAAGAGAGATCAAATACATCAATATACGATGTTCATCCCCTTCCTTAGTGTTGTAGCTCTTCACTGTTGATCAACAGTTTTGAATATATATGTATATATTGTATCTAGAGGAGACTGGGATCTAGAGTTGTGTCAATCCTTTTTTAGGACAGAAGACTACATTCAGTCCAGTTCACTCTCGCTAAGGTCTAGTTCAGTCCTAAAAACTTACAGATTTCGGTCCTTGGTGACGTCACTAAACTATATTTCTTTTTTAATCAGTTCTAGTACTGCCAGTGGGAAGGACCAACAGTCTTAAGGACGGGCCCAAGGAATTAATGCACCGGATGACTAGATTGGACCAAATAAATAAAGACTGACACAAACTACTGGGATCTCTTATTATACAGACTGAGGACCCAAAACATGCAGTAGCATTTAATTACTATTTTTTTTTTTTTTTTTATTTGTATTATGAGGTTTTTATTAAAGCACCAAACGACAGCTAATACACAAAAACACAAGTATTTTTAATATACCATGTCTCTAAGCGTAAAAATGTCGGTGCAACATATTAAGAAGTCCATTACAGTTCCATATAGAGAAGAACCAAAACTTTTCCATAAACAATATGGCTGACTTGTGGCCTGCCTCCATATTACCCTTCTCCAGCCCAGACATCAGCCCTCTGGACTTTGCAGTTTGAGGTGTCTTGGAGAAAAATATCCGATGCACCTCTTCAAATTTGTATTTGCTACCATAATGACACCATGGTGTGCCATGGACACTGCATTCATCGTTGAGAACATTTAAGTATAAAGTAATAACTAGTGCCTGAAAAACGAAGAGTAAAACTGAGGATTTGTGTTGAAGTTATAAGTGTAAGTCCTTGTTGGGCGTGAGTAGAACTTGGGATCGACAACAGAATAATTCCTGCCTATATCATTGATAAATTCTGATTGGGGGTTGAATGTATTTCTTTCATCTCATAGCTACTCGCAGCTATTTTAATGAAACGGCATGCCAGTTATTTAAATATAAGCTCTCTTCCCAAAAATTCTTCAAATTGTGAGGGTGACCACGTTCATTTAGGGTTTCTTTTATTAAACATAACGGATTTAATATTATTTGAATCTATACCTCTTGTTTCAAACGATACATTAAGGAATTAGGACCTGTTCCATCAAATAGGATTGATGTCTCTAAATATCCAGATTATTCATATAATATTTCTGGTCCTCAATTCTACATGCGTTCAAGAATCAAAGTATTATCATTTTTCCTGTCTTTGGAATTAATGTAAAATCCTCAAGTAATTATCAATTGAAAATACAGTGGTGAATTCATATCTTAGTAAGTCCAAAGCTTAATTTCTTATCTGTCATTCTGCTGAATTAATTAATTATTTTTGTTCAAAAGATAACGAATTGACATTATTTGCAAGTCATGATGAGAGTTGGCTGTGATGGAGTAGATACAATTTAGTTACTCATCATTTTCCTTTCATAAATATTATCTAAATAATATATTTATACTTATTCTTTTATGGCTTTATTAATAGTTCGAAGTATCATATAATTTTTTATGGATATTTGATCGATCTCAATTAATTGGAAGGATTTTTTTTCGGATTCTTAAGTTCATTAAGGGATTCATAAATAATAGTAAATGAAATATACATTTTGATTAATGAATCTTATGAACAGAATCTATTTGACAATTCAAGCTTTTATCCTAATTAATATCCATTAAATTATAATGTGACAGGCAAGTTGCAGTATTTTTTCATTTTCTTTTCAAATCATTTCCTCTCATCATTTTCTTTATGTATTGAAATTTACAACTTTTAGATGATACAACATGTCCCAGTGAGTCGTAAATGAAACTTTGGAAGGGTTTCATGGACTAACTAAATGATTTGCCATTTTCCCCCTAATATCAACTCGTAAAGTAATAAAAAAAAACACCATTCTTATAAAAACAAATTTATTCATCAGACCTAAGACAATTGAGATGGAAACCAATAGAAATCGTGTTTCATCACTTTTTGACTCAGGAATGAGTTATGATGAGATCTTCCACATTGTCTTCTGCTCCAAGAGTTTCATTACCAAGATTAAAAAGCTAAAGGACTACAAGAAGAGTCTTAAGAAGGCAAAAAACTCAAAAGGGGTATGAATACAAAATGACAAATTTATAGCCCTGGTCACTGTGGCCTCCGTTCTCACTAAACTGGAACTCTTTTGACTATAGAATCTGGGGCGCCATCGAGAGGAAGGCCTGTGCCACTTTCCATGTGGATGCTCTCAAGCCTGCCGTCGAGAGGAGTGAGTTGATATATTGGAGTATTTGTGAAGAAGGATCCAGGCCAAGAGTAGTCCCTTAAATATTTTATTGTTTATATGAAGTCTCATAGTCATTGTCTTACTACTTATACTTATCGAGGAAATTGGTAAAATTGCGCTTGAGAAAAATCATTCAGGATTCACAGGGACACACTGTACATTGAAGTATAACTGACTTATAATTAAGATCAAATCAACTTACCCTGGTCTCCCCTATTTGTTCTGTTTTTTTTTGTTTTTTTTCTCGATACATTGATGTATTATGAGTAAAAATAGATCCTTTGAATATCCACCTGTCTCATCATCCTCTCTTTTTTACGTCATTTAACTCAAGTGTACGTATACATATGGTAATTATATTAATGAGAAAATTCATTGTCCCCCGGGTATACCTTTTTCGCATAAAGAGAGTTAAAAATAACCCTTTTTAAAAACACATTCTTCCATGTGTAACCAAGAGTTAACAATGAGTCAATAACAAGGATGTCCCTCCCCAATGCCTTAGTTTCTATTGATTTCCCTTCACCCTCATCCCGTGTCTTCTCTGTTATTCTTATTGTCAAATACACACATGCTAAATATGGTTTTATTGTTATTCAATATCAACGCTATTTGGGCAACCCCACCAAACTTTTCTTCCCTTACGATATTGTCGTAACGCTTGCGGTATGTTTTTCCACCTCAAAAGAATAATATATTTTATTCTAAACACAATTATAATAAACCTCCTAACATAATCGCTGCTTTTAAAAGGTGTAATCATATTATGTATGTATCTTAAAAATATGTGCATATAATTAAAATATAAATCTCTCCCCTAAAGACAGTATTGTTCAAGCGTCAAGAAAGAGGACGCGCTTCTTTTGATGATTAAAAGTATTGAGGTATTAGGCAGAGGGCTAACAATTTTTCTCTCTCTCTCTCTTTGTGTTTGACCCAAATATGGTCAATTGTTCAGGCAGAGGGGTCTTCTTAATTGAAATATATTTCTTCATAGTTCATATACAGTGCGCTGCAACATAACTTCTTTTTTATAATTCGAGGAAATGTGTAGAAGCAATAGCGTTGTTTCATTCTGGAGCTGATATTTTAAAGTTTTCTTGAAAATACAGTCAGTTGCATCTGCCGTTACTTTAACATCTGAGGAACATGTGTTTGCCGTCGAAAATAAATATGGCCAAAAATTGTTTGACAGAATAATTTATTCAATTAAACTAATTGCAATTTAGCATTTTTTCAATTAATTTTCATAACTTGAAATTTGCAAAGTATTTTGAGCGCAAATAGATCCATTTTTAATTATGCAAAAGAACCAATAGTGGTGCTATCTAATCAGGTGTTATGGAAGAATTTTAAATTGGTATAGTTTGTTCAAATCGGATAATTGGAACTAGATAATATTCCGTAAAAACCAACATTTTTAAAGATCTTTTCGAAATCGCCAGTGACTAATTATTTAATCAACTTATCATCGACAATTATTAAATAAGCTATATCACTAATTTAATGTGTTATTTTTGTTAAAAACCTCTCAATAAAAGATTATTTAAAGTGAAACAAAAAAATTATAAAATCACCGGTATTGAAATACTGAAGTTTGGTTTATTCAGTGTATGGACAATGGGCACAACGTCACCTATGTGCTAAACAAAACTTCAAATGTATACTATGATTATGCAACCAAAATAAAACTTTTGGAAGAAGTACTTTATGTAGCCGCATCCAGGAAATGTACCTTACTAGCAGAGTATGATCACTGTTTTTTCTCTTTAGTTTTGAATTATCGTTATCATCTGCTCCTGTGGTATTATTACACGTAGATTCAATATTCATTCATACACAAATTATGATCTTGAGAAAATGCGTTGAGATCATAAAGGGAATATACTTAGATCTAGTAACATACTGCATACATAAATACAAATTGTCAAGCTCTAATGACTTTCCCCCTTTACGGATCCTCTGAGAAAAGTAAAATAAAAATTGAAGAAAGGTGATATTTGCTGTTTAATGCCCATACTTCCCCCTTCCAAGGATGGATTTGAATTATGGCTCTCATATTGTTGCTCTTCTCTTGAATGCATTGAAGTAACAAGAAACGGGGAGGGGGGATTTGATGAGCACCTGCTGTGTCCCTTACTTGATTCTTCCAAAGATTTGAACGCGAAATTCAAATTAATTATGGTTTTATAATTATTTATGCAAATTTGGAACTATCAACATAAGAATGATCATAGAGGGACAACTCCTCATTTCAGCATCTACGCTTGAGCTTCCTCAATTCAAATGTATCCATAGGAAGGACTATAACGTTGATTGAGTTCTGATGGTGAGGTTGCGAGACGTTTTTCATTTTCAAACTTCCGACATATTATTTAATACATTGCTATGAATGATGTGAGGGAAATATTGATTGTGGCGTCAGGGAAAAATAATTATAAATAGCTTTGCATGTGGTTTAACTCTTATCATGTAACTTACATTATCAGTTTATACATATTATATAAGGGTGTAATTTAGTGGGATGTCTCTATTTTCATCAGAAATTAGCTGGTCCTTATATATTATGTATGTAGTAAATTGATTTATCTAAATGTATTTTTGTTTGATAAAACACGTTTCTGTATTTTTTTTTTTTTTTAATAATGTCAATAGAATGTATATATTCAAATGTCATAAAATGAGTAAAAGTATAAATAATTGGTTAATTTTTACATGTAGCCACACAATGGCATTCTTACTTTTGAAAGTTTTTGGATTTTATGAGTAGTAAGGATATAAAGAAAAACTCAGTCTATAAATTAATGAGTTAAATGCGACAAATGTGAAGAATATGTGTACATTAGTCGTATTTTTAAGAAGTATATGAAGGAATTTAAATAATATAATAATATATGACAACTTTTTTTTTTAAATATCAAGTCACATATGTGAATTGTTAGAAGATATTAAAAACTGCGCAGTGATTAGTTCTTAATTAAATGTAAAAAACATTAAATCTTCATTTAATACTTTTGTGACATTGTACCTCTATGTAAAATATTACAACAGAAGAAACAAAAAAGGTTAGATGCCGCATTCACCACGTTTTTAATGCATTCATCATGATTCTGCAATTAGTTATTTTGTATTTTGTTTCGGGGTTTTTTGAATACATGTTTGATTTTAGGATTATTTGTAGGTTTGAGACGATTTTTAAGAATAATTTGTGGTCAGCTCAATTTGTGGTTTCTTTGCATGTTATGTTCAAATCTTTTGTATATTTGGTAACAGAGAGAAAAAATGCATTAGTAATGAAGGAAAGAATGAAAACCTCCCAGCACAATCAAACATATTACCACAAAAAGGTTAAAGCAGTCATAGTTCACAAGTACATAAAAAAGGTTATGCATATATAATATATGCAGTTTCTTTATAGGTATTTAACTCTCCCCCCTGTTAATAATATATTTGTTCCTTAAAAACCCGTAATTCGTGCTGCTCACAATAATGTGATGTGGCTAACAAATAAAATAATAAACCCCATATTTTCTAAAGGATTAGTACTTTTACTTTATTTTTTTGATAAAGTAATACTTTTCTCGAGATTATTATTCTCACTTAACAAAACTGGTTTTGTAATTTATGTACTAAAAAATCATTCAACCTTAGTCCTATGTGTATCTTCCTTACTCTACAAAATACATGAATTAAATTAAATGTCTCATTTGTATTCAATCGTGTTCCTTGTCAGAATTGAATATGAAGACATCGGAAGTTTGTCTCAATATCACGCAACCTTTGGGTAGAGTGTTGCACCGGTTTTTCGGAATTTGCTGTAAATCTTTTTTTTAAATAATCATCGCAACATTATTCACATACTTACCTTTATTGTATCACCTAACCTTTCGGCTGATTATAAACAACGGAGATAAGGCCCAATTATTAGTATTAGTTGGCCAATTTTTCCCAAATATGGAAATAATTGTAGGAAATTGTTTACACCTTTTAGGAATTAATTCTAATTCAACGAATCAACGTTCATAACTCTGATTAGGTGAAAAGTAGCAGAAGCCGACCACAATATAATAGACATGTTTTTGTGTTAGCGAGGTACTCGATTATCTTTTTTTATCCACTTTCAACCTCGACTGACAAAATGGAAAGTAAAAATTTGAAGAAGAAAAAACGTAACATATGGTAGCTACCCTTCTGTATTTTCCTTATTGCCAAATGTTAATTATTATTTAAGGAATAGTTATTAATTGTTATATACATTGAATTGATATATATTTTTTTTTAAATAAGTATCAATGACAGAGTATAAAATGACATGAATTCAAGGGAAGGCCCTTGATTGATATAAATTAATATAAAAATCCTAATCCTATGTAATACCTGTTCATAATATATAGAATTATCTGCTTTTTAATCATCCAAGAGTCAACTTATGAAAATTAATGAAATCAATTGAAGAGAAAATACACTATATTTTTGTTTATTTAAAAAAAACGAGATGTATTGTCAGTGATGCACAAAACATTTCTTGTATGTAAAATAAAAGAAACCGAAAACAAAGGGTGTAATCCTGACCAGGAAGGAAATGAGAACAATTACCAATCCGTATATAGCAGGGACTTATAGAATGGAATTACTCAATTCCATTGTTTGGGTATGAGCATGATCAGTACCGCCATTTGGGCTAAGTTGGGTCCTATGTGGAGGGGTTCAACTGAAGTAATTGAAAAACGACTGCGTCCAAAACCTTCATTGTTATATATAATTGTTTCAATAATTAAATAAAGATGTTTACAGCTTTGAAAAATAATAAACCTTGTTCATATTGCAAACTAGAAAAAACATTTCCAGCTTTCTAGATTATATATTTTATACACCTATGTCTATTATACAAGTTACAACAAAAGTGAGAATAATAATTTAGAGTACGAATGATGAGAAAATCGCGATGAATAAAATTTCACTCGATATATTAATGATGTAATTTTTGACTATCTTGATAAAAATACTAATAACTTATGCGAATTATGTTCAAATGCCCACAGTTACATTACACAAAATGAAAGGGTAACATATATTAAAAATGACTGATGTAATTCAATATATTAATTATGAGAAAAGTAATTGTAAGTAAGTAGAATCTGTAAATACACGTTAGAACTTAGAATATATTACCATTGAAAATATTATTTACCTAATTGAGCTCATGAATAATATGAATTTACTTCATGTTAAATAACTACGTACAACAATAAGACACAATTAAATTAATTTTTTTTAAATATGTAATTTTCCTTTTATTGAGATTAAAGAGGGGAGGAGAATAGACTCGAGAGGAATTTCATAAATTAATGTATTTTTTATTAGGTACATACATTATTGTTGTTGAGTCGAAAAAACTCTTTCTGAGTATATATTTATGTATACATATATTTTTATTGATTTTTAACTGCTAAGTTCCATTGAATTTCAGTGAATTTAATCCCTGATTTTTAATTTATATTTAATCTGTTTAACTATGCATTAAAAGGGTTCTTAAGTGTTTTTCCCTTCGTCCCTTTGAAAAAAAATATTATATATACTCGAATATAGGGGCTGTTTGATGTACAAGAATAGACAATAGGGCGCCCTCTATCCAAATACGAAGAGGAAGTCGAATTTCTGTAGAAAAATTTAATTAATTTGATTTTTTCGACAGAAATATGACTTCCTAGATTGAAGCTTGGAAAATAATAAATAACAAGGACTAAAGACCGACTAATTATTAATCCTTAAAACAAACTGATGAATGATGAAAAAGACCGGACTGATAAGAAAAAGAGACACAAAAAATACAGATGAGGAATGCAGTACAATACATATATTTTATAGATTTATAGTTCACCAAATGAAATATAGGGGTAGTCCCTTTTTCAGAGCGACATCTATAATTTTTTAACCTTATTAATTTTATTTTTTCTCTTGTTAGGTAAGTTTTCTTCTCACTACAAAGTGGGTACGCCATTTCTATGATTAAATACAGGATAGAAATAAGAAAAGGAATAATGCTTCATATATCCGTTAGATGACACTATAGGGGCATTTGAATTTTTCCCTTCTCTTCTATAATAGGACATCGGATTCTTTTATTTTAACTTGTAAATATACTTTTGTTTATTTTATATTGTTCGTGACTTCATCATTATAACAAATTGCCCATCTTGAAGGTATAAACAAAAAAATATTTATATATTTTGCTTCTTTTAATATGGTAAGTTATTGCCGTGTATTTGGAAATACTTTTATCATCTATTAGTTTGACTTTAACCAAATATCCCTGTTTTTCATTAGCATTAAGTCGGAAATTATGTAACAGTGCCTCCATTTCTTTCTGTTGAAATTTGAATATTTTGTTTAATGATAATACCGCCAATATGGCGTTGCTTTCGATTCGCTATGTAATCAGTGACGTTAGTATAAGGTTTTACTTGTATAAACAAATTGTACAAGTTGCAAGCACAGATATGATATGAAGAATTTTAAGTACTATTTCCATAGTTGAACTGACAGTCGATTTATTAATGATAAAAATTACTAATACAGGAGCATTATGGGGCACACTGTTAAGTCCAAATGCTTCGTAAATATATAATATATTGTTAATTTGAATAGATCAAAATGAATTGGTTGCATCAATTAATAGCTAGGGATTAAAAAATGTCTGGTTTTATAATTAAATAATGCATATTGAAGCGTGTAACTTGTACAATCCGCTTATAAAATTTGCAACTTCCACATAATATATTGAATGTAGTTAAATACTGCGCTTACTGTACGCGTTTCTTCGCGACGCGTAACTTTCGGAATATTTCTCTCTTGATGAACAACTCCATGCAACCTTCCCTCATTATAAAAATATTCCCTGGAGCATTAATATTTTTTTAGAACGAAAAAAAAGAAATATAAAAATTTATAGGTAGCATAAGTTAAACTTTCAAAAATCAAGGGGAAAAAAAACTTGTCTGTAATTAGGAAATCGGACATAATATATATATATATATACACTAACCTTAGAGATATTGTATTATAATAATGGTATAACGGATCCATATATGATAAATGAGTTTTTAAGAACCGCAAATTTATTCATGGCAAGTCAAATTGACAAATTTACATTCCATAAAGAAAAATAAAAATTATAGAAGAAGATTTATTTGATTCTTTTGAACTCTGAATTTATTGACCTCCAATAATAAAAATAATAGTACGAGCCTCATAAATTGATAGAAAATACATAAATTTTAAATATAAATTTATTGGAATAGTACAATACATACGATAAAAGAGAGGAACATATGTATAGATTCTATATATATATATTGTTATTAAAATCACTACTACTAAATCCCTGATAGAAGAGATAGCTATGTTATAATATGTATCTACGATGGAAGCCTACATAAAAACAAAATTGAAATCCCTTTTTGAAAGATAACGACGAATGAGTTATTGTTATGAAAAAAAGGGCACGTTCCAGACTCCAAAGGCAAGTACTATGAACAAAGAAAATATGGAATTTATTAAAAAACATATATAATCATCAAGGAGGTCTTTATGAAAAACCATAAATCAGGGATTATTATTAAATCATATCATTCCTCTCTCATTCTCTTCAGCATATACATATATGCGTAATCATTATTTGCTACTCCTGGATTAAAGTGAAATAAGACTACAATTTATTATTAGATTTATGCTAAAGGATTATTCAAATGCGCCTTTAATTATACACTTGCAACATAACCAGGCACCTGCTTTTCACAAACAAGAGCTCCTTCCACATACACAAGACACTCACAAATAAAATGTAGTGAGTCAAAACAGAGCAAAGAGGAGGAGGAGAAGGATCGATTAAAACATGAAGGATTATGTTTCAAATTCTATTATACCTACTCCACAACACAAAAGCAGCAACTATTAATTAATTTTCTTTTAGTAGTAATAATAACATCAAAATTGTTTTAAAGATAAATGCATCATTAGCCTGAAGGGGGAGGACGTCGTGAGGATGGAAATTAATGAAACGTCTAAAGGATTAGTTATATTACATACATATATGTCCTATTACATGTATAAAAAAATAAAACAACATTATTTTTTTGATGTATTACCATCCATGTATTTAGCCAAACCTTGTTTTCATTAGGGATCAACTCATGTACATAGTGTATGTATTATAAAAACGTTGTTTTCATTCCCTGTGTTGTAGTTAATATGTTATTAATTTTTGTGAAGGGGGTTAAATAATGATGATGGTGATTTTTTGGGGTTAAGAAGAGTATCAAGAAATCCCGCCAATCCAATCTATCCAATATAGAGATTGGGTTGACTCTAAGTGTATGACACAAAGTAGAGATGCCTCTCCTTGGGATTTACGTTACGTTACGGATGGTTTGTATCAAATCTTGGTTTTTTGTTCATACAACAATAATTGATTACTCTAGTTTATCTACAGCTTTATGATTTTACTAGTCATTTTCAACTCGTGTTCAGAAATCCATCTTGTTTTGTCTCATTTTTGGATAAGCATTATATTAGAAAGAACGGTGGAGCATGTTTTAACTGGCAGCCGCCTTAATAACTAACGAAAACAACGATTAATGCTGTGTTGGTCTTGTTTAGTACCGCGATCCACTTGTCAATTCTCAAAGAAGGTAAAATTGATCCCTCATGACGTCATTGTGTTCCTTGTTTTAATTATTCCGTTATATAACAAAATAAATCATGAAACTAAGTAAAAATATAATATATTCTGATTATATTGCATAATAATGAAAAAATGAATATTTTTTTGCTAGATAAAAGCAATGCTCCTAATACATATCTCATATCTAAATCATCGACATTCTTTTGGAAAAATTTGAAGGATCGGTCCCTTAGATTGGACTGGGATGAATAAATAAAGACCGACACAACACTATCAACGATACAAAGATAGGCTTAAAAGGCATACAGAAAATTACAATATACACTTATAATTAGCAGATATTATTTAAGGCGAAGAAGAAAATGAAATAGTATACTGATTCAAGGGGAGTAGTGTCCAAATTGTATTGATATTCTGTACACTATCATTATTTTCTTTGGATTTGAGTGTTGATTCTTGGGGTTTTATTAGGGGAATCTAGGGATATGATAGAATTATGAGTGATATCCCTCGGGTTAAATGATGAGTGTATTTTTTTTTTGATTAAGAAGAGTGTCAAAAAATCCAACCAACCCAATCCAGGGATTGGATTGACTTTAAGTGTATAATAGAGACGTTTCTCTTGATTCTCCCTCTTTCTCTCTCTGCTTTTTAGGCAACTTCCGCCCCTTTGTATTTATGAGCAATACATAGTTGTAAATAGTTTTTCTATTATTGTGTACAATATACATCTTGATTTTTTGCTTGATACAATACAAAGTACGTGTGCTTTAAAGAAGGCAGCTGCTGTTCTACAGCTACTGCTAATCGAAGATTCAAAAATAAGAAATATATATGTACATATATTCCTAATGATGATTCCACGTCTTTCAATATAGTGTATGTATATTATTATATATCCTCTCTTCTGCCTCGTAAAGAATCATGATGATTCAAATTCCATGACGAAGAAATTCTAGAAGACGAAGGGGGGAGCAATAGTAGCACGTGGTAGAATGTCAATCAACCGTATCTTTAATAAGAATAATTGTAATATATATGGATATGCATGCATGGATGTATATTGGAAACGGTTAGACGTTTGGACATGATATATATATTTTTTTTTTAAATGGTGATAATTCCTCTCTTCTTCTATTTTGACCTTTAACGAGGCTCTTGAGAGGCCATTTTTTTACCTTCTTTGGACTTCCGTTTCGTTGTTAGGTAGAGACTGCTTCGTTACAAACTTCATAATAGAGTTATTATTTACTATTTATGACATAGTGGTCGAACAAAGGTGTCATTGATTAGGTGCGCGTCTTGCTCCTTCAAGAAAGAGGAAAGAAAGAAAAGAGTCTTATTCAAATTTGACGCCTCATAACCCTTGACCATAACTTCCATATATATTTTGTATATAGATAGATGTGTACATAGTCAACGGTTATATGAATCTTACTCACTCTGTGAGAAATGTTGATGTCTTTACTTATACAGTGTGGTTAAGCAAAATCGTACAATTTTTGATTGTAAGATTTAATTCAACTTCATCTTGTGCATAGTTAAGGAGTATTTTGTTTATATATTATAATTATACCTTATAATATCAACAATTATTCCTCAAGTTTCCTACAGTAATCCCCTTCAGGGTATTTGACGTCAAACCAGGGCTTCACAATCTAGTTCATCACCTCCTGGTACTCCTGGCTTCAATTTCAAAGGCTACACCGATCAAGAAGTCTTCAATTGTGTTGTGTCCTCTACTTTCTCTTTTCCTGGAGAGAAATTCACTTTGTCCGGAACCTCCTTTACTGTGTGATGGGCGCGGAGAAGGTCTTCAATCTGTTGCCTTTTTTCCTCCATTGTACTTGTTTGTTGACGTATTGCAGCCAATAACACAGTGTACGGAAGCTAATAAATTTTGAAACGATTTCTTTTTTACAACCTTTCATCGATTGCAAGTAATATATTATGTATAAAGAAGGATGTGTACATAATCAATGGCTATATGAATCTTACTCACTCTGTGAGAAAATGTTTATGTCTCCATATATAGATAGATATTTTGCCATAACTCTTATTAATAATGACTACCTTCGCCTCCTCTCTATCTCACAATAGGTTACTTATTTTTTTTAAGGCAAAAAATAGTACCCTGAATAAAAGAGGGTAAAAAATTCTATTCTATTTTATGTACGGTAGATATCTGCACTATTTTTTTATACATCGTAATCATAAGGCTTTATGGGTATTGTATCTATATATACATGAAACCATTGTCTTCATTGGATTAGAAGAGTTGTATTGTAGGTTATCTATGGAATTATTCCGCCTCCCTGAGACTATACATAATACCTCATACTAAAATAATAATATTATTAATAATAGAGGCAGGGTGGAGAAGAGACACCCCAAAGTTAGTTATTGTTGTTTCACTTTTGTGTTTACACTACTATGGAGGTAGGTATTAACAAAATTAATATGATGAGATTTGGGGGAGAGGGGTGACAATGATGATGGTCTGATTTTACCTCACTCCATACCCCGTCATCATCATCCATAATTATATATCCTATATTTATATATAAAGGTGGGAATGACAATCATAAAACAAACTGAGTACTACATCCCCAAGGAAGAACCCGTTCATAATAATAATAACCGACCTCATAAAGTGCACCTTGATGTCGTTCATTTTGGGGGCCTAAACAACCAAGTTTTATAAGAATAAAACACTTTTTTAAACCTTACTATCTACTATAAAATGATATCCCTTTATTGCTTGTGTATGTTAAATATCTTACCCTTAAATATATTAAAAATATGTTATTACATCGTTGTACAATCTTATTTCCGTGTAGTAGATTAAATTGACTATTATAATGGAAAGAATAAGATATTTTTCTCATATTCTCGTACATTTCTTGTCTCTAATCGATCAAAAAAATAAGTAAAAATGTACAATTTTAGGTTTTTTTAAGTACATATTACTTTGATTACATTCAAAAATCAGTGTTTATCATTGGCGTCAATGAGTTAGTATGTAATACAAGCATCCATTATTTGTTATCCTTAAAGCCATTTGATTCAGTTTAAGCAAGATTTATTGGGAATTTGTACATTGTATGTTGTAAAAATACCAACTTTTGACCTCCCAGAGATGGTGTCTCCTTCAATTATGATGCAATTTATGACGTCCATAACGCGTTTTCACTCTTGAAATAAGAAATAACGATGTAATAACATATTTTTAATTCAGTTATTTAGGGGCAGAAATATATAATATAACTAGGCAATAGAGAGATAGATTTTGGATACGACAATAATGTTTAAGTCTGTCTATTTGTTGGTCCCATATTGACGTGATCGCTTAAAAAATGTTTTTGTTTAGACCTCCAAAATGGCCGACATGAACAATGCTGACGTCACGGACAAACGCTCTATTGTACATACTTAATACATATATATTTTACTTATTTACTACCAAGACTCGTATTGTACACGGAGTGCAGTAACTCTTCTCGGATGTTTGAAGAGTCTTCACTCACGTAGATATACATATTACTGGAAGAAGAAGGTCTGGATTATTATTTATTAAGACTAATGATGATTGTCAAACGTGCTTTTTATTTGTACATATATGTGTACACAATACTATTACGAAGGGGACCACCTGAGTGAGAATGGTTTTGTTTATACACATTTATCCTATCGATCTGGATTCTCTCTCTACCTCATCCATGTTCCCTTCACTTGACATTAATAGTACTACAAGGAGGATCCCTTTTATGTTTAATATATGAAAACAAAACATTCATAATGTATGTATGTACATATCTAAATAACTATTAGGAGTGTGCGTTTGAATCACTTTCATTCTCTTTGTAATGTATGTGTTATTATTCATTCATTTCTATACATATACAGGGTGGGGATTTTAAATCCGGAAAATGGAAGGATAATGTATATTCCAATTTATTTCTCAAAATTAATTCAGCAATTTACAAATATTTAACTCTTACATGTAGAGGTCCATAGTGAATTCCATCACTCAAACCAACCACTCCCAGCTTCAGTCACTGCCTCCAACCTGGCCTTGATGAGGAACTCTTTGTCCATGGTGGCTACTGCCTCGAAAATGGAAGATCGTTATGAGTCAATAGTACTTTTATATACACGCTTATTGGATTCTCTAGTCCGAGGGGTTCAGATCCTGGAAGCTAGATGTCCACATTTATTTTGCCCAAAACACCAAGGTTTAAAAATGATGGATTTTCCGTAATAAATCCTTTTTCAATGTCTGGATTTGGACAAACCCCACCATTTAAAATTCCAGCATAAAATTAGATCTGATAACATCAATTTAAGCTCTCTAGCATAATTATCTATTAATTTATTTGAGTCCTTGTGCGTGCACTCCACACGGAGGCAAACAATAATGCCTGCACGGACGATATCTCAATGATTTTGTAGTTTACTGGTATAGTTTTGACAGCTAAATCTGATGATCACACACTTTTATAAACATAAATTGCCAAGATTTTGAGGTCTAAACTTCCTCCGGATTTAAAATTATCACCCTGTATATTATATATATATATATAGTATACGCATAGTGAGCTCCTTTTATTATTCAAAAATAAATGAAAATTTTATTGATTGTATGTATATTATTTTATTATGATGATGATTTGAATAGGAATAGCAGTCCTTCGTAGCAGCACTGCGGCGGACGTTGTCGTCCTCTTATTCCATCAATGATTATGGGAAGTGCAATTTGAATATTCATATTTAATGATCATAATGAAAACGGTTAAGAGAAGAGTAGACTACCCATATCCACATTCGTGGGAGAATCTCTTTATTTTACTTGAGTACATTATACATATATATATGTACACAAAGGACCAAACCCTTTATTCCTTCAGCGTCGTCATAATCATCACTCTATGTAACTTGATCAAATCGGAGGATGTCGTGATTTCAAGGTCGTAGTGGGGTATGGGATGCTTGCACTCATCCTTTATATAACTAAATATATATATATATATGTATTTGAAACATCTTTTTGTCTGTCTGTGACAAGATGAAGATCATCATTTTTATTCTTTCGTCTCTTCCTCCTTCATCTTTTTGTCATCATGTTTTATTATTTTGTTTAACCACCACGAATCATCGTCGGGTTGTCTCTCTCCATCTTCGTGATTGTCCATGTGTACATATTATTATTAGTAGATGAATGAAATCAATAAATGGTGCGTGTTTTTAGAGAGACAGAAAAGAAGATGATACAAAAAAAAAATAACTTCCAAGTAGCCAAGTCACGCTATCATCATCATTGCCCATCATTATAAATATGGTGGTGGTTGTGGCTCAAGGGACGCCGTGTCGCTTGTGTCATCATTTTTCTATTTACTTATTATTAATATAATATATTAATAGTCGTACTTCGTCCTCACTCACAACAGATGTGCTGTTGGTTTCGTCAAATAATGTGAGGATAATTCGTGGTCTTATCTATTTTTGGTTGTTGGTTATTCGGTTGGCCATCTAGGGACCCCATTCTTTTACATACATAATATCTTTAACTTCTCCTCTATTCGTCTTCTTTTGTGCCTCCTCCCATTTTAATCAAAAAACTAATTTGAAAAAAAAAAAAAAAATGAATGTAATATATAATTCAAAAAATAAAAAAAAACGTACATTGTTGTCCTCCATTTTATTTTCTTTAGGAGCTGTGGTGATTGTTATGATTATGATTATTCTTATTATAAATAGAAAAGGGGTTGTTAAATTTTTTGGTACGAGAGAGAGAGAGAGAGTTGTTGTGGTGTGTTGTCACAAAGAGATTATTGATTAGAATGACTACATTTGTAGTCAAATTAACGAAGAGTAGTTTATAGTTCATATATATATATTATTAATAATATAATATAATATTCATAAATAATGATTTAGGAGGAGCTAAAATCTATCATTTTTTGTCTTCTTTTTTCAAAAAAAATCAAATAAATAATATGGGGAGACAAATTTCCTTTTGGGGTGTTGGAATAAGTATCCTTTAGGGAATAATTATATGCTCAATATACTCTCCAATTCCACTGAGATATATATATATATATATATAAATGATACGATCTTTTAATAAGAAGGCCAAAGATCCATCAAGAAAAGCAGTTGTATAAGCAAATTGAAGAAGTTGCAACTCAAAAATGAGATGAAAAATTTTAAATGGAGGATCTAGTGTACTTGACATAAGAATGCCATGGATGATTGATATATTAATGGTGTCATGGCTGACTATTTGGATACAAAGTACTGAAATATATGCATTCTGTGGGACATATAAAAGTTCAAATGTTATATTATTCATAAATACATAATAACCATGTAATTATAAGTGAAATAATAGTACCAATGTATTGTTGATAATTCGGGCATGAGTAACGGTGGATACAATATATTATTGAAAGTGGGAGTGACTTTTGCTCGTTGGCAATCTGAACAGGGTTTTTTTTTTAATTTTTCAAAGCTGTTGTTGTCATTATTATTTAATCCTTTATTTAATTATTGGATTTGAAGACGGAAGAAATTGCAGCTTCTACAATTTGCTTATAATACAAGTTGTAACTTGTATACAACATATATTTATAGTGTATGCACAAAAGCAGCTTTGTAACAGTCATTCATCAATTGTTGTTGTTGCTGTTGTTGGTTGTCCTACCCGTTGTAGTCGTCGTCACCTTTGCAACTACACAAATATATATTTGTGTGATGTCATCATCCTCCTCATGAATGTTTGTGTAACAAACGCCAAAGAATCTCTGTTCTTTGATGGGGTGTTTTTTTAGGTTGTTATTGTTGCCTTTACAAAACAACTTAATTCATCAGAGAGGGGGGAAAAGACACTAAGGGAGAGAAACGGAAGGAAGAATCATTATGTGATGAGAAACAGAGAGAGAGAGAGAGGATTGCATTGTCTTATGTATAGTGTACATATTGAGAGATCAAAGGCACATACAATAATACTAGAGAATCCAAGAATTAACCTTTTGTCTAATAATGGGGGGAGGTTCTTAATCCTTTTCCTCCTTTTGCTGGACCATTATATATATTATTTACAAATGAAATTATCTATTATTTATATAAGAGTTTAACATGATCTGTTTATTTATATAAAATGTTGGCAATCGATAATTTGGAGATGGTTTCTATTCAAATAATATATATTTAAAATTATTTGAAGGATCGTTATTGATAATTTTCAAATAATAATGGTTCAAAATACAACAAAATAAAAACGGTTAGACATATATGTTTTCTCCATGTAGTAATACTGAGTCGCTATATAGAGTAAACCCAAATTAATTTATTTTTATTTTTCCATATTTGCTTGTATTTTAATGTAAAAAAATAAAAAATAATGGCATTTTCTATAATATATATATATTATACGTGTAGGAGAGAGAGAGAGAGGGGCTGGTTTTTGAAGTTGAATTAAAATCACGTTTGCAAACAACATCTCACTTATTCATCTGCTCAAAAATTCGTTTTATAAAAATAAAATAAAATAAAAATCACGTAAAATATCGTACTATTGATTTTTTTCTTCTATATATGGTATATTATAAGACATATTTTGACAACCACTATTTCTTGATTGCTGTTAATGTCTCTCTCTCTCTCTCTTCAGTCACTCTCCATTACGGTTAATATTGATATAAAGTCTCTCATTCGAAACGGTTTCGCTGTATATAAATATATATGGAAGTAACTTAATATTATATATATATATATATTGAGTAAGTGATGGATGATGGATTTCAAATCATAATGGTTCATTGATAATTTGATAGCTTTTGAGGTAGTGTAACTACTACTATCAATATATACGGTACAGTATATGCGGATATATATATATCCTGAACTCCAAGTTAATTCCTTACAGAGAATGTAGTACCTTGAGATACGAATGTTACAAATATATAAGAGTATTTATTGAGGTAGGAACGAATCGAGTGCCGCGCTTTTCGGATGATATTTTAAAGAGTTTTATTTTATTTTATGGGGGCTTTGACGTAAGATTATTTTAATGAACGAGCTTCGTTCTTATAAACTAAATGCAAGAAGTAAAAATGAAACTTACATCCTACAAAAAATTTGTTGACAATACTTTTATCAATGATTGTTATAAATTCTAATGTAGAAAATAAACAAACAATACGCAATGTTTTTGCCTCTCTTTGTATGTCACCAAGATTACGGGAACATTTACAGATTAATTTTGATGAAAATTAGTACGAAGATTTTATATGGTACCAGTAAGTGCCCATTAAATTTAGGGAGCACAAAACGTTAAAACTACGTAATCGACCATAACTTTGGAACACATTGAGGTACAGAGCTCAAATTGGAGTCATTGTGTAGGTTTAATAAATAAGATTCTTCATATAGCAAAAAATCAATTTAGGAAAAACGACCATGGGCGCTCTAGCGAGTACCCATTCATTTGATTTTGTGTTTAAGTAGTTGTTCATGATGGAATCTTGAAATGGAAGGGAAGGTAATCAAAAATTCCATAATTCATTATGTTGGTTATTTATTGTATTGACAATAATAATATCTTATGCCTTATAGCTAGCTTTCTTCAATACATTTATTTACTGGACTTATATTAATTAGTGGGGAATTTTATGAAGAAATTTAATTTTTTTAGAAAGGGCAAACTAATGGAAGGTGATATTGGTTTAATATTTATTGATGCAACAAGAAGAGCTTTTTTTTAGCTAAAGAATTTGGTGTCATCTGAAAGAGGGATGGCAAAGTATATATGGCGGATGATTATATGTTTCAGAATGGCTTTGAATGTATTAGAAATAGTTATGTTTCATTATCAAGAAACAGGATTGATTTAAATCTTATCGCCCAAAGCCTTATCAGGCATGTATTACAAGATGCCAAAGCTAATAGTTGTCTATTTTCTTATAATGTATAAAAATCAACTTTTGAATTAGTATCCTTGCACTTAATATAATGGATTCGAATGCAAATATCTGGGAGTATTATTTTTATGCAAATTTCCAATCCTAGTGTACCCAAGTCACTCGAATCAAACCAAATGTCTCGTAATTCGAGATATTACTGTATATATTATATGAATCCCCATTATAATCCATCTTAAAAGGGTGCAAATAGTAATTATAGCTCTACTGACTTGTTTTAATCTTTGATTGACGTCCACTTGAAACACATTTGTGCAGCAGCATTTGTATTTATAAAACATTTGTTTGTTACAATTTTGGGGATATTGGGTGTGTGTGTGTGTGTGGGGGATAGAGTGAGAGAGAGGGATGTCGAATAATGGGAGATTAAGCCATTGTTTAAGTAAAACGCTCTGAATGCGCTTTTCGTTTGAGAGAATTCTCTCTGCTTACATACTAATCAAGAGATTACAATTGCTCTAAAAAAAAGTTTCGTGTTGTAATTTTTTAGGACTCCCTTATTAACTATATATGTTTATACAGGGTCCTGCTAAATGAATAAAATAGAGGGTTTGACTCAAATAACTCTTTTCACAAGTATCCTATTAGGCTTGATAATTTAAAAAAAAAAAGCCTTTTTTATATTTTATTTATTAAAACAATGTTTATGTTCAAGTGAAGGAACAAAGTTGAATGAAAATCTATGTCGAAGCAAAGACATCCAGTGAACTAGAAATCTTGAAAAACGGACTTTCAGCAGGATGGTGCTCAAGCACACCCAGCAAACATTGTTCAGCATTGGTGTTTATCCAATTTTGATCACTTCAGGACAAATGACTTTTGGTCTTTTTTCGAATATAATCCTTGGGATTTGCAATGTACATAGAGTAGAGGAGTGCTAATGTTATTCATAGGACCAATAAGGATCCGTTGATTACTGCGACTGTGGCATCATGGAAGGATATCCAAGAAGAAATGGGGCATCCCAGCTCCACTAATGCCTTCAAGAGGTTGTTGTTGTCTAGGCACATTATATAATGAAAAACATTTTAATATGTTTTTCCATATATAATGTGTATAATTATAGGTTAATGAAAACAATATTCTGCAATGTAAACAGTATATCATACGATACGTCATTATTTAACTAATTTGGGGGTACCCTGTATATATTTGATGTCATAAAATTACATTTTTGATCACTTATGGAAAAATAACTTTTCCCTCCTTCCTCACCAAACTGCAATCCCTTGGATTATGCAATGTTGAGTTGGGTACAGCTGGAGGTTAATATAATTCAAAGGACCAATAAGCAATATTTGATGGCTACGGTATCATGAAAGAATATCCTGGAAGAAACGCTGCTTGAAGAAGATGTTGTTCGGGCAAAAGGCAGTCATATTGAATAACATTATAATATATTTTTCCATTAATATTCATAATTAAATCAATATTTTGAAATGGTTCACTATTTTAGCGGGACCCTGTTGCTATATTTTATATGGCAATCCTTTTTGCTTTACATACATATATATATATATCTTCCCCCCCTTAAAGACCCTAAGGTATTTAGGTCATGTTTCTCCCTCATTATAATTAAACCCCACCACTAATACCACGTGTGTAAGTGATTAATCGATGAGGATCTCTTATCTTTGGGGTGATTTTTTTATTAAGAAGATTTCCTTAATAGTCTCATAATTTTTTAAGAGGGGATGTTCGTAGATGAATGGAATGCTCTCTCTCTCTTTAAAATAGATTCCCCCTGTTCCTTATTGGATTAACATTTTTAAGTATACTTTATGAAATATTTATATTTCCTTGCATGTACCCAGTTACTTACCTACCTAGGTATAATAGGTATCCTATATACAATTCTACATATACATACTTAGGATAATAAACGTGTTTTTTTCTCTGCGTTTCCATCATCTCTTCTTCTCTCCCTCAAGTATGTTACATTTTATGTCCCTTCATCCATATGAGAGTTTTATTAGCTGTGAGAAGATGTTTTAAAATCTGTTTTTTTTATTTTATTTTATTATTATTCTATATTATTGTGATTGTACTTTTATCAGCATGATATTATTATTTGAGTCTGGAGTGAAGCAGAAGTGTTATTGAGTTTGAACAACACTTATCTTTTTTGCAAAGACCATGAATTGTCATTTTTTTTACATCCATTGCATTATTTGATCAGTATCTCTCCTTTTGACTCCCTTGTAATTATTATTTAAAAAAAAAAAAAAATGGATCAATACGCTTCTAAGTCGGAAGTATCTATTTTGTAAGTCATACTTCCGGGATTAACTCCTCTCTCTAGCTATACGTATTAATATTGCAGAAAGTTTCTTGTTAGTATTTAATGGATGCATATTGTAGTATCGACCATTTTCAAAACATTTTATTGTTGTCTACATACATACATACCTACAGTGTGATGAAGCAGATTTTGAAAAAAAACATTTAAATGTTTCTAGTAAGAGTAATTAAAAGGTTTCAAAGGAGTGCTTTATTCAGGTGTTATCTATAAATATAAACAAAAAACTTTTGGATATATAAAAGTTCTTAATTCTGCATACCATTTTTGAGATGTAAGGCAAAAGAAACAGGCTAACAACTCTTCCTGACCCCAGAATGGGATATTTAAAAAAAAATGCTCGTCTCTTCCTCTGCTCATTAGGCCTCGTATCCAAAGTAAAAATGCTTGGGCGGAAGTCTAGTTCAGGTGGACACGATAAAAAGTTTACTAATGAGTTCATGGACACCATTTATAATTCTCCCAGAACCATTATGAAGAGCTTTGCCGTGAATTTCAGGGTGGACCCAACGACCATCATGACAGCCGTTAGAGACATTCTCTTATATCCGTAGAAAGTCTCAGCTATTGTCGGACGCCAGCTAAAGGGCTGTGAGTGACAAGCTTATCCTCAACTAAAAAACTTCCTGAATGTTTAGGGCAAAGGAAATGTGGTCTCCTATCTACCCAGAGCTGAACCTCTACATGTGCTAACGTGGACATAGCAGTACTGTTAACTCCTTAAAGAAGTTATGTTCTCGAGGCAGTGGTCAACATGGACAAGGAGTTCTTCATCAAGACCTTTGCCAGATTGAAGGCTGAAGCTGGAAATCGTAGGTTTGACTGATTTACTTTATCTTGGAGTTGTAAAATCCAAATCCAGAAAATGTAATAGTTTCTAAGCTGTAGTCTTTTTGAGAAGTTAATCATGGCTACAAATTTTTCTTAATGATTCTCTTCTCCACACTGTAGATAACTATAAGGAATCATTATGTATTATATTTATATATAAAACTCTGTACCTTCCCCCTCATATCTTCCCCCTATACGTATTCATATAATATATAAAACATGATGATGATAATATGTAAAATAAGGTCACGAGAAATTCAATACGTTTTGAATCAATTTGTATATATACACTTTTATTGTTGTGTTATTTCTAAGGTTTTCTATTTTTTCCCAGGGGCTTACTTTTCCAATGTCTCCACCTCCTACCCCCTTATTTATTATAATTTATATACACCTTTCCGTATATATAATAATACGTATTTTGTATAAGGGCATAGAAGAAATGCAGTTATAAATTAGGGAAAATGCATAGGGAAAAATCATGTTTTTCTGACTCAAAGACTTTTCTGAATGGCTGCAGCAGTCATAAATATTTGTGCATCAAGTTTATGTAATAATGGAGGGTTTTTCTTCTTCTGTCCTTTCACAATTATTTTTTTTTTCTCCTCTCAGAATCCCTATAAGTAAATACCATAAATTTACTCTTACTTCCCATAGAAGAAAGTTATTTGGAGCATAAGCAGAAATAGCAGCTGATTGAGAACTTTACCTTTGAGAGATGTGATTTTTTTCCCGCTTTTTTTATAGACTCTGTATCGAATGTGGTTATTCTACACTGCATTGTTGTTATTTTAAGAGAGAGAAAAAAGAGAGATTGGGTCTCTAGGAGTGATCTATATAATCTATACGTATATATGTAGCTTTTGAGGTCTCCCTCATATATATATAAAATATCGTCGATTTAATATGGTGATTCAAAATATCAATTGTAAAAAAAAATAAAAAAATTTGTTAAGGCTTTGATATGCAAGAGATTCGTTAT
The DNA here is from genome assembly GCF_016086655.4 of Lepeophtheirus salmonis. Lineage (NCBI taxonomy): Eukaryota > Metazoa > Arthropoda > Copepoda > Siphonostomatoida > Caligidae > Lepeophtheirus > Lepeophtheirus salmonis. Next base: position 15,974,467 of record NC_052131.2, on the reverse strand, counting down.
GATTCCCTTTGTTATACATTATTTGAAATAGTATCATTTATAATCATAATCACAATAATAATAATAATAATAGTCGTGGGACATGGCTGTTGGTTCGTTGATCATATATTTATCTATATCCATCTCATCTTTTTCAAGTGAGGAAGAGATTAATTCTTGGGGTGTTGGGTGATTCCCTGCTCAACATAATCCTTTAGCAGGGTGAGTATCTACTCAAAGTGGAAAGCAAAAAAGAGGCTCTCCAACTATTTATGACTCATAAAAAAGAACATAGCTTAGCATTTATTTATTTGTTTGCGTTCGTTTGTTCAAGACATGCTGTAAAAGCATAAAAAAGGGACAATTAATGGTTTTCTGGTATTTATTTCATTTTCACTTTTGTCACACTCACTAATACGTCTCAGTGGGTGTTTATTTGTTATTTGCTTCCTCTTCTGTTGTGTTGTAAGGAGCCTTCTTACTTGGAGGACTACATATACTCTATAGTAATTCCTACATATTGTTCAAAACGTGTTTTTGAAGTGTCTGTCTGTCTTCCTCAATGATCCTAGAACAATGATGTTGTCCTTTTGGAATGCTGTTTGTATTAGTAAACTTCTTCTTTTTTTCTGTGTGTGTGTGTAAACTTTATGGATTTTTGAAACCATTAAAGAGATGGTTCATCATTACTAACGAACGGTTTTCTCAAGTGTATAACTACGAGAAATGGGATCCTTGGGATTTATACCAAGACATTGGGATATTAACGCTACGCTATGCAGGATATGTGTATCAAAATGTCAAAATCTTGGGATTTTATACATGCAACAATAATTGATTAAACTAATTATATCTTCAAACTTTGTTTATCTAAAGCGATATGAGTTTACTCTACTCCTTCAGAACTTGTTCTTGTTTCGTCTGATTTTAATGTTGGCTAAAGAATATATTAGAAAGAACGGGGAGCATGTTCGAAACTTGAACTCGTAAGGGACAAAAAATCGACTTAAAGTAGCTTTATCTAATCTGACCACCACCACCCCTTAAAGTTATACAACTTTTTCCTCCCCAATACCTGGGACGACTGAAAAAAAGGTTAGTAATAACCAGTGGTGTTGCTAGACCCTTTCTGAAGCCCCCAATTTTCATATCAAATATATTTGTTGAATTATATAAATAATTATATTACGGTATTGATAATTTTTGAGGACCCCCCCCCTCCCAATGATGAAAGCTAGCAAGATCCCTAGTAATAATAGTTGCACTCCAAAAATACATTTGCCCGTTGAGTAAAAATAACCTAAGAAAGCGCTTGCTATAATAAGAATCAAAATTAAAGTTCATCAAAGATAGGCTTAAAATGCGTACAGAAAAGGATTCTATGCTTTTATTATCAGTGTTGTGTCAGTCGTCCTTATTTATTCGCTCCTATCTGTCCTTCATACAGTTAGTACTAGAACTGATTTAAGAAGAAGAAAAAATAAAAGTTGAAGGACGTCATTAAGGATCGAACCGAGACTGAACTAGGTGGTAATGTAGTCTTCAGTTTTTAATAAGGAACACTACTTACTATCAGCATATATTGTTGAAGGTATACTATTGATATTTTTTTGGGGTTGAGTGTTGATTCTCGGGGTTTTATGGGGGTGGGATATCTAGGGATATTATACAATTCTGAGTGACATCCCTGATCACCATTCACTTTCTCCATTATAACGTAATTTGAGTTAATTTTTCACCTTATAGAATTATTACCTATTCTATATATTGGTCTTCTTCTAATGAAGTCTATTTAAATCATAAGAGATCATTCATCAAGTCATCTAATAATAAATGAATGTTTTTGGACAAGTCAACGGACCATTTCAACTTTTTCTCTTTTTTTTTTTTGTCATCACAATGAGAAGTTGTACAGTAAGGATTCAACAAAGAGAAATAAGAACAAGAAAAACTAGAAGATTGAAATGACATTAAAAATTGACACGTATTGGAGAATTCCGCCTACTTTTTCCCAGCTGCTCTTCAAAAAAAGCCCTATGAAAAGAAATAGTAGAAAAGGATTGGATTATTATTCCTATATTATGGGAAAAGTGTTTCAGGATTTGAAAAAAGGAAAAAAAATCTTAATCATGATTAAAAAATTCTCACACCTTCAAAATTAAATTGAACGATTGAATCCCCCTGATTAATCACACAGAAAAAGTAATTGTTCTTTCTCAAATACCAAAAAGTTCTACCCTACTCTACTCTATATTTTATTAATTGATAAGAGACCCGGGTGAGAATTTGAAATTTATTTAACCGAAAAAAATAAATGCATTCTTTAGAAAAAGGGAAAAAAAGACAAAGAGGGAAAGACTATGGGGAAATTTTTTTGAACAAGGAGAATGAGAGATCGAAAAATACTTCCCATTTATGTGTAGAAAATTTATGTGATCTATTTTTGAGCGTATATACATGGATAACCATCTTTTTATGCAATGCAATTTATTGCACTTTCTCCATATGCATTAATGCTCTCTATTGTGCGGGGTGAGTTGTGTTCTCATTAACTCGAACCATTGTATCCTAACACATCAAATAGTGTTGCGACGATACCAAGATTTTCCGGTACAGGTTCGTTACCCAAATTGCTATTAGTATTTTGATCTTTAGTTATTTTTTTCCCACTAAAAAAAATAAAAATGTCGTTAAGGGCAATTTATATGGAACTTGGGTATATGGGCGTCCACAGGAGATTGTGAAACAATGTTAATTCGGTCTTGTTTCGTCACATTTCGCCCATCCTTATTTTTTGTTTTTTTGTAAAAAATGTGTTTTAGTCAGACAAAACATGTAGGAAAAAATGACATTTTTTCGAGGGTGCAATTGTGTTTATCTTCTTATAATGACATTTTAGTGTATTACTGTTTAAAATGCATCGATACAGTACCCCGGTACAACACTATAGGTAACTCTAAAATAGAGGTTATCACCAGTTTTTGGCTGGTAGCCAAAAGGAGATGAAGATATTATCTCGTGGCCAAACTAATTGGCTTTAATTTTAATTGGACAGTTAATAGTATAAACATGATACAAATTATAGACGTTTAAATATTTGTATTTATACATTTAATTACTGTAATTTGATCGTGATTTCTGAACTATCTCTTTAAAGTTTGCTTTCAAACTAGTTGTAACAATTCTCATTATCGTATCTAATTAATGTTCATGAGTGAGATTTGTAGGGCTATATTGTTTTGCACCACATTCATCTTAGACAAAATATCCTTGATATATACGAATATAATATCAAAATAGTGAACAGAGAAATGGGTTCTCTGATCAATTATACTAGTGAATAATTTAGTGTGGATGTAATATGGAGTGTCTGGTACTTTCGTCTTATACAATTTTTCTTCAGGACATTTTGCCATAATAAATGATATCTCCATTATATGCATTTATTTTAATTGTATTATTGATATTAAATCATATTCGTGGTCCGTATGAAATCTACTCGCTGGTCGGACATGAGAATCTAAAACATCGATTATACGACAATGTATCTCTAAAAAAGAAGAAGAAATAATTAAACATGCAATCAATAGTTGTATTATATCTAAGTCCTTAATTTGTTTCTTTGATACTACAACACACATGCGTATGTAGATAGGTATAAATAATTAATTCAATTCTTTTTTATATGTAGGGATGTCGTCATTCTCGTAATGAGTTGATATCATGCAACGTTAATTGTTTTTATCTGTTTAATCAATAGGTAAACATGGTGGTTTGTGTATGTGTTTTTTTAAAACAGTAGTTAGATACGTTGTTATTGTTGTTGATGTGGCTCAATCGATTTGCTCTTGTGCAATAAGAAAATGTAGAAAGTATATAGAGGGTGAAACAACAAAATTGTACAGAATTTGGTCTGGAACGGCCTTATAGTCAAATTCGATCTCAGACCAAGTCTCAACACAAATAGCTAGCCAATTCTTCCCGGATAGGGAAATATTATTTAATCATTGTCGGGAATTATTCACAGCTTAACAAGAGATGATTCGAATTCAACCCATCAATTTCTCAAGAAAAGAAAACTTCATGTCATGAATGGAACAATCTAATGTATTTACAAATACGGACAAAGTAGTTTGTAGCCTGTATCTATAGAGGGTTTAACAATCACGCTTCAGATTTCTGGATTTCCCCGGCTTATATGCATATACGAAATTGCACAGGGTTTTTTTTGTGATGAAATATATATGTAAACGTTTTACTTTGTAGCCAAAACACCGCATTGGAGTAAACAACAGAAGATTTTAGAGTTACTACATTTTCAGAGGCAAAGCGTAGATGCACTGTTGTGATGACTTCGGGGTGAACAACGATCTGAATATGTGCAATGCTGAAGTCTCAAAGATGATGGGGATTGGCAAAAGAAGGGTTGGGAAGTTAAAGAAGGTTTGGTGGAGACCAAGGATCTCAGAGGAATGATCACAAGGAATAAGGTGCCCGAGCACAGCAGTAGGATCGTCAATCATCAAGATGATTGATGCCCTGGATCTGTCATACCACCACCAAGAAATTACCTTGATCGGCTCCATTGTTCTGGAATGGAAGAGTTAAGATCGGGCTCTAGTTTTCAGGGCCTACGTACTGTTCATGCCCCGAATCATGGTTGTATTTTAGGTCATCGTAGGCTACATTAAGTGAAATATATTTTAAATGTTTATATCTGCTCCTCAGTTTTTGTTTTTGAGTATATCTTTCAAAATGACCCTTTTATGTTTATTTAAAGTAGATGGATCAAAAGACCCGGATTTCGATGTTATACCTAGTATATATATCTATATTATTATTATGGAGTTGTGATTCGTTGTGGAGAAGAGGAGAAAAAAAGGGTCCTTTGACCTCTCTTTCTCATTTGATGGTTGTTAAGCGGAAATTAATTGTAGCCCCTGCTTTTCTCACCCCTTTCCTCCATAGCACATACATAATTATAATTACCTTTGTTAGTGGTGGTGGTGGTGGTTGGAGTGACATGATTAATTTTATAATGATTTATATACATACAGTTATTTTTGTTTTGTGTGTGTTAGAGGAGCATACTAGTAGTAGTAATGACCCAAGTGAAGGAGGAGTATAACTAACGGTCACGTTGATGCGTAATAAAATGAATAATATGCCCTCATATAATTATCATCAACATCCCAGGTTTTATGACTAATCAATGCATTGTTCCCATTATTATAACGGAGATACTTTATTATATTTAAAACAAGGAGAGATGTGGGGAAGAACCAAGGACATAATATATATAGATTTGAGTGTGAGAAATAGTTTTTATGAATGGGGTTGTGACAGTCCTCAACCCTTAAGGACTACTGACAACCTATTAAGAAAAACTTATCTTTTTTTTCTTTGTGAATAATTAAGCAACTGACCTAGTAAAACAAAACTCTTTGTGTAATGATAAGAAGCCGAATCTCTATCTTATAGCGCTATTTCCTTGGTAGATGAAAGATGCGGTTATTATTATAATAAATGTAGAAGACGGAGAAATGAAGAGATTTTATTGCAGGAGCCTCCTGTGCGTATATATATAAATATATATGATAATTATCTCACAGCCTCATAAAAAATACAGGAGTCTTAATTAAATTACTAATATATTAGTATGTGTTTTTTTAGGAGAGGCAAACAATATGATGAGAGTGGTGTCCAAAAAGTCTATGTGATTGGGAGAGTGGAAAACGGTTGATATATATGTGTATGTATACAATGTTCAAAATACATATACATACATAAATATAGGTGAATCGTTTCAATGACATGTCACCCCCATAGAGAATCAAAAAATATTCATACTTTTCATATTATTTTATTTTATTTTTTGTGTGTTCAAAAATGTTTGATCTGTTGTTTGACTAGACAATGATGCTTTGTGTGGATACCCTGTGTATGTCGTATACATATTATATACTACTGACCTTGAAGTGTCGATGCAAATGATGTTTAATTGTGTTATAGTTGTTGTACATACACGGATGGATGGTGGGTATGAAAAGCTGCGTTGGCACTATTTCCATCATTTTATGAATGGATAAATGATAAAATGATGGTTTTCTCTCTTTCTGTGAAGAGTCGATTTTCTTTATTGTGTAATGCATATTATGTACATATAGACTGTAATACTTTGTATAACGAGCATATTCCATATGAAAGAAGTGCTCCTTGACATTCAATGCTCATCAACAACGTCTATGAGAACTTGTTTGTAATTTTTAATGACACTATGTATGGCAATTATACTAGTAATCAGCAGCAGTATCCATGTAGTAGTGATTTGGATTTGGAATGCAAGGAAAATGTTATCTCTGGTGTGAAGTAGTTGAGGATTGCTTACATATCGAACTATTACTGTATTTTACTGGTTGTTCCATCAAAAGTCTGATACTTCGAGGTTCACCAATTTTAAAGCTTGAGAATTGAGTCAGAAACTCCTGAATTCATGTTTGTGTTCTTACATCGTACGGGACTCACACTCAGTAAAAAGGAGTTCAGAAATAAGAGTTTGGATCAAGAAATTTATGCCCTTCTAAAGGTAGGAATTACTCCCACAGAGATTTCTGACCAGCTAAATGTGTCCAGAAACACAGTCTACTTCTTCAAGTAACAGCTTGACAGTAGTGAGAATGAAGAAAAGCTTCTCAAACGCAAAAACAGCAGTTAAGGCTAGGGAAAAGTTGATATAACTTCTGGACCAAGGCGATGTGGCACCCTACAACCCTGGTATGAACCAGTTTAACTTTACGAGGGAACTCTAGTTGCCTCTCGAAAAAATAAAGCATTTTTTTATTTCCCAAATGAGTCCTTTTTTCTTATATTATATCAGAGTAAATAGAGCCCCAGTATTTTGTGTTTAACATTTTTTTTTAAATTGCAAATTTAAATCTTAAAAATTTATTTTAGACAAAAATTTTGAATAAAAAACTAATAACTTACTATGGATATCGTTAAATATATTTATTTTCAAAGAATTACCAAGGAAAAATGTATCAAAATACAAACTATAAACTAAGAACTGTAAGTGCATAAAGTATTTATTATGTTTTGTCCAATTTACAATGTCTGTAGAAGTTCCAACTTGTATAAGCAAATTGCACAAGTTTTATTTTTTTGGTTCTAATTACCGACTATACACCTATCATTTCATTTTGATCGATTAAAATACCATTATGATTATGGCTAATATGACTCTGAGCATTTGAACTTTAATATGTGCATCCCAATACTTGTATTTTAGTAATTTGTATCCAAATAGTCAGTAATGAGACTTTTAATATATGGATCTTCCATGGAACATAACGTTATTGCATTATTTTCAACACCAAATACTGTAAATAATTCATTTAAGATTATTCATCTCATTTTTTGGTTGCAACTTGTGCAGAACATATATAGGAAGAAGGATATACTTTCATAGACTTCCATGTAGAATCTAGAATATATGACCTTACGTTATGACATCCGTCACCCGGATGGTGCCTTAAAGACCTCCGTCAATGAGTACTGGGAGGACATGAGCAAAGATACTTTCCGCAACCTTTAGACGCCACCAGAATGTCATCATTCGCCCCAAGGGCGATAATATTGAGAAGTAATGGTTCTCAATGTCTTTGTGAAGAAAATTGGTATTTGGAAATATAATTGAAAAGTGTTTTAATTTCCATGTAGCACCTGGTAATATATATATCTAGGTATGTTTAGTATAAACACTTGTATATAATACTCGTATATCCTTGTCTTTAAAAGTAGGACTATGTCTTTAAAAAAGAATAAAAGTTGAGTAGTTGTAGGTGGTCTTTCTCATCATTAAATATATGTTCCATAATTGAAGAAGGAGACAAAGTAAAAAGGAAGAAAGGATTTGTCACTGTCTTCTATTCACTCACTCATTTACTCCAATGCCACCAATCACTAATAATAAGTAACCCACCTCTTCTTCTTCAATTCTCCTCCACCCTTTTACTTAAATTTTATGTATGCACTTGCATTGTTTTTAATCATTCTCATTGAAGAAGTAGAAGTAAAAGGGGTTTTTCGCTTGTTTTTTTCTTTGCTACAAAAAAAGAAGTAGATAAATTATTGGGACAAAAAGTTGGGAGTAGAAGATGAGCAACACCCATTTTTCGGTCTCTCTTGCACTATTCACTGGGGTATTGTCTATGTGATAGACAAATCCTTTATGTTATGTAAGCCCATTATAAATCTTCATGTCTCCAACAAGAACAATCATTCATGCAACCCTTTATTTCCTCTCACTACCAATTTATATGTACGTAATTACGTGATATGTAACAACAATCTACTCGCCAACACAACACCTACCTATCTCCTCTCTAAATAATGTGTAGCTTTAATAGGCTTAATTCAACAGGATCTCTCTTTTTTTATACCGGGTGTTGGAAAAAGTCATCTGGAAAATACAATTTAAGAGGTTTTGGAGGGTGTGTGTTTTTTTTTGTTTTTTTTTAAATATCCAGTTTCAATTTTTTGGTGACATAGCTTTAGAAGTGAGGTCAAATAAAATGCACTTAAGTGGAGAATGGAACTTGCCCTTCTAGCTCGGACTGCCATACCAACATCATAAACATGATGAAATCTCGAAGGGCTTAACATACCAAACTAACTCCATAAGCTGTCCGAGAAGTCTTGGAAGCCTATCAAAGAAGTAAAATGGCTTAGCTGGCCAAGAAAAAGTATTAGTAAAAATTGCAGATAGTAAATCCTTAAGGCTTCAGAAACGTCTTCTACCTAGTAAATTCCCCCAAAAAAAAAAACTCGTTTCTTGCGCTGTAAACGCATCCTTAATTATCTTAAACATCAAGGAAATTTTCTTGAGTCATTAAAATACCTTCACTTTTGATCCTCTTATTAACAGGCAAAATGATATAAACCTCTTAAATTTTCCTTTTTAATAATATTCCAAGACTTTATGGAACACCCGGTATGAAAGGTGCATTTTGTACATATCAGGTATATTTATATATATATATATCCTAATAACCGAGTGAAAGTAGGATATCATGAAAAACAACAGCAAACGAGTTTTCTCACCATCATTGCCACCAACACCACCAAAGCAATCCTTTTGAGGTCAATTTACCATATTACTTTGCCCCCATACTTATATTAAAAGGGAGAACTGCGTATATATGCATGTACAGACGTCATTCTTGACATAACGTCGTGCATACTACAATGGGGAGGATTTCGAAAGGTTCATTCCGTGAAAACAATGGCCGTTGCTGTTCGTAGTGGGTAGGTATTAGCTTTCTTTCGAGTACATATTATTTTGCCATTCCTACATTTATATATGTCTAAAAGGGGTATACTATATATGTATATACAATACATCGAATCTCGCCTTTGTAATATCCTTTAAACAGGGAAATGCCGGGAAAATGTATACATGTATTATAATAATTGAATAATTATTCAGGTGACTGAATATCCGTCTTTATCCTTCTCTCTACCTTTTAAATGCACATAAATTACTTTAATACATATATGTATACCAAATATGGATATGCTAATACATTATGTGGAACTCTCTGTTATAAGATATACACATTAGGGGGGTTTGTTTCTCAACTCGTTTCAAATGTTTGGAAATGTTGGCATATGGTATGAAAATTATCTATGCAAAATTACATTGTCCTACGAGGTCATCTTTATCAAATATTTAAAAAAAAATAATATTTACTTCGTAATATAGATACTAATAAGATATTTTTAGTTATTTCCCATAAATAATTTTGATTAGACATTTTTTTGATCTATAAAGAGTACCAAGATTTATTTTATTCTATGGAATAACACAAGTGAGAAAAATTGGATGATCCGCGTATAGTGTGCATCATTTTTCTACATTTTTAGAAAGGAACGATCAAAATGTCCTTAACTCAACCCGCCCTAATGTACATTAGACATATCCTATATTATGTTATTGTACAATATATAATGTATCCTTCACACATTATCCCATTTGCCAAAATGATATGACCTAGTAAGAAAGAGCAGCTGGACCACTAATATGTATTTTACCTATCTGCTTAATAACTCTGCTGTGTGGTTATTCAATATATATGGATATGTACATATATGTATAATATACATATACAAAAAGAATAAATCCGTTTTTATCTAAGAACTACTTGTTGAACCGTCCTTTCTTTCTGCAAACAGAAAAATATATGTATTCAGTATAAACGCACAATTTTAATCTGTTGCTCTTTTTCTCTATTTTTTCAAGGTTGAAAAATATGTATGTATGTGGTGGATATCCTTGCTGTATATATGTTTGGGGATATTGCTAAGAATTAGTGTTGAGCTTCGGTCTCAAAATCATAGACCGGTAGGATCTTACCGTTATGATTGCTAGTAGATCGAACTAATTTGCTCCTTTCAAAGAGATCAGTCTCATATTTACTTCGTTCTTGATCGATTATAAAGATAAATTGTAAATGAAGTTATTAGAGTATGGCGATTGGGAACATGTACCCACAATAGCGTCATGAAGTTGAAATATGTTGCATAAATCACATTTGGCTGAAAATCGGTACAAAGGGTTTTTGTAATTTTTTGAAGAAAAAAAAAATCCAAAAATTTTTCTAATTTTTCCCAAGCAAATTTGAAAAACTATGCTTTCAAAATTCACAGATATTCATTAAAAATTACATTCATGCATTACATTTTTTCGAGAAAATGTTTAATCCACCGCTGTTCACAAACAATTAAACTTTTGCTAAGAATTATTTCAAAAAATTAAGTTTCTAATATCAAATTTTTTTGGAGATAAATTTCCAAATTCCATAACTATTCACAAAAAATTTAATTTTTTGAAATTTTTTCCGTCTTCGTTGCAGTATGAACCAAAATATCGGTTCACATCGCTATTGAAAAAACATGAACACTTGAAACCGAACCGAAATTAGGATTGAGACTTGAGGTGAGTCTCAACTCTATTAAGACTATTTCTCTCATGATGTGTATATGCCATGTATGCAGCTAATTCATGTGTCATTATCGATTAGCTATAGGCATCTTCGTCTTCTCACTTGTCCCTCTAGGCGGCGTTACGGGAAAGAGCAACAACCAATTCAGGATTCTTAGAAGTGTGTGTTTTAATACCGATTATCTAATCATAACAGTACATTGATCACGTTGAAGGTAGGAAGGACGGTGTTTTTTTCTTTCTCAAATGCATCCTCACTTGGGATGTGTACGTTATACCCAAAAACCTTTGGAAGAATCCCTTTACATCTGTTGAAGCACTACTTCATATGTAGGGAATCTTTTTATATATATTAGAACCTCATAAATAATGAAGCTGGATTAATAACGATTTAATTAATATTTAATCTTAATTCCGCGTACCTAGAACATCATATGTACATTCAACAATGTAAAGAGGATCGTGAGAAGATTAAAAAGATGTGCGCACATATTCATATTTAATCATATTTTATATACGTTTATAGAGAGATGCTTTTGTTTTTCTCTCTGACGTTCCTTCTATTATTTGTCAAGTTCTAGAGTGTGTTTGATTTAAGAGAACGGCATATTTTATCATATATAGTATGAACAAGAGTCCTCGTTCCGTCTCTTTGCTACTAGGAATAACCTCTTATTCATTGTTTCTCATTCCTCCATCGTAAATCATCATCATCATATGAGGACTAGGATTCTCTTTCATTTTTCTTCTTCTTAAAGTGCCCTCTCATTATGTTTTTTTTTTCTTTTTTTTTCATGGATTACCTTTATGACCTCGGAAATAATAATTGTAAACAAACGGCATCGTTTATAATTGTATTGCAAAAACAAATATCTACAGTGTGTTCCAGGGAATCGCGAAAGACAATTTAGAAAGGTTTCATTCCCCCCCCCCCTCCAAATATCAACTGGTAGAGTAATCAAAACAAACAATTATTCTTAAATAAATTTATTCATCAGACCAAAGGCAACTGAAATGAAGGCTAAAAGAAATCGTGTGTCAGTGCTTCTTGATGCGGGAATGAGTTATGAAGAGATTCCTCGCATCGTCCCCTGCTCTAAGGGTCTTATTACACAGATTAAAGAGCTAAAAGACTACAAGAGACTTAAGAAGCCAAAAAAGATCAGAAGTTGTGTGAAGACAACTTGGTAAATGGTCAATGTGGCCTCCGCTCTTACAAAACTGCAGAGCTCTTGACTGTAGGATATGGGTTGTCATCTAGAGAAAGGTTAAAAGCTAAAAGACGTCAAAAGTGTCTTAAGAGGACAAAAAGTAAACCTCAAAAGTTGTTTGAAGACAACTTAATGAATGGTCAATATTGCCTGAGTTATCACAAGACTGCAACCTCTCTTGACTATGGGATCTAGGGCACCATCAAAAGGAGGGCATTTACCACCTCCCATATGGATCTCATAAGACTATCGTGGAGAAGGAGGGGCCTGACATGTCTGAGGAATATGTAAAGAATACCTGCAACCTCTTCAGGCCATGGTGGAGGCCAAGGGTGGCCCCTTAGAGTTTTAATTATTTTTATAAATTGTCCTGTTACTACATGTACTTTTTGACACACTGCATCTATTCCTTCTCATATTCTGCTCCAAAGCAGAGAAGAACACCTAATGGTTTGGTCAGTAAAAAAATTCCCGTCAAATCCCCTGAGAGAGGAGAGACTGGCATTTGTTCGCATTCCCTTTGCATTATTATCATCATCCTCCTCTTTCTCGTCGTGACTTAACTTTTCAGACACTCCACTTCCGTTTTAAGGGGAAGGGGGTCGTCTTCTTAATGGATATCCCATGTTTTTTTGGGAAGATAACCTGACCGCAACAACAAAAACGACGTTGTTGTTTTGAGCAAGCTCCTTCTTCCTAAGTCCTAGTTTCTTTCCAAGGAAGAAAGTACCTACTTGTTGTTGTTTCCCTATTCATTTGTATGTATATATCTTAGTACGACCACCACCAGTACACTTTTTATTGTTGGATTCTCAAGCCACAATTTCCTTAGACTTTAATTATCATTAAAAAGTTATTACACGTTTATTTTCATATATATTTTATTTTGCAACGGACAAGTTTTGATCCTTGGAAGAAAATTTTTTTAGGTCCGTACGTGGGAAAGTGAAATTAAATTATAAATCTTTTCTTTCTCTCTCTCTTTTTTTTTTTTGAAGGAAAAATATTGTATTTTATTTCTACAACTTGGTTTTCGTTCATGTGGTATAGGTTCCTATGATACAACAACCAATTATACCCACCCTTTCTTTTTTGGTTTTTTTTTTTTTAATTACAATGAATTCTTTCATTACAAATCTCTTCATTGAAGAGATTTGTTATTTTCGTTCCTAACCCTTTGCTAATTTATAATTATTTTTTTCTAAAATTTTAGGTAAGGAATGTGACTCGCATCATGATTTGTGAGTATGTGGGTTTGCTTTTATAATGTTTTTGTAAAAGAAAAAGAGGATCAGATGTACATTGTAGGATCCAAATGGAGCAAAAAATAAATAATAGATCAGGCTACGCCTTACTAATGATGTGACTACCAACGGATATGCAAAATCACCGTAACTAAATTGCAAAAAAAGAAAGAAAAAAAAAACTGGAGAAATATGATGTTTTTTGCAGATATATATATATATATTCATAATGTATACACATGTATGTATTTAAGGCTTAAATCCATGGCGTAAGGAGTATATGTGTAGTAATGCTTAATCTCCCTGTTTTCTCTCAGCATGAATTGAGGAATGTCCATAATTATTATACACAACTTTTGCACAGGCTTCAGGGACAATACCTGAAATAAAAACTATATATATATAAGAAATGGAATTTCTTCTACAAAGAGGAGTCTATTACATATATACCTTTTTTTTGTTTAAATGCTGATGAGATACAGTCATGGAGGTCTATTACCGAACTAGAACAAATATAAACGGGTAAAGGAGGGGGGAAGGCAACAACCCATTTTTATTACTTCTTATGACTGACCCTCAATTTGTCTGAAATTCTTAATTAAAGGTCGCTTGTAAATTTCTTCCTCTTGTTGACCATTACCTACATATATATGTTAGACCAGAAGTACGTGTGTTCGTTCCTATGTAATGGAAAGACACACGAGGATGCCTATTGTAAACCATAAAACCCCTACAAAACAATTAACTCTTTGTTTTTTCTGCGCCCATGTGTGTACGTATTATATAGCACTGATCAAGTTGCTAGTTAGTTGGTTGGTTATTTGTAAGTACAAGAATAATAGTAATTACATATTGGGTAGAAGAAAAAAAAATGCACACGTTGTGCTCACGACTTCAATCAAATCTAGTTCTTGGCTCAGGTGTCGAATAGAAAAAAAATATTTACTTATCAATATCAAATTAACATTAAAAAGCAAATTTGACTAAAAATAGCCGCAATAATGGCATCCATCTCATTCTTGAAGCTCTGCAGTACTGAATGTATTCTTAAGACATGTCATTCCAGGCCTCAGTGATATAGTTCTTTAAGAACAATAATATTGGGATGGTGAATGAGCCAAGCTTTGGTCACAATATACCACCAAAAGGCATAATCCAGGGGTTCACATTTGGTGAGTATGGTGGTAATAAGTACTTGGCCAAGAGGTTCATAAACTTTCTGTTTGTCTTAAAAAGTTATAACGTTGGAAATGGCATTGCTCAAGAGGCTCTTGGCACCAAGTGATTGACCGTGTCTTGCAAGGTGGACTTGGCACCGCCGTTGCCCTTTGCAAGAGAGTGCAAGGGCTTCTAAGGATTAGCTTAAAATATCTCCAGATCCTTCGCGGCATAAAGGATATTGCCCTTGCCACTTTCAGTCTTTCTTTCAAGTCTATCTCTGCCCTTGACATTGTAAACAGGTCGTTTAGACACATCCGAGAACCTGGAGATCTCTATTGCTGATTTTACCACGTTCAAAAGTGCTTGGATTTCCCCTCGAGTATCACGTTTGAACACCATTTTTGAGCTTTTTACTTATTTAGTTTGTTTGATAATGAGTTGCGTAGTTTTTCTTTAAGTCAGAAGATAGTTCCCCCCAACTTGCAACTTCTCTTAACTTCATTTAATAAAAGTGGAAAAACAAATTGCCCACACTGTGTGTATATATATGGCACACAAACTGACAAATATAACAGAAGAACAAAATTTCTCATTAGTGAAAGTAATCATACTCTTATCTCTTCTTTACGCGTATATATACCTACATAAAACAAAATAAACGAACTTTCAAAAAGAGTTGAAATACATATGTACTGTCCTTGACAAAGATCACGATTATTCTTTGTTATAGAACTAATACATATTTTGATCATCTTTTCCCATCTCACTCCCAAGACATCCTTCCTTCCTTCCTTTTCTCATTTCCAGCTGTTCATTTGCCTACTTCTTCTTTATCATCATATTCTCCAACAGTACCACTGCTTATGAATGAAGAAGGATTGAAAGACTTCACTCATTAACATCATCTATAGACTACATTGTATAACCCATCTGCTGCTGCTGCTATTATTATTATCATCATATCTCTACCTCTTTTGAAGAAGGAGAAGATAATATGCAATAAGATGATGTCATCTGAGCATGAGTTATCACCAATCATCACCTTCTCCTCCTACCCCATTCCAATATATATATATATATATATATGAATATTATAATAATCTATAAAAGATCGTTAACTCCTCGTAAAAATATATGTATATTATATATAGATAGGTGCTTCAAGAGTATTAGAATAATGATATAATAATGTACTCATATATGCGTGATATCTTTTTATGAGAGAATAAATGGACAATATTTTATATACATCATCTATATATTTAATATAGTCTCACACATAGCCCTCCACATATTATACATACAAAAAACCCAAGTTTCTATTGAGGGACACAAAAAATGTATATACATACAGTATGCATGTACCCTCGCCCTTACATCACATCACATTACTTATCAATTTTTATTTTTTTGCGCTATGTGAATTCGTCCTCTATGAGATGTGGTGTGACATCCATTGTTACACCACTACACTCCTCTTTCTCTCTCTCTCTCTGATCACCATCTTATAATAACCAACATCAACCATACATAAGAGCTTTATTCACATAACTGACAAACAAAACGGTTCTTTCTTTTATTCTTGTTTGCTTACTTTACCTTTCTTTGATGATAAACCGTCGGTTTGCGCATCATACATTCTAATTACAATTATGAAGGTTATGAATAGTTTTTGTATACATATTATATACCTATATATATAGGTATATGATTGAGGTATTTCAACACTAAAGTAGTCTTGGAAAAAAATAATAGTAAAGAGATAAATTTCAATTACTTCTAGCCGAAATTTTGCCAGAAAAACAAACAAAAACAGTTGTAAATAATGATGGTCCTGGAAGATCTTGATATTTTCTTTGGGGGTATGGCTTTAACAATTAAATTTCAATGCAATGATGTATATATCATGAGAGAAAATCAAAATATAATATAAATATATGATATAAAATCAATCCACTTTATTTTGATTATTTTAAAGTGACAAATAATTTTTCTTACTCTAAGTTCAATTTACTTCGTACCCAAAGGCTTAATAATAGTAATTTTCCTTTGTATAAATCATTGATAATTCGTCAAGAATGAAAGTAGGTAATTCATGCACCATTTTGAGAAACATCATTCTAACTTGATATATTTTTTTTTTTTTTTGATTTGGAAAATACACGATGTAAAAAGTTATCTTTTACTTGATATTTGTTCAATATTGTTTTTGTATTGATGCACCACATATTATTATTAAGAATCATTTGTTGACAGAAATGGAAGATAATTATTTGTCAAATAATACAAATGTAGGCAATCTATGTATCATTTTGAGAAATGTGATTCTAGCTTGATTTTGTGTTGCCAGGCCATATGATGTAAAAAAAAAAATATTTTTTCTGGATTTTAGTTCAAAATTGTTTTTGTATTGACGGACTACATATTATGTGTATGTATGTATGTATTTGAAGGTTGGTTTACAAGAGTTACGCCCCTTGTTGTCTTTTTAATTTGTAATTTAGTATACATACATATATATTATATGTACAATTTGTTGAGGCTTTTTCCTGCTCTCTCCCTCAATTTCCCTCAAACCCTTTTCCTAATTAAAATGTATCTCTTGTAGTCCCTATATTATATTATATGTCTGTCTGTATGTATGCATGTATTTGTGCAGTTACATGTTTGTTGTTGAGTATATCTAATGAAATTAAATTGTAACTAATTATTATAGAAGGAGAATAATGAAACGTTTTCATTTGTTGTGTGTCATATATTATTGTTGTTTTGTGGACTGTGGTGTGTCTATTGTGTTGTCTTCTGCCTTTTCCTTCTCTTGTTTATATATATATATACAGGGTGTGGAGGGAAATATGTACTAATTAACTGTTATAGGTCGAGGTTGTCGTGTGAAACGATTTCAAAGCTTGGAATTGAGTAAGAAACTGCAATGTTTATGTTTGTTTTCTTGCATCCCACGTCACTCTCACTCTATATAAATGAGCTTATAAATAGGCGTTTGCATGTCTGGGGAGGAATAATTTTCACAGAGATTTTAAAGCTTGGAGTTGAGTCAGATACTCCTGGGTTATGTTTTTTTTTTCTTGCATAGCACTGTGTAAAAATAAGCTCAGAAAGAGACTTTTTTGATCAAGATACCTACACTTCTCTGGACGGAAATAGCTACTACAGATATTTCTGACCAGCTTACAATACATAACAGTCTATCTCGTCAGCAGTGAAAAGAAAGAATAAGCTCTCAGACGAAAAGCCTGCAGTAGAGGTCAGGAAAAAGCTCACTTACTCAACTTCTCATCCGTATCAATATGGGCCCCCAACAGCTCTGACTTAAACCCATTTGACGTTATGTTTTGACCGCACGCAGAGTCAAGAGCCTGCCCCATCCGCCTCCCGAACATTGGCTACCTGAAGGCCTCTGTCAATAAATATTGGAAGAGCATGCACGAGGATACTATTTACAAACTTTACTGCATTGAGAAATAAATGTTCTCGAGGACTGTATGATGAAAATTGTAAAAAATAAATCTTTGTCCCTGATAATTGAAAAGTGTCGAGATATCCATGGAACACCCGGTATACACAATTATTTGATAACTCACACCCACTGTGAAAGTTGTGAGTTACTGCGGGTTGCATTATTTGATATAGTTGACGTTGTTGTTGTTGGTGGTGGTGGTGATGATGATGATGATATTGATAAGGAAAAGTAGAGACTGAGAGCCATGCATTGCAGTCTAATGAAGAAGTTAATATTAGTATTTTTTTATGTGTGTGATTTGTATGGGCTATAAATCTTTCTTATGTTGATCTATGTATATTCTCCTTCCTTTGAGTGAATTATAGGGGGGAAAATATGATTATGAATGAATGGTTATTCTTTTTCTCTTGGTTTTATGCTTGTATATAGATGTATAATTACTCCATCTGGCCCAAAATACATGTATACAATAGTATAATATCTAGTCATATACACATATGAATGTATTTTTTTAAGAGAGCGTCTGCCATGTTGGTTCTTCTTACTTACTCAATTGTTTTTTGTTGGTTTAAGATCTTTAAAAATAGATAATAGGTTCTTATTTTTTCTTTTTTTTGAAATAATGGTCTTATTATTATTTTAGTCCTTATGGCTTACATATGTATTTAGGTACGTGGCTAGAAGGACCTCTTCAAGTACATAGTATCCTACCACATTTTACATGTACTAATTAATAAAGCTAAGTTTGTCTGTCTGTTTATTTGCTTAATTGTCTGAAAATAACTCAAATTTATCAACGAGTGTACGGACTCATTTCTCATTGCATCATTTTAAAAAGAAAAGGAACTAGACGGAGCACTCTGTAGAGTGTAAACCCCCCTCCTATGGTAATTTTTCCTTTATTGAATTTCTTGCTATACGTAGGATCTTTATTAAACCTACATATGGACACCAATTTGTGCTATGTACCTCAATAGTTCCAATTATACATTTTAAATTAACATTTTGTGTTACCTTTAAGATTAAACTTCTCAAAGTTTAATGGTCTCTTGCTTTTACCATATATATACTCTTCGTACCAAGTTTCATAAAAATAGATTTCTAACATTTGCTGTAATCCTGGTGACCAACAGACAAACAAATAGAGGCAAACACATAACATACATTCAAATTTTTTGATTTTGTGTTGTGATACTCCTTATTTATTCGGCAAAGTCCAGTCTTAGGACCGGCAATATCAGTCCTTAAGACGTTATTCCTTCTGGAATGTCAATACTACAATTGATTCAAAAACAATAAATAAAGTTGATTGACATTATCAAAGACCTAACTTACTTAGAATGAAAAGGAAATCTTGCAGGCGCATAAGTAAGCTCATATTTTATACAACTCTTTACCCAATAGAGTTGCGCAAAATATGAGTTAAGGACTCTTCTTTTTTTTCTTTCTCAAGCTATTATTATTATTATTTCATTCTTGGGGAGAGAACATCCAAGTATTGAGTAGCTAAGTGTGATTTTGTGTTTTTGCTCATGAATAAGAGAGAGTAACACTGATGATTTCTTAAGGAGTTAGCTTATATATTATTAAAACAAGGTTAGTCTGTTCTTCGACACCTCATAACTGTGTCATTATGGGTGCATTTGCCCATGAAAAAAAGAAGATTAACATTGAAGACTTCTTGAGGAGTTATATTCTATAATTTTATAAGAAACGCTTGTTTATTCATCGGCACCCAATAACCCCATGTACTCCCGTGAGCTTATTATTTAATAAGTTATTGATTTGATATTTAATAACTTTTCAAAGAAGGGATTTTTGGGGGTGGATGTGTCTATAGTTTTTTGTTTTTTTTTGCTTTTTTTACCATGGTTATATATACATAAATCTTTTGCTTTAGTTATTCCATTCTTTGCCTATGTATATAGAGACCACCCTGACTGCCGCTAAGATGTTGTTGCAGCATTATTAACATCTGCAAAAGAGATTTTTTTTTGGGAAAGATTTTTAATACGAAATTTATTACCATTACTTATGTGAACTGCTGTTGTTTTTCCTTTCTCTTCCTACAAATACTACTACTGCCTTCTTTTTTGTAATCTCTTTCTTATTAGCTCCTAATAATAACATCTTGTATGTTCTATGTTACTACTTCTTCCCTTTTGAATGAATGGTTGAAAGAAAATCGATCGTATTACATGGGTTCATTCATTTACTATTTTTTTGCAAAAAAAAGTAAATATATATAGTGGAACCAAGGAAGGAAGACTCTTGGAGAAAGAAAAGTAATAACATGCTTCACAAGCAAATACTGTCGTTTGTTCTGTACAAAAGTTATGAATTTACACGTGTCGGTCGGGGTTTTTTTTTTATGTGTATGTTATTTGGGGATATATATACTTTTATGTTAATTAGCAGGTGAGAAGAGGGATGCATCCTTTCTCTCTCCTTTTTTAATTATGATAAATGGACATAAAAGGGTGATTCATATCAACCACCAACCAACTAAAAAACGAACCAGTTGTGAAACCACCATCCATATAATATATATATATATAGAGAGAGAGAGAGAGAGAGTAAAAGTTTAATTGCAAGGCAATTTATTCACGCTTGTCACAAAAGTTGAAATTACTTGTCTGAAGGGTTCATCACAACTAAATAATCATAATAATAAAAAACACTCGTGCCATTGGTTTAATATGTAAATAAGAGATCCATATCAGGATCTCTCTCTTTATTTTTTTAACTCATCAGTCCCCTAGTACAGATAGACATATAAATATTGTATACCGGGTGTTCGAAAAGTCTTGGAAGGACATAAAAATGGAAATTTAAGAGATTTTGTTGATAGTTTTTTGTAAACATCCAGTTGGAACTTTTTGGTGTCAAATTTTTAGAAGTAAGGTCAGATTAAATGGATGATGAAAGCCAAAAGAATTGTGGTTGCTGTTCTAGTCAGCCTCGGTCACACCAACACCATCATGAACATGCTCTCATTCAGCAACAAGGTGGTCTGAAGGGCCAAGAAACGAGTTTCTCTCTTGGGATCATGGGATTTTAAAGGGTTATATAATCTATTTTTTTGCCTGTTAATAACAGGGTCAGAAGTGAATGTTTTTTCATCACTGAAGAAAATGGCGATCCTCTTTCCATTATGCTTAAAATCATTCAGCACACGTTTACAGCGTTTACATGGCCAAGTTAAGGTCGTTTTTGAAGCCTTAGGGACGTAGCACCAGAAATTTTGATACTATGTACTTCACAATGTTTTTTCATGGCCAGCTCAGTCATTTTCATTCTTAAATTGGCTTCATAGGGCTCTCAGGGAGCTTCGTTTGGACCTCCAGACCGTTTGCTTGCTGACTGAGAGCATTTTTATGATGTTGGAGTGGCTCGTGGCATTGGTTTAATATGTAAATATGAGATCCATATCAGGATCTTTCTCTCTCTCTCTCTCTTAATTTTATTTTTTACTCATCAGTCCCATTGTACAGATAGACATATATATGTAATAATTTATATATATGTTATTTTTATATCCTCCTGAACGCCGCCCATTTAATTATAGGAGATGTGACGACGAGCAGTAGGAATGATTCCGGAAGTCTTATGATCCATCATCTGCTGATCATGATGGGGGTTTGTGTGTGTGTTCCTTTGGCTCCTCATAGGTATAACCATATGGATAGGACATACAATGGACAGACATCAAATAAATCTCTGAAATATTATACATACATAGTCACCTTGAGGCAATGTCATCTTTTAACCCATTCTTTTTTGAAGTTTTGAGTTGTGTATCTGTGTGTACCCACTTATTATGAAGACTATGATCATTGTTACATAAAGGGATATATATATATATATATACATTTTGCAGAGGAGGGGTTTCTCTCAGCTGCTTGTTATTGCAAGGAACTACTGCCTTGGTATTAAAAATGAGGTTTTAACCTAGTTATTACATTATTATTATTATTTTATGTGCTGTTATCTGACAATAAATGAGAATGGTGTGGTAAAACAGGGATGTATTATATATATAAGTGTCAAAAACCAACGGAATTTGCATATATACAATACAGATATGTATATTAGAGGTCGATTTGAATTTGAGTTAATTTGAGTTTTCAGTATTAAGTAAAAATAGTAGATGTTCGTATTATATTATATAATTATATAAACAAGTATATTTTTTGCAAGATTTGTACAATGCTCTTAGAACATATATCATATAACTTATTTTCCCTTAATAAACCATTGACATTTTTAATAAAATTCCAAGGAACGATCCTGAAACTTGACTAGACCAATTATATCATGACCAAAACAACTCCAGTCGCAAATAGTCAATAAAATTATATTATTGCATTGATAAAAGTTAAAATATTATGAGTTATAAAAAAGTTAACTTTATATACTGTTTAAGATAAGCCGAACATGATCTCAGTGCTGTTATCACAGTTTCGTTATTGGGGGCCCAGTGTAATTACGGTCCTTTCGGAACACAGTTGTATCATTCAACTTTAGCAATTTAACTAAATAATCAACTGAAGCAGTGATTGTCATTTCTCATTTTTAATGTAATATGAACCCTCTTCTTTTGAGTAGTCATTCTAGAAATTTGACTTAATGATTATTTCTCGAATGTTTCCATTTATTTTGATAATTATTTGAGTTTAAATTAAGTCCAATTTTCAATGAATAATATTTCAGTAATTGGTATAAAAAATTATCGACTTTAGTAAAAGAGTTTGAAAATGGAAGCTTGGAAGAAGTCAATTATTGGATTGTCTCCAAGACGTCTCACATAGTGTAGTCCTAGGGGTTTCAATCCGGGATAATAGAGCCCACATTTATTTCACCCAAAACACAAAGGTCTTAAAAATGTTGGTTTTTCCTGTATAAATGCGGCGGTTCCTATGTCCCAATTTGAAAAATAGTACTTTTTTAAATCCTTGCATGATACCAAATCTGTCAACATCTATTTAAGGTCTCTAGCATTATTATCTATGGATTTGTTTGCGTGATTGAGTGTGTGCTCAGTACAGAGGCACACAATTATGGTCGTTTGTGTGCGAAGGACATCTCAAGGATTTTGTACTTTTTTTAAGTTTGGTAAGTTGAATCTGATGAGCATACTTTCATAAACATAGATTTTAGGCTTACAGAAGATATAGAGGTCTAAACTTGTTCTGGATTTAAAATTCCCACCCTGTATACATTTATGTATAATATTTGCCTTTTGTCCAACAACCATTCTTTGACTTTGATGATGGCGGACACAGAAATAATATGTAAAGGCAATTTAATGACTTAAATATTATTAGTTGTGGCTGTGTTTTCTATTGAAACATTTTTTTTTTCTTTTTTCATGTGTATATATATTTGTGTTGTGTAGTTTAATAATATCAACTACTAACTATAGTCATGAGGATTAAGAGTCATTCATACAGACATACATATTATACGTTTAATCTACTACTTCTATATAAATGTATATTTTTGTATGTACAGACGAAGGATTTAGATGGGAGTTTGTGATAAACAGTTTTTTTCATTTTTCATATTATATACAGATATAGATAATTTTTTTTGTTCTTATATTGTTATGTATTAAAAAAAACATTATTTTTTTTCCCATTTTTTGTAACTATCATTATAAAAATGACCGTTTTTTATTTGACTGTTTTGATTGTACTAAATACAAGTATACAAAAAGCCATTGAAACCACTCTTTGTTATGGTAATACATAAACAATTTTGCATGAATATATATGTATATATTGTGTACAATTTGTAGCTTTTATAAGGAAACTGATCTATATAAAAATGATGTAATTACTTACTATTTAAATAATAATTTTCCAAAATACAAGTATTATATGGGACATATTAAGGTTCAAATGCCCAGAGTTACATTACTCGTAAATACATAAAAACTATGTAATTTGAATAGATCAAAATGAAATGATTGGTTCAATTTATAGTTGGCTATAGGGGATACGCAGATGTGGATAAAATATGAAAGCGGGAATGGTTTTTGCTAGTTGCCAATCTGAACAGGCTTTTCCAAAGTTTTTGTTATTATTGTTTAGATCTTGAAGACGGAACATCGAAGTATAAATTAAAAACTAGTACATGTGCTCATGACAGGCGGAGAGTAAAATACGGGTTTGCTTGGGAGTTATAAGTGTAAGTCCTTGTTGGACTCGGAGTAGAATTGAGGATCGACATTCTTTATGGCCTTGCAAAGTGGGATTTGTATTTATTTCCTAACTCTTACAGCTGCATGCAGCTGATGTAATAAAACTTCATGACAGCTAAGCTGTTCTTCTCCAAAAAATTCTTCCAATTGTCAGGATGACTGCGTTGATCTTCCTTTCTTTTATTTGACATAGCTGCAGAACATGTTTTATGCATGACTGGGCCTTGAGTGTTGTTTACTTATATTATTTTGTAAACAAATAATATAACTCCCTGAATGATAAAACTATTTAATATTAAATATAGGTACTTTACTCATATAGACTGGTGCTCACAAGCCCCTTGCGGACGATAAATGTTTTCTAGTTCGCTCCCATTAACATGATTGATATCGAAAGGTATATAATAATGGATTTTAAGACGAAGAAATTGCAACTTATAGTACAAGTTGCAGCTTGTGCAACCATTGCGACTTGTACACAGCATATATATATATATATATAATCATAATATATCCCTGCCATTTCCCACCTGGCACCTTTATATATATCAGGGAGCACTATATACACGTGTGCGCGTCTAAAACTGAATACTTCTTTAAATTGTACGCCATACACATATTCGTGATTTTATTGAGTTGAAACCGGTTTATACTTTGAGGCAAGGGTCTTGACTAGTTATAAACAAAACTCCAGCAAAATCTAAATAGCAACAGTGAAACAACAGCCGATAATGTGGAGAGACGTCGAGTCGCAATTTTGGAACTTTCCGGGCGGGGAAAAACTCTCACTGAAATTGTCAAGGTTCTTAACTGCAGCTGCACCACCGTTTACAGCGTGGTAGCCAAAGGGACTCCTGAGGCGAACACAAAATCTAAGTCAAGGCCTCAAAGGTCGCACGAAATGGTTGCTGCCGTGAAAAAGTGTGTCGAGGCAAAGTGAGTGGCTTCCCAGGGAGTTCAACGTCAGCAGAAGGACCATGGACCGGCTAGTTAAGAAAGATCTTGGCGTTAAGGTCTACAAGAGAACCCCTCGTCAAGCCCTCAAGTCGTAAAATTTAAAGGAGTGGTCAGTTTTAGACGCGCACACCTGTACAATACAGACTGTGACTCTTTTTCAGACATTTATACACACTTAATGAGAAAATTTGCTTTATTAATATATTTCAATAAATGTGTTCATCAGGTTCATACAACTAACCCTGAAACTTCATAACTGACTTTAATTGGTTGGACCATGTTACACAACTAAGTAACACCTAGTATTTATATCTAGAGAAGGAAGTAAAAAGCTTATATACATATATATGTACAGAAATGAAAGATCCCTTTTTAGTGATTAGAGACCAACGATATACATATACAAAATTGTACTAATATATATATATATATCTATATCTTTTCTCTAAATTGAGTTAATGAGATAAACAAGTCGTGTGCGATGATGTTCCCTCACGCTCAGGCTTCCACTACTACCACCCTAATTTGTCTAACATACATATTTATATATATGTATATGTACACGTCACAATTTTTTAACGTAAATCGGAGATAAAAATATCGGATCAAAAAAGAGAAAAAAAGTTATATATATATAGTTTTTTTATCTTTTTGTATAGAATTGTATATATATATATAAATAGCTTTTTTTATTAATCATAATTATAACAAGGGGGAGGGGGGAGAAAAGGCGTAAAACGGGAGTTTTAAAGGAATAAATCTCCCTTATGTTTGACTGATCAATCTGATTGATAATATTTAACCATATTCATATATATATATAGGATATATATTTTCCTTCAGTTGATCACCCTTCAAATTCGAAGTCACAATCTTTTATAAGTGAGTACGTTGTGTGTCCCAAATACTCGTCGTCGTACAGAGAGTTGATTTTTTTTTTTTTTCTTTTTTTTTTGAGAAATTTGTTTTGACAGGTCTCGAATTTCCCTTGCAATTTTTCCTCATGTGAAAACCACCCTAATGAAAATAAAGAAGTCGTTTTATTTATTTCAAGATCTCTCTTAGTTGATGTGGAATTTATGGGGTCTGATGATGATAGCAAAAAGAAATATATATATATATATATGAAAAAAATAAAACGAATTGAATACGTAATTCATGGGAAAATTATCATTCCTTCTTTTTCGCCTTCGTCTTGTTCTGCAAAGGAATTTATTGACCCGAAGGAAAAAGTTTTCCTTCTTCGTCTTGGGAGGGAGGGAGGAAGAGAGAGGGAAGACAATCTAATGTACATAGTATCTACATATATAGACGACGTTTTTATGATATGTTAATATGCTCTTATTATTTTATTATAAAAGTGTAGGACACATCTGTTAATGAATCTACCGTGTACTACTTATAGTCGTCATAGAGGTTTACTTATCAGTCAGCTTGAGATGCAGCAGGTGTTCGTAAGGCCTCCTGTTTGGGATTTCATGAAATCCTTGTCTATGTGCATTGTACAGTATTTACTCATTGTACGAATTTAGGATATGAAGTATATCAAAGCATGTGCTGATTCCTGAGTGACTCTCGTTATAACAATTCCTTCGTCTTCAAATGAATTATTTAATGACATATTTGAATATTCTAATTGCTACCTATTGATTAATAGTATGATTATATGGCTCTGGGCATTTGTATCTTATATTGTGACACAGAATACTCTTAATTTTTAGTCATTTGTAATAAGAACATTATTAATATATATCGATTATCCTCATTCCAAGTACTTTACTTTAAATCCTTCATTAATAATTATTCAAATCATTTTGTGGTTACAAAAATATTCTTATTAAAGTTGTAACTTGTACGCAGGATATATATAATAAATCTTGCAAATCATTGGGGCCTGTCCCACCCACAAACTCCACCTATGCATCTGCACCAATAATACAATCTTTCCAAAGTTTATAATATTTATTCCAGACGGAATGTTCTCGTAATCCAAGGCATGTCTGTATATATATAAATGTGCATATCTACGAGTGAAATCCTCTGTCTTATCATGCCTCATTAAGAAAAGAGGAAATAAAGAAAATACATATCACCATTCTCTTGGGAGAGAGAGAGAATAAAAAAAAAAGAAGCAAGAAATTCCTCTTTCAGACATGTTCCTTCTTCGACAAATGAAGGAGAGAGGGAAAGAGAAAAAACGACAATTCTCATGTAGTTATTGTTGACTTGTCATGTCTGCTGTTGTGGACAATATGGCTTGTGGTTATATCTACAATCATATATATATTTAAGGACAGAAAAATGAAATCTTTTTCCACTCTTGTGGTTGGTGTTGTGTTGGAGTACTTATTTATTCGGCCAAGTTCCGTCTTAGGACCAGTCCTAAACTCTCTGTCTTTAGAATAAAATATAGATGATTTATTGACCCAAATAAGATATATGAGATATATATTGAGAATTTTGCGAAAAAATATTCATTTTTTCGTTATAATGCAAAATAAAACGAACATGCTATATTTTTACTAATTCATTTTAAAAACGGGGTTAGTCATGTTATTTATTCTATTATGTAACAGGGTAATTTAAAAAATGAAAAATACCCTTAATAACGTCTCAAGAGATCGATTTTGCCTTCTTCAAAGACCGAAAAGTAGGAGGGGATGTTCAGCATAACCTCTTTCAAAGAGACAAGATACCTGAAGTTAAAAGTAGTAATTGTGTGGCTCTTATTATTACAATATAATTTATTATTTTCACCGTTTTTATATCATTCAATCTTAGAACGGAGTAAAGAAAATAAAAAGACCGACGTATGTGTCCTTAGGGCCTTTGAATGATAAAAAGATCTGACCGATAAAAAAAAAAGACGAAAAAGTTTAAGAGGAAAGTTTGATTAGGAAATCAGTCATTGGGCCGATCCAACACTAAGTGGATGGGACCGGACTCCCCCCTGATCCTACGTAAGGAACGACACAACCCTATTTATGATAGTATGACACATCCACTTTATCATCTATTGTGTGTACTTATCAAGCAAATTGCAGGGAAATTCTGCAGATGTGTCTATCTATTTGCAAAAAAAAAATGGCATGTGTTCCATAAAATTACTATAATATTTTATGACTATTGATAATATCAAAACATTTTAATCATTTTTAATGAATTCAAGTAGTCAAAAAAATAACTGTACAATTTGTATTTGTATATGATGTAATTAATAATGCTTAAAAAATACATATATTGAATTGAAAATCAATTAATCAAACCTTCCCTCTTTCAAACGTGATTTATACACGTTAATGTTACACATTGTGTCCTTCCTTACCCTTCAATAACTGCAAAAAGAATAGAAAGAGAGAGTCCCCCATTTTGAAAACGATTTTTCAAAAAAAAAAAAAAAAAAAAAACGTTCGGAAATTTGTCCATATATTGTAAGTTTTTTTATTTTGAAAAATTACTTAGCAAATATTTACAGCTCTGTAAAAAAAAAATCCATCCCTTGGCTATTCATCATTATTATATTTACTATACATATAGCAAATTATTTAATCCATTCTTTGGTTTTCCTGGTACTCCTTGTTTTTTCTACATGGTACACAATGTGAATATATTTATTGGATGTCATTTCTCACACTAGTTATGTATGTATATACTATGTACTTTAGTTATGAAAACTCATTTATCACGTAATCGGTGGTCTATTCGGATATGGACGGATATATATATATGTGTGTATTTTGGGGGGAAATGATGCAGTTCAAAGTTAGGAGGTCCTTCCTTCCTGTTCTTGTTAGAGAGTCGTTTGTCATGAATTGATTAGGAGTATGTTACCCTACTACACACTCATATATGTATATTACATTATTCATTTGTAGCAATGATATGTACATACTAGTGTTAAGACTCGGCAAATTTTTGTTTGGTTCGGTCCTAAGGGATTTCGGTCCAAACCGACATTTCAGACCAAAATGTAATGGTTTTTAAATCCTAGAATGATTATTTTAATCTCAATCCATGGACCTATTTTCTCCCTAATCCTGATGTACGAGTTGTACAAAAATCAAGTATTGTGTAATTAAACTTCATATGAAGTTATTCTATATCAGTGGTCGGGAAACTTGGTAAATTACCTCAACTGGTGTAATTGAAAAAAAAAATGGGGTAATGGGACTTTACTTCCTTGTGTAAATAAATGAAATAAACATAATGCCTCTAGTTTGTTGTAAATTAATTTTATTGCAAGTTCTTTTTGGGTAACGCTAAAAAAAGTTCCCCGCCTCCTGTTCTAGAGCAATGCCATAAAAAAGGAGCAAGTTATCCCTTCCTTAGAATTAATGAATACATTTTGTTGAATTATTTACATCGACATGCCTGTTTTAAAATAGAGAATATCGATCTACAATTACAAAGAAATCCAGCACTTAAGATTTCCGAATTTTTTCCACTCTAAACCGAATTTATCTTTGGGACCTATCTGGATCGAACGTATCTTTGAGACTGTTCCAAACTGAATTTTTTTAAAGAACCGAATCGATTTTTTTGGTTCTGAATTCATCTAAAGAATCGGTTGAGACTGAATTTTAAATGAGACCCATCAAGAAGGAATTTCTTGATGGTACCTATTTAAATCGAATTTGTCTTTGAGACCAATGCAGAGAGAACATTTTTCAAGAACTGAATGAGTTTGGTACATAAAAAGCCACATCGGTCTCAGAATTGTCAGACGGAAACTCCACACTGATACATATACATATTTTGGGGGAATTTCTACATTTCTCTCTGATTGAAATGATGGATTTCTTCATTGTAGGTCGTCGTCTTGTAGTAGTACATACCCAAATAAAGTAAAGAGAAACTTCTCGCATTGTTTGCATCTCATAAAAAAAAAGAATTTCATAGAGGTAGGAGGGTTTTTTTTTTTTTTTTTTGTACTTTTTACAAGTCGGTAAAAGTCAAAATATTTGATTCTCTCTTTCTACCTTTTCCTTTCATTTCCCCGTGTACATATATGTATGTACATAGACTCAAAAGAGAAGAGGAGAGAGATGCCACCATGAGGGGAAAATGAAAATAAACTACTCCTCACTTCTATATATTTCTTTAAAAAACTTATAAAAGATTTTTTTATATTTGAAGACGACTTTGAAGCCGACTTGTATTGTTGTTTGAACAAGGGAGATAGTTATTTTTTGCAGACTTATGTGTACATAATAAATATGGTACAGTTATTATCCAACGAGGAACAACAAGACACGTGTCCCGTTATGTGTGTGTGCACATATTTCAACTCATTTGAATGAATACCATTGAGTTAGTCAATCATGAGGAAATATATATATGTATTTACATATTATTATTACATAGTTTGTTGACGAACGCGAAGGGGTTGACATCCAATAAACAAGAAAACAATATGAGACTGAACAATGTCCGGAATGAGGAGTTGGGGATTCCTGTCGTTTTGAAATTCATTCCAGTCCATTTGAGACATAGAAATATATAAGAGATAGAGAAACAATAGAGTGGACACAAACGGATTGTGTTTTTCTTTCTCCAAATAAGTGGGGTTTTTTGTTTTGTTAGTTGTAACTACTGTTCTTATCCAAGAACATCTAAAAGGTGGACAGTGCAATTATTCTTTTTTTTCTGTTCATTTCTACGAACTCAGGCCTAAAGTACTTTTTGTTTCTTTATTTATTACTAGCGATCCTACCCGACAAACCCCAGAGTAATTAGACGTCGGATAGTAGACAAATTCTGCTTAACATCATATCGAAGATAACTCCCCAATAAATCCTCAGTGGTACTCTCCGTATTCAATGAGTACCTAAATACTCAATACTGATATGAATTCATATGGTGTGTTCTCTCCTCGACAGTAAAAGAACAATAATAGGAGTTTGAGAAAAAAAAAGTTATATGTGAGGATAATTGATGAGTACTTTAGTCTTATGAGCCCTCACTCAAATCAATATATTTATATGATTTACATCTTGAATAACACTGTGTAGTGGTGCCCGATGCTATATGCACACGCGTGTGTCATTAATATGACTACACTGTTATTTCTTTGATCAAAATATATTTATGATTTGCATCATGGAGCACTATATACAATGCACTCGGTGACTGGTTTTCATACATTCAGACATACTTTGCTTTATTAATATAGATAATGTTTAATGACACGAATTGAGAAGTACATGATTATCATTATTCGATAATATGTATTGCAAAATTGGGAAATAATCCCTCTCTGGAAGATCAAGGTAGAATTCGAATCCATTATATTTCATTGAACTCTCAGGATCAACATGGGGTTGTACTTTGAAAGAAGTCACTTGAACATACTCCTTGCCTTAGGAGAAGACGATTGACCTATCATGTATGGAAACATTGTAAATTGTCTTCATCGGACTCAAAATTTGTATAATAGAGATGAGTAAATAATAATGGTTGGCCTGGTATGTACACTAAACTATTGAAATTGAAAATAGTTTGTCATACAAACGGACAGATTTATATGGTTAATTTATATTAAAGCTTCTTTACTTATTCTCCCTCTCTTTTTTTTTTTTTTAAATTGGGCCTGAGTTTGTATAAGTTTGTTAATTAGGTATTGCAGAGGATGTTGTACTATCTACATTCCAACTTCCAAGTCACACCTTTCCCCTTAATAAGTGTACAATATGCAAAGCCTTGAAATGGATGGATGGATAGGGTTTTGATGTGCTTTTAAGCCATGCTTCATTTGACCCATCAACATTTCTTTAACTTCTTTAAAAGAGAGCAAAGTGATTACAGCATGTCAATCAAATTGACCAAAAGTCATGGGAGTTGTAAAATGTTATATTTCTCTGTTAATCGTTCTCATTTCCGCTGTGACATTTTCTCTTTTGTATTATTTGAGTGAAGAGGCTTTAATGCATGCATGAAATGCACGGAACATTATCAAAAATACGTTGTTGGTCTTTTAATTAATTAATTATATATATTTTTTTTGACAAAACTAATTATTAGGGAGAAGATAGACATGGGAGTAGGTTATTAAATATGTATGAAGAACGGTCAGGCAACAACAAAACAAAACCATCCCCCTTACAAATGTGGAATAACCAGCACGAGATCATCATCCCTCCCCCCTCTCTTTCTCTTCATTATCGTCATCAGCATGATGAAAATGACTGATAAAAAACAAAAACACAAAATTGTTTGGTCATTCGTGGTGAATTTCATTTTTGAAACCGACTTCTATTTTTTTTTTTTTTTTTTTTTTTTTTTTTAATAGTTGAAGAAGAGACTGAACAAAAGAAATTCAATTTATTTCTCTTTCAAAATGAAAAAAGGGGTCAGTAGACTTTTATTATTTATTTCTTTTTGGTTCAGTGAAGATATATATATATATACTCTTATACCATGATATATAGAAGAAGAAGGCTCAAAAAGTGTCACTTACGACATTAGTAACGATCACGAGCCAAAAAAAAACAAAAAATAACTTTCTCCTCTCCGACATTGAATGTCGTAAAATCGAAACGAATTTTGATAAATACGTGATTACATAAATATATACATAAAGTACCAAAAATTATCCAAGGAAGGCTACGCGCCCATTCATTGCAAATGTCACCCCCAAAATATACGTAGAGAGTTCTTGCAATCAATGACCGTTTGACACAAATCAATTTATAATTTTCATATCAATGTAACAATATATGTACATATTCAAACAAGGGAAATGAGGGGGGGGGGATATTGTTCATCCTCTGGTACAGCAGAGCCGGAGAATAAGAAGAGCTCAATATGTATATATTATTTAGCTTAGTCAGAGACTGCCTTTTCAGCTTCTTTTAATATATATGTATATATAATATAAATACACTTTTTCGTCCTTAATGACATCATTTATTTAATGAACCCTAAAAGGCGTCTCATTTCTCTTTCATTCACTCCATGAATATCATTAAGGGAGATTTTTAATACTACCACCCCCACCTAGCGAACATTAGCCTTGGAGGCAAGAGAGGATAAGTGATGTTTAATCGTATTATCTTCTTATTAGGTAGTATTTTAACGAAAGAAACGTTGCATCCTTAACTAAGGGTTCCCTGTTATTCTTCCACATTGAGAAAACAAAAAAATAAAGTAACTACTTTGACTACTAATTGATACCTTTGTAAAACAAAAGTCATAGAAATCCAAAACGACCAATAAATCTCCATTTTCTCTCAATTTTCTTCACATACATATATGTACATAACCCCATAAATTACTTGTAATTAAATACGTAGAGAAAACATAGTAAGTTAGAGGGTTAAAAACAGGTGTATATACATTATATATGTCTTTAAAACATACTTATATATCTTACGGGGACATTGTCAAAATAACATCATCTTATACAAAGTTTCGTCTTTTTAGTTTGAGGGCGGTGGTGGGTCGAGTGAACAAATAAGGCACGGGGCTAATAATGTTATAAATATATATATGAGAGAATAATAATAATAGAACAAAGTTACGTTGATGGACAAGGAGGGGGGTCTGTCAATCATTTATTGTTACTGCATACCCCTACTCATCTTTCTTACGAACGTCGTACGACGTACACTTTTGCTCCCCCTACTACTTTCTTCACCATCTATTCAACAGATGCAGTTATGATTTTTTCTTTCTTTCACTTCGAAGTAAAAGTAATAATAATATGATTATTGTGTGATTAGCAGCTGCAAATCATATTTATTACACGTACGAAGGGCATAGAAAAAGAGCGAAAGGAACAGAAAGAGATGAGAGAATAATATGGTTGCACTTACATATATATATATATATTAGTGTTGATACTCGGTTCAAGACTGAATTTGTCTTTTGTTTTGATCTGAAGTGATTTTTTCGTAACTGATTTGGATCGGTATTTTGGTGGTCCAGACCTCGATCTTGGACCCTAAGCTTAAATTTAATCGTTTTCTCTATACTATGCTGATTATTGCAACACATTTAACTTCATGTGACGGTGTTATTCTTAGCCCATTTTCCCAAATTAGAAATACAACTAACGTCAGCGACGATTTGTCTATAGAATCCGTCTAGACTGAATTTTTATAAAGACAGGTTCAGACTGATTTTTTTATTATTTGGGAGCAATCTAGAGCAATTTTTACTTTCGGTTTGGTCTTAAGATTATTTTTTCTAAATTGATTTGGACTGATATTTCGTGGTCCAAACCGACCGTACACCTAAATTTATTCGTTTTCAGATTTTCTCTCCTATGCTGATTTATGTAACACATATTACTTCATATAGCGTTAATGTAGGTCCCTGTTCCTAATTTTGAAACACAATTGTCGTCATCAACAATTCATTGTCTATTAAATCTGTTTAACCCGGTTTTTTTAAAGGACAGATTCAGACTGAGAATGTCTTTGAGACTAATACAAACTGAACTTCTTTAAAGGCCCCAATTAGTTCAACTAAAAATCCTAGCGGTCTCAGAACAAAACCCAACACTAATATTATTTTTAATATACCTAATCCTAAATTGGCCCATTTCTTAGCAGATGCTCTTGCTGGCTTTATTATATATATATATATAGGTGTATTGAAGGATCTTTAGTAGATCCATCCCACGCCTTATGTGGTGATGATAATCATAACAATTATGCTTGTGTGGCTTTAACCCAACCCTCAAGGGATTTTTTCTTTAAAGTTTCTTTTTTATACGTATCATATACTCTGTACAATGTACATACATATAATAGCCTAGGTAATCAAGACACATTTCTGCCTGAAAATAATCCTTAATGAGAATGAAATTGAAGAGAGGAGGAGGGGTTGAGACTCTCATTATTATTATCATCCTATTCCATGTGAAATCCTCCTCGACGTGTCTTTTGAATATAAATAATAATAATGTTGAAGAAAAAGTCCCTTCTTTGTGGCGGCGGAAGTCTATTCATGACTCTGAGTTATGCAGTTTGACTCCAAAAAGTCTTGTTCTTTCAATTTCGAGGGAAATCCGTTCAATCAGTAGCACATCAAAAAACCTAAAAAGGAACTCCTTCTACATACATATTTAATTACTTAGTGACTATTCACACATTCCAATCCCGACTCCCGTTTCGTTTTCATTTTGTATCAGTTATTTTTATAGTCTTTGGCACAAGGGGAGTCAGAGAGAGGTGTATACTTTTATTATAAATTATTATAATTAATAATAATGCTTGAAGAATGCGTCAAGTTGGTAATTTGTATAACAAGTTGCAATCAAAAATGAGATTGTAACCTTTTAAATTACGGATTCAGAGGCGTATTCACTGAGTCCGTGGTTTTCAGTAGTGTATTCTACGGTTCATCGTCAATGGCTCAAAGATATACATCTTAGATAAATAGAATGGGACTCAGTAAAGTCATTTTTCCTAAATTAAGTATCATTTCGTCTCAATGCTCATGTGAAAAATATGAGATGTTGAATTGAATGAAATTTAATATCTTCTGCATTCATACTTTAATATGTGTTATATTATATGTAATTATTTTGCGTACCACGAGGAGATGATTTCAGCTATTTACCTCAATTTGTTCAAAAATGATGGTCAATATTGCATTTTTGAGCTTTCATCTTGACCTTGGATGTTTTTCTATATAAAACATCTTTATTAAGCTTTACTGCTTGACAGAGGGAAGAGTGTTCAAAAAATAACTAAAATGTCGTCTTTTTTACAAATTTGTCTAATACCCCTTCATACCTCCTCCCCTTAGTCACCGATCTGCTGCAAGCCATGTTATAGGACTACACATAGGTGAATAAGTGTGAAACTTTAGATGGTTTATGTGTGTTAATTTTTGACTTCTTTTAATTAAAGTTAGGAATAAAGGAATATTATACATATTTATTATATCATATTTAATATCCACTCCGACTGCAGTAAGTAATAATCAATGTTGTAATTAAATAAGATGTCCTTGTACAAGTTATAACTTGTAGATAAATCGCTAGTTGTGCAGAGGATATTTACCAACTTGTTCATCGCATTAAATCATATCATGCGCTATTTATTGATTTAGAACACTCTATCAAATAATTGATAGAGTCCATGTGACTATAATTATGAGTTAGTTCCGTTATATTGATCAGTAGATATTGCAAGGAATAAGGAGGAAGTGTGTGTAAGAGTTGGATTTTGCAAAATAATTTACATAATACTTATACAATAATCTATTAAAATATCACATCATGATATTTAATGAAATAGTGAAGAGAAGAGAGGAGCGTCGCGTATTTCCAACCGCACGCTCGTCCCTTTCATCTCCCTTGCCTTCTTTTCTTACTCAGTCCGGAGTCATTGCTCCTATAGAAAAGGTGTGTTCCGCTCACTAAGGATTTTATGCGTGCATTATTTATGTAGTACTCAGTTCTAAGCCTTGTTCCATTGTCTTCTGACATTTATACTTTGACTTTTAAGAAATGTGAAAAGGACTCTTATTACCTACACCCATTTCCACCGCCTTTACGTCGACCATGTTTGCCACACAATATAGTGTAACACCAACAAAAAGGCCCATAATGATGCGGTTTCCAGAAAGGGCCTCTGCATTGTTGAGAGACGTTAAACGAAGGTCCTTAAGGGTCAAACGCTCCAAAAGTATTGTCATTAATCCGCCAGAGAAACGAAAATCAGGTATGCCACTTCTTATTTATAGATATGTATCTCTCTCGTGGGAAATATTAGGGTCGTACATATATACTTTAGTTCTCTTATCAATGGAATTCTATTTATTTGTGAATATTTTGCAGTTTTTGCTCCTCTCTTGCCTTTTTAGATCTAATTACAGCTTTTAAAATAATAATAATAAAACTCTTCAAAAAGTTACATGATACTCTCCATATATATATATATACAATATTATAACTTATCACTACTACTCGAATGAATAGTAAAGGAAGTCTTATAGCGTGACTTTATATTTCGTTCGATTACTTTGGAAAAAAAAAATAAAAAATGATGACTTGTGAAAAAGATGCAATTTTTGACTCCGTTATATGTATTCCTATAGGTATATAATATACAGCGGTACACTACACAAGACAACAGAAAATGATTTTGACAAAAAAAAAACTTAAAAGGCATAAAAGAAAGAAAGCTATGAAACAATGGGATGTTAATTAATTTTTAAATCACTTTTTCTTTCCCTTTTTTTATCCTTTTTGACAAAGAAAGTCAAAAAGGACTCTAAATTGGGTCAAAAAAAAAGAAGAGTACCCTTGTACAAAAAGAATAATAATTAAAAATCCCTTTTTTCATTAATTTTTTGCTCTACAAAATTACTTCTAAAAAAATGAATACAAATGCCTAGTGTTGTATCAGTCCTTATTTATTCGGTCCAGCCTAGTCTTAGGACCGGCTTTTCAGGCGTGGTTTGGTTGAATTTTAAGTAGCTCTTGTATGGTGTGAATTATTCCCAATAATTATTTACTATTAATTAACAATCTATATTAATAAAGCCAAGTTTGTCTGTAGTTATGTATGTTTTTCTGTAGAGTGTACAATCATTTTTGAAGCATCGAGCGTACAGTCATATTGAGTACTTGTAGTATGAATTAGAGTTGTTTCGGTTCTTATGCATTTGATCCAGTCTAGTCTTAGGACCGGCCCTTCAGATAGTTAGTCAGGTCAAGAACTGATTAAATAATGTTGATAGACGTTATCTAAGACCGAACTTTATAAGTTTTTAGAGCTGATATGTAGGATTGAACTCTAAGGTACTTCTGTCTTCATCCCTAAATAAGAACGGGCACAACACTACCCATAACAAAACAAGGTAACTACACAAAATGAGCCGTAATGATTCAAAGTATATGAGACCAAACAGATACACAGTCGCCGAATCATCCTCATTTCCGCTCCTGAACATATATATATATATACATTTATGTTCATCATATAAATTTAACCCTTCCATTAATAATGTGATTTCCCCTGCTTATAATGACTTGAGTTATACCGCAATTGAATGTATACTAATTACATATGCATACGTCTGTAGAAGGGAACTCCTGAAAAAATAATTCTACGTAACATCATATATTATGTAGTTAGCTGTATGGATGTATTCCCGCCATTTTTTTCCCAAAAGTGTATCTTTTGCAGCTGCCTGTGTGATTTAAAAAATATTTCTTGTATAAATATGCTGCTCTATTTTATATGTGTCCCTTTATACTACTGCATGTGGTGGTGGTGGTGGTGGGGGAAGTAGTAGTGTGACAATCATCGAGATACAATAAAGCCTCATTGTCGCGAGAGAAAGAGAGAAACCTCTTTTTGGAAAGAGGAAGGGGGGTGGGTTGCATCTCCTCATTTTCTGTGTGAGCCTTACCTGAGTCTAATGAAGAGAAACAAAAAGACAAAAATGTCCTTCTTTACTTCATTATTATTATTATTTTTCAACTCCCTTCCAAAAAGAAAACAAAAAACACAATTGAAAGTGTTATCGCATCTATTTTTGGACCCTTGTCTTATGTTCGTCCTCATTAAAAAATACCTCACACAGTCTTTTATAACAGAGTAGGATTGCCTCATATTGCAATCCGTTTTTTGTTCAATAGAGGGAATTGAAATGTGGTGCCTTCTACAAAAAAAAAAAAAATCCAACATGTATTCACTACATACTACATATTAATACTCTTCGGTATACCGGTAGAATGTATGTATACCAGACCAAATTCTGGGCCTTCACTCCTAACATAATTGTACTTTATTTATGTTGTGTACCAGTTGCAATTTATTTGCCTCAAAATGAATTATACCCAACTATACATTGAATCTACCATTTCTTTTAGATATATTCAAATTACATGGTTATTATTATGTATTTATGAGTAATGTACTATGGGCTTTGGAACTGTATAATGTGCC
Organism: Lepeophtheirus salmonis; assembly: GCF_016086655.4. Lineage (NCBI taxonomy): Eukaryota > Metazoa > Arthropoda > Copepoda > Siphonostomatoida > Caligidae > Lepeophtheirus > Lepeophtheirus salmonis. The sequence continues at coordinate 15,935,317 of NC_052131.2, read as the reverse complement.
AAAGAATACTATATTTTGGGAAATATTATTTAAATAGTCAGTAATGACACCATTAATATATAAGTGCAATTGAATTGCTCTTAACGGCATTTTTGTTTTAAATTCTTAATCCAAAAAAAGTATACAGAAGTACCTAAATAACCAAACCTATTATGATACTCGAACTAGTACAAAAATATTGGTGTCATGACAACATTACATCTGTAGTCTCCTAAAAAACCATTCAACCATCTTAATTATCATATTTAACATTTAATTTTTGATTAGCGAGCACTTTTTCCCTACACCCTTCTCATCATTCCGTTCTTATTTTTAAATGATTATTTCTTCTTTGATGCATTTTAAATCCTGTACCCATTTACATATACAAATGAATTTATTTGAATATAATTTATGATACACCAATGTACTTCATTTGTTGTTGCTGAAGGATTCGTTATGGATGGATCTTCTATTTAATTTTATTATTAGACTATGTGTAACGAATGGCTCACTGTTTGTTTTATCTATGACATGATCATCTTTTTTTTAACTACGTAATGGTTAATGTAAATACACGAGACTCACTATCTTTTTTTATGTCTTCACACTAATCAAAAATATATGTATGTTAGGTGTGTAAACATTGCAGATGATTTCTCTATTGTTGTTACTTTTCTGGAGCAAAAAATAAAAAGGTTTTTTTTTATTATTTAATAAAACTCGTAAAATCTAATGATCCAGTGAAATTATTACTTTTTTTGCAATAATTTTTTATTAATAAAATTTCATATATATAAATGTCATCTGCTAGTAAAGTTATATATATATATATATACAGACGTAGAAATTACCCAGCTGGAGAAGTAGTAAATGATAGTTTATAGAAGATGATCAGCGTATATATATATATTTTTTTATTTTGATGATATGAAATAAAAGTTGGGAAAATGTTGAATTTTTTCGAGTATTGTTCAATTCTTTTATCATTTTTTTGAAGAAAAAAAAAAACGAAAAAAGAAGTATATTATATCTTTATTCCCATTCGAGTTTTTTTTCTTTCTTTTTTGAGCATTGAAGACAATAGATAAAATTCCTAGGATTTTCTCCAGTCTTTTCATTTTATTTTTATTTTTTTGAGTATGCCATGAGAATTCTTCCCTCCTCTCCCCTCATATCCCTCATATCTTAATTATATTTTTCATATTATTAATAAAATAACATTCAAAAATTATGAATGAATTTAAAAAAATTATTACAATTTGGGGGAGAACAATATAAGAGGCTTACAGGCAAATGATGTTGTCAAAAAGTCACGTAGACTGAGAGAGTTCTCATTGTTACAAATTAAACAACAAACATACACAAAAAAAAATATAAAATAAAAACTCCCGTGGGGGTAAGACTTGTGTTGTTTGCTGCTCCCATTGGTTGTGTTCCCCTCTCTCTCTCTCTGTGTGTGAGTTGCTTCTAAATTCATACGAAAGGCACAATGAGAAGCTGATTGCTCTTTTATTTTATTTTATTGTCTCTCCCTTCAAAAGTCCTTCTGTGTTTTTCTGACTGAATACAAACACTTTGAAGCTTGCCCACTCTTCAAATCTCTTTCTTAAGTTGCCAATTATACATATATTTACATTATTTGTTTGAGTAATCACATGAAATAAATCTCCTTGCTCTAAATAGGTAGGTAGAAACAAGTTACACAATGTATAAAGAGCCCATTGTATTCTGATCAGCAGATGATGACCATTCATTACTTTTTGCAGATGGAGCGGGCTCCTCATCTCTGCTCCCACTTATTTCTCTCGTTTCTTTTACTAATGACACCTTAATTAACGGTCAAACAAAATATTTATTTATTTATTTATTATTCTAACTCATTTGTTGTTACAGATTCCTTTGTGAATAGTCAAGAATGGACTCTCTCCCGCTCCGTTCCAGATATCCGCCTCGGCATCGTTGGCTCTCTCTCCTCGGGTAAATCCGCCCTTGTACATCGGTATCTTACAGGATCCTACATGCAAGAGGACTCACCAGAAGGTGGGAGATTCAAAAAAGAAATCGTTGTGGATGGTCAGAGTTATCTATTACTCATACGGGATGAGGGAGGACCTCCAGAGCTTCAGGTAAGGAATACATTTCTTTTCTTATACAAGCAAATACATAATCATGGAATTCTAGGTACATTGAATAATTAGGCGTGTAGCTAGATTTATTAAGCTCTAGGGCTGACCCATATCATATCATTACACTGTAGTCATTAACTAATAATGCAGTTTTGGCAACTTCCTTTGAACATTATTTCCGGTCAAATGAAGTTGTTGCCACTTCAATCATTTGAAGGTACTTAGTACTAGTAATAGAGTAGTAGTACACTACTACTTACTTACACAAAAGAAACCCACAGCAGCGTATTTATGATGATGAAACTTGATCGGATTATGGCTCACGAGACGCGTGCGTCTTCTTAATTGTTCAAAAACATAATAATTATTTTATTTTTGTTTAGTTGAAAAGGAGCTTTTACATCTGTTTTTGCTTCATATATGTACTATACTCAGATATGATTATGTTTGCTTGCTGTTTCTATATTTCTTCTCTCTCCTAAGTAATCCTAATTAATTGATCCTATCTTTATGGCACAAAGTTGGGAGAAGGAGAGGAATATTATGTCCTTCAATAATAATAATAAAAATATTCTTTCATATATATATGTCCATCTTTTCCTTCCATAGTTTACGTCCTGGGTTGATGCAGTCATTTTTGTATTCAGTTTGGAGAACGAAACGAGTTTCAACGCAATCTACAACTACTATGCCAAAATGTCTCAATTCAGGAATCTTCAAGAAATACCGCTTATTCTCGTAGGAACGCAAGGTAATTTATAAATAATTAGTAGGTGGTCCTGGGATTGTTAGGATTTATTAGGTGTCGACAAAGATAAAATTAAAAAATAGAAACAAAATTCTCAAATTCATTTTGTTAAAAAAAATTTCGCAAAGCATAATAAAATAAATAATAATAAATCTTCCATATAATGAAAGTACAGTTTTGTATGTGGGTTGACCCCTAATAATCTTCTATGCGATCAAAGCAAAGTTTGTCTAATATTTATAATGAAAAAATGGATTTCCCATGTTTAATTCCGTAAAGTAAATATTTGAGTTACGACAATTTGCCTCTCAGCCCATGATATGATATATGTGAGGGAGCAATATGTACAATCCACGCTGTATATACGCTCGATGCTATACGCAAAATCCTTGTGAGATTGCATTAATATAACAATGTTTGTTATTTTTTAGACCAAAAATGCCTTTTTAAACATACTGATCAACTTTGTTTTATTAATATAGATAGATAGTCTATCAACAACGATTTTTGAAAGCCAGGGGGGTTAAAGAAAGAAAGAAAGAGAGGTTGTGCGATAAAAAAGAGGATTCTTTCTTCTAACTCACTAACTAACATACATGGTAGGAGCTTTCTTCTTGGAGGAAAACCTCTCTTTATTGTCAAAAGGAAAGGTTCTTTTTAAAGTTGTATATGTAGATAGTTGGTTCAATGATGATACTTTGTCAGTTACTTGCGATGGTTTGCTATGCTGCTACTGCGTCTCTTTCATTATATTATTAACAAAATATTATTAATCACCATTTATGTACATTAAGATATCCCTGTGTCTATTTTCTTTTATCTTTACTTTTTACTTAATAACCCCTCAAAGGAGACCCATCGAGTAAGTGACAATCCTTGTATTCTCTAGATACTATATTGTATAAAACAAACAGCATGATTTTACTTTTTATAGAGTCCATAAGAAACAGTCTTTTTAGTTGTGTACTTTTTTATCCCCTTTCTTGAAAATTAGCATCTTAGTTCATTTTTTTATTATTACAATTATTACATACCTATATATATATATTTTATATTAGATTTGGAGGAGGAGAATAAGAACTGGAGGGTTCTTCTTCGGACCTTAAAGAATATATATATATAATGTAAAATTTAATATCTTTAAAAAAAATAAAAAAACGGCATGAAACGTAATAAATTTATAATTTATTTTTATTTCTTCTGTAGTAGAATTGGCCTCCTTCTGATTCTGGCTTTAATAGTTAGTAAGCCTTGTTATGAAATATCAGAGTGTGTAGAGCAGCCCCTCTGTTTTATAAATTATCATTTATTTTATTTCTTATCTCATCAAACCATTATTTATCGTTTTATTTCACCTTTTTTCTTCTTTTTTTCCCATTAGACGCAATATCTGAGAACCATCCACGAGTCATTGATGATTCAAGAGCTCGGAAATTAGCATCAGATTTAAAGCGTTGCTCATACTATGAGACATGTGCTACCTATGGTTTAAACGTCGAACGTGTCTTTCAAGATGGTAAGACCCTTCATCCATTTTTTTAGTTCTGCATATCTTAATCAAAAATACTTAATTTTATAGCTTGTCAGAAGCTTTGTCAAGCCAGAAATGGTGGCATTCAGCACTCTCGTCCCACTACCCCAAATCACTTTAGACCTTATCCCGCCTACGTACCTTCTCCTCCCACCAACGGATACGCACAGGTTCAGCCTCCTTCTCCGAGCGGAGGACTTCATCACCAGCATCATCATTCCCCAAACTCGCATTTTGGACTAAACTATCCCCCTCCTCCATCTCAGTCCTTACTTCATCATCACTCCTCTGTTTTATCGCGAACTACCAACGGAATTGAGCAACACTCAGGTGGTGGATTACAGTCACAGCAGCTTCAACAACAGCCCAGGTTCGTTCTCCCTCCACCGCCACCTGGATCAAATAATACTGGGACAATGAATTCAAGTTCGAGCTCAGAAATTGGAAAGTTTGTTGTTCCAAGTGTAGGAGGGAATAAGGAGAATAACGTGGGTGGGGAGAACAAAGAAAACAAGGAACTTCCTACTCCGAGCTCCACGCCCACGAGTTCCCGAAAAAATCGAAGGCGGTCCAATCTATTCACTCCCAGTAAAAAGTCGGATAACAGCAATAATGGAGCCATGAACAATAGTAGTAATAACTCCTCTGGATCTACCGGACAACAGCAAGGTGGGATCCAGCAGCAAATGGGCTCTGGGAGAAGTATACCCATCCGTCAAGGAATGCTCTACAAGAAATCAAATAAAAGCTTTAGTAAGGATTGGAAAAAGAAATATGTGACGCTTTGTGATGATGGTCGCATGACTTACCATCCGAGTCTACATGTAAGTCCTTTGACTCAATTCAATTGTAAAAAAATAAAAATATCCTCATCTAATTATCCCTTCTTTTTTATATATAGGACTACATGGAGAATATTCATGGGAAGGAAATTTCTCTCCAGTATGTAACCGTCAAGGTCCCTGGTCAAAAACCAAGGGGGTCTCGGACTATACCTCAGACCAATCCTAATTTAGAAAATAATAATTTAAAGTTGACCGGACTGCCTTCTGGAGTTGGATCTACATCCAGTTCTTCCAAGTACGAGAAAGTCATGCTTACTGGCTACGAGATGCTTAGAGAGCCTTCTGGTGGCGAAGAAAATGAATCAAATGCCCTTGAAAAAAGTTCATCCTCCTCTGAGACTCCCAATGTGAAAAAGAGGCATAGAAGAATTAGAAGCAACGGGATTAAAGCCAGTGACGCTAACGAAGGTAAGCATTGAATTGTGTTCTTGCATTCAGGAAGTGAATCATTATCCCTAATGTTTTTTTAAAATCTATTTTCTCTTATAGAAAGTGATATTTTTGAGTTCCATATTGTAAGCTTGGACAATAAGCAATGGCATTTCGAAGCTAGTAGTTGTGAAGAACGGGATACATGGGTTTCTGCAATCGAACAGCAAATCCTTAATTCATTGCAAGGTATTGAAAGCTCCAAGAGCAGTAAAAATCCCAATTCTATAGTCGATGTTCAGGCCATCAAAGCCATTAAGTCTGAAATATCCGGGAACCATAAATGTGTAGACTGCGATAGTTCGAGTCCTCTTTGGGCTAGTATTAATTTAGGAGTTTTAATGTGTATCGAGTGCTCGGGAGTGCATAGAAAACTAGGATCTCATATTTCCCGAGTAAGATCCTTAGATTTGGACGAATGGCCTCCTGGGCATCTAGCAGTGATGCTCAGTACCGGTAACGCACTAGCTAACTCCAACTGGGAAGGCAATTTCCGAGGATGGAGAAAGCCTGAGCCCAATTCCTCTCAAGAGGAAAAAGAACAATTTATTATGGCTAAATATAGTCGCAAAGAGTTTCTATCTCATTTACCTCCTAATCTGTCTCCAGCAGCCAGTCTAGTCGAAGCTATATGCAGGTAAATTAAAAATCTTTCAAGACTTATTCTCAAATAAATTTTAATTAACTGTATTTTTAGATCTGATATGAAAGGGGTCACCTTAGCATTAGCTCACGCGTCTCAAGAAGACGTTAACCTTCCAATAAGTCCAAGGGATAATCGCAGTCCTTTACATTTAGCATCTTCTTTAGGCAATTTGGCCATTGCCCAGCTACTCATTTGGGTAAGTTTTTATTTGTTAATGCAACATGTTATGAACATAAACTACAACCATTTATACTCCATTATTTATAGTCAAATGCCAATGTCAAATGTATCGATCATGAAGGAAGGAGTTGCATTTCATACGCGAGGAATTCCTGCTCGCAAGAACTCGTGGAGCTGTTACTTAATAATGGATGTCCAGATGTAACATTAAGTGGAACTCTTCCGAGAAGGAAAAACTCGGTTTCATCAAGGAAAAATGATGTTTTCGATAAAATCACTTCATCCGTCCTTTAAGAAATGAAGTGAAAACTTATTTTTTATTTATTTAATGCAACATCAAGAAGAAGAAGAAAAAAAAACGACAGCCAAAACGTGTGAATGATTTAGAAAGATATGCTAAATGCGTTTCAATTCTCAATATCATATCTACTAGTAATAATAAGCCTGTCTGTCTGATTTACTCCTACGAAAATCGCGTTTGTCTTTACCCAATTTTCCTTATTGTGTCTTTTTTCCCCTTTATTTATTTATCTTAGATATTATTATTCTTATCAATTGTCCTTCCTATATTCTGTTATAGATTTCATAATAATACTATCATTAATAATGAGTTGTAAGACTTGATATAAAATATATTATTACAATCATAAAAAAAATTGAAACAAAGAAAGAGATATTATCAAAGGAGTTCTGTATGTTATTTTACAAAAAAAAAGAAGAAAAAAATAATAGATTAATCGTTATAATAAAGAATTATTTTTAACTGTTATCCAAATATACTCGTGTCGTCAAATTTTCTTTAAGTCATTCTCAGATATGTAGAGTCAAATATACAAATTCTGTGAAAAGTCTTGATCTGATCATTGGCATATATATTTTTTTTTTAAAAGAGCTTCTCATACTCAAATTGGGGAAATGTAGATAACATTATTATTATTAGGGTCAAGGAGTACTTGAGAAAAAGAGAGTGCAACTAAATAACAAGTACATACAAACTCAGGCTTATTGGAAAATAAATAAAGAATAAAAAATATGGTTTACTAAAGATTAATCATAAAATATATCCGTTTCATTAACATGCTAATAAATTAAAATAGTTTCATGTACACATATTGCTTGCCCCCTGGATAGCCCACGTAATTTCATATGCAAAGTGAATAAAAAGGGAAATTTTAATACACTTTGAGCACACAAAAAATGTATATACTTAATCAAGAAATCCTGTAAGCAGGACAAGACACTGGGCTCACGCGTTTCCAATATGGGCCTTTGTTTATTCTATATGGAATGTATCTCTCCAAGTGTTTTGCTACAAAATAAAGAGTTTTTAAAAGTATTTTGCTTCGGAAAATCATCAAAATAATAAAAATAAGGCTATATATTTCTAATGGAAGTGATATTTTATTTGTACTTCTATCAAAATAAACATTTAAAACATAAAAAAGAAAAGGCACTATCAAAAAGTACAAAGTTGGTCCAAGTCTACAAGTCAGAAGATTTTGATTGAAATTTAGCTTTTTTCTACTAGCTTCTGAATTCTTAGCCGCCATTCTCTTTTTTGATAAAAATCGGATGTCATCATTCAGTTTAGCACTTATATTTTTATCCATGACATTAAACAAAGCGAATGAAATTCTTTGAAGAAAAGCTGACCAGGAGTGTCCTTACTCCCATAACGGCGATAATGTCAGAGTTTAAACAGTCAATGAATGTGGCAACAAATGAAGTTCTAGGATTTGGGGTGCCAAGCAAGCTGTCTTTGTCTTCAGGAGTAGCTGTGATGTAAGAGAACATGGTGAAAAAAATAATGGGTATCCTGTACCAGTTTGCCCGCACGTCATACTTTATCTTTTTATCTCGAAATTGGAGACAGCGACAGTGGATAGTGAAATTAAATTCTCGCAACCTTTTAATAATAAGGAAATAACTTTGGTACTTCAAGTGTAGGGACGCGAAGTGAAGAATACATTCAATTGACTGAGGAAGTAGAGAAGGATCTCGACTATTTCGAGTTATTCAGATAATCAACACTTCCAGGTGTCACAAAAATAGATGGAAAGTCTCATTGTTTGGAAGGGCAGACTTAAATAAAGAAAAGAAGATTTCTAAAATAAATTAAAGCAGTCCAAATTTCCAATTCGTTTAATTCTCAATCCTTCCAAAAGAAAATGTTTTGATCCAAAGACATCATTTAAGTCCTATATACTTCTTCTTGGATATAAGTAAGGGCCATCATTGTGAAGAATATATATGCCATCAAAGTCAGGAAACCGAAAAAAAAAAATTGGAGTATAAATGAACTTTTAAAAAATATATGAAAAATATGAAAGAACGTCATAATATCTTGAATAATTCTATAAAAAGGACATATATCCTTAAGACACTTCCCCCACATAAACTCGTTCAAATATGTATGAAAAAGTTCTATAGAGGTATTCATTACTCCTAACCTTCTGAGGATACCCTTGAAAACACTCTACAAAACCAAGCACCTCTCCCAAATATAATACTGTGGACGCCCCTGTATAGCCATTTGACCGACCCATGGGGTAAAGTGGGTCTACTGGACTAAAATTAATGCTGCTTAGGTGAAATTAATATCTAATACATATAATGCTAACATGAAACTTTTGGAAAGTTCATTTAGAAAATTCTTGAGACAAGCCTCAAAACCCAAAAACATACCCGTTACGAAAAACTGCAGTTACAATCTTGATCAAGGTTAAGTGAGTTCCTTAAGATTTTTGATCAATGTTTTGAGGTAAATTCTCAAAAAGTTGAAGGGATAATTTGTACCTACTCAAATAGCTTGACAGCAAGGGATTTTTTTTTCAAAAGTGATGCGATTTGATTTAATTTATGTACATATCTGGAAACAAAAAAAAAAAATATCCCTAAGAGTTATTTAAGCATGATGTTTTAAAGAGGGAATATTCAACTTTATGATATCTTTAGTCAGTGATCTATAAAATGCATCACAAAATCAAGATTCTATTGTTCATAAACAGTTATGAAAATTCGGTGTATATTTTAGCTGTGTGTTCTTTTTTGGAATTGGTAGTCTCAAGAATGAATTTTCTTTTCCTTAGCAGCTTTCATTGATTCTTGAGTAGTGAACATCCTTTCTTAAATAGATTCAGGTTATATTCAAAACCTGATAGAATATTCGTGTGTGTTATTAAAAAGGATAATGATTTGTTGCAGAGTATAATTGAAAGTCCTTGTTGGACTCAGACATCGGAGTAATTCTAGCAAATTCTCTTGTTAATATCATTTTTTCCTTCCTCCTTTGTCACAGCTGACTGTAGCTGATCTAATGAAACATCATTTTTCGCTTTTTTATATGCCCATTCTAAACTGGGTTTTTATCATGATTCATAACCAAAAGGGGTTCATAAAATCTTCTGACAAACAAAAGAAACAAAATTATATACTCAATCCTGAGAGGCAAATCATCTAAGTAATTGTTCAAATTATCCCCCCTCCCCTCCCCAATGATCATTGAATGAGTCCTGCATTTGTTGGAAGATAAATGATATTGTGTCAGTCCTAGGATCATTATTTTTTGTTTTTTCGTTAACCTGTTAATTATTAATATGAGGTTACTTCTTGGTGTGAGGAATATTTCTGGTCCTTCAATCTTCCCCAGTCCTAGTTTCTATAATTGATATTCTGTGTTTTAAAGTTTGACCAATGTGTGGTATAGACAATAGGAGAAACTATTACTAGAAAAACAGACTTTTTATATATGTAAATATGAGTATTCATGTAACTATTTGAAACGTTAAAATCTGTAGCAGAGATAAGACATAAACACACATCTCTTTGAAAAATTATATTTTAAATATTTAACTAAGTAAAAGGAGGGAAACAAAAAATAAGATGAAAAAAAAACACATTCAAAAAACTTAATTGTGACCATTGTCTACTTCTATTACTAAGAAACAGTTGTTGTTACTTTTTCTTCTTTTGAGTGAGTCATCATCACACATAGGATTTCGTTGTCCTTTCTTTAGTTACGGGACAGTCTACTCTCATAAAGAATGCTTAATAAAGCTATACAATATACTTATAACCAGTACCTTGTAGAGATAGACCCATAAAGCGGCATCAAAATGTGTTTGCATGCAGGCGGAGGCTAAATTATATATTGGTGTGGTAACACAATTTAGAGGCGTCCATAGGGGGAAATATCATCTTGTGGACGCTTCTACAATCTTACCATTTTGTTAAACAAATTTTACTAGAAGTGTGTAAAACATGTCCTAAAAATCGGAAGCGGCTTATAATATGGTTATTATCATAGATGAAAATAATATGATAATAGTCGATAAGTGGCCACTTCTACTTTTTTTCGTTTTTTTTAGTTGCTACCTGAATATGAGTTATGGTTGCAAGTTCTTATTGGATTTGGAGCAGAATTGAGGATCGACATCGCTTTAATTCCTGCCTATATCATTGCTAGATATGGAGTTGCTGCAAGTTGCCGTAGGAGGAATGAAATAAACACATATCCTACTACGTATACATCAAAGACATATAGACTGGAATTACTGGAAAATAATGTGATCTGCCAGTATTATAAAAATAATAAAAAAATGAATTTGGTCACCCTGACAAAATTTGAAGAATGTGTGGAAGGAGACCAGCTTAACTGTCATGACTTTTTATTAAATTAGATACAAGAATATATGAGGTTAAAGTAATAAATACAAACGCTACATACGTGTTATTTATCAATAACACTGACCAACACAATTTTTCTTGCATGGGGTTTTTTAAAGTGAATCTAACTCCACTTTGGCTGCTAATTCCAAATCTGTCATTAGTTTTTGCCTATCACATCATGTTTTTGAATTACGGGGCGATGAAAAAATACTACAACACATACCAAAAATCGTTAATTTACGAGAGAAAAATAATACATTATTTTTCTTTTTGTGCTTTTATTTGCATATTGGCTGCTGATTTCAATGTGTTACTAGTTGTTGGTTATCACATGAGGTTTTTGAACTATAGGTTGATTAAAAGGTTTTATTTTATTTTTCAATACAAGACACAACAATCTAATTTTGTTTAAACATACAAAACTAAAAAAATACAAAACATATTTAACAAAATTCAATATTATTACAAACATAGAATGCTATATCAAACTAGTAGATGCAGGAACAGTGTATTTTTGTTTGTAGACAAAAATATTAGTTCATTTTTGGGGTAAACTTCCTTTTTGATGACGCTCTCATATGTAGAGCATCTGAATGATCCCTCATCAAACTCCAGCAGTAATCAGCCATCATATGCGAGTCCCAACGACCTTGATATCTGTCTTCCATGACTTTAATGTCTTGGTGGAACCTCTCACCTTGTTCGTCGCTAACATCTCCAAGGTTGTCTGGAAACGTGTCCAGGTGACCGTGTAAGTAGTGCAGTTTGATGCTCATTCTGCACCCGAGCTCTCGTAGACTAAGGAGAAGTTCATCCACAATCTCTTGGTAATTGTCGTTTTTCTTGTTCCCAAGAAAACCCTGCACCACATTAGTAAATGCAGTCCACGCTCGAGATTCGACAGCGGTAATCCTCTCAATGAAATGTATGTCCCTGAGTAATGTTCTGATCTGGGGTCCGTCGAATATCCCTGCCTTTTTCTTCGCATCACTAAGAATCGGAAAGGTTGAACATATGTATTGAAAACAATCACCATTGTGATCAAGAGCTTTTACAAACTACTTCATAATACCGAGTTTGATGTGCAATGGTTGAAGGATGATGTTTTTTCGATCAACTAGTGGTTCAATAATGACATTCTTCTCTCCAAATTACCAACGTATGCCTTGATGGCCATTCCATTCTAACCCAGTGATCCTTGTCAGCTCTACTATCCCAGTAGCATAGGAAACTAGGGTATTTTGTGTAACCTCCTTGTTGACCCAAAAGGAATTTCACCATTTTTAAATCCACCCAGATTATCCACTGGGGATCGAGGTATTTCAATCGTTCAGATACTATTTTGATGTTTCCATACTCCTCCTTCATGGAGACTGAGTGTCCAATAGGGATACATCCATATATGTTACCATTGTGAAGTAAAACACACTTTAAACTACTTTTTGAGCTATCAATAAAGAGTCTCAACTCACTTGAATGAGACACAGATAATCCCATAGCCACAAGAAACCCTTCAATGTCACTGCAGCATACAAAGTGATTGTCGGAATCAAAGAACTTCCTCAGTTCTGCATCTCTGTTACGATAAAATGTGACATATATCGACATATATATTAAAACACGTTAAGTACTCGAGTCAAAGAGAGAGAAAGCTACATACATAACAGGAACACGTGGTATCATTATAGGCTTTTTTATGTAAACATCCACAAATATTAAATATCAGATATCACAAAAACTTGATGTGATGTGGCAAATCTAAGCATATATTCGGAATCAACACTCTAAATTCTATAAGAAACCGTTGTCAAAGTCCATAAAAGAAAACAAAAAAAATTGGTTGACCAGTGTAATATATGGAGGAATTACTCCGATGTCGATCCTCAATTCTTCTTTGATCCCAACGTGGACATAAGCTACAACAGCCATTATACGATATGTACGATTTTCCCTGACTGAATTTTGTGTATATTTAACGCAACCTTTCAACTTTTATGTAGTAAAACGAAGGATGGAAGAAATAGAAAAAAGAAGAATACTTCTTAGGAAGAAGAGAAGGCGCCACTCTTCTTTTTCTGAAAGTTGCCCCCTACTAGTGGGGCGAAGTGGCAACTTCTACTTTTTTGCATTTCTTGGTATTGTTCCAGTAATAATTGAAGAGTAATTCAAATCTATTTTAATAAATATCCTACCATTATATGGTTATATTGAAATATGTAATAACAACTATTAATGACGAAATCAAATAATATAAAAATTAAGTCATTCTATTCCACTTGCAAGAATGGAGAATCATCACATTTACCTCTCAACAAGGATGTTACCTCAAAGGAATCTTCACTCCCTGGAGTAGTTGGGGATCTTCTGTAACATATGTAGGTCCATAATATCCAGTATGTGTGTTTTCTTTAGAATTACTTTTCTGTTTTTGTCTCTCCTATTTTTAGATCGTTTTAGTCTGTGGGAAATGAATAAAAGTGAATTATGTCCTTGCATAATATTGATAGCTAATGATTGAGAACGGCTCTATGCTACAATAATCTCTTGTGCAGTGTATTTAAATTGATAATTTAAGTTTCTCTGGTATATTTTTAATCATTTATTAACGATCGATGCCTCACTTATACTCAACATCTAAATGTTGGATCCAGTAGATTTCAATTATTCAAAGTACTTGTTTCCTCATAAAAGTCTGAAGTTGATAAAGTAGCTTAGATGAAAATAAAACGGAAAATTTTGATTAAAAGAGTTAACAAAACTCTCCAAATGGAGTACATAATTAATTATTGAACTTGGAAATGATATAGTGCTTATCTTTGAACTGGTTTCACTTTTTACCTTTGCATATGTATATAGAGCCTTTGACGTGTGTATTTGCTATTTTTCTTTTGTATTAGTCTTCTTGGTGTTTCCTTTTCTTTTAAGATATACTCTTCTTTAGAAATGGAGTAAATAGATTTTTTTTACTTTACTTTTTCAAAGAAAATTTAATTTCTTTGTTTAATTGAAGTAAAGAAAAACCGTGTTATTGCTATTATCGTATAGTTTAAGGATCTTTACACTTTGTTAAATGAAGCCAGTCTTGTCAATAAGTAAGTTACTGTGAGTTTCATCTTTGTTAGATTTTAAACCTTTTGGCATTTTTTAATTATAACTTTTTAAAGAATGACTAATGTTTTTTCATAAATTGTAAAAATGAATAATTATAATTACAGTTCGTTCTTCATTAAGATGAAAAACTAGGTATTTAGGATGGTCAATATATTATACGTAGTTACAGAAGGAAAATATTTTGGTTTGAAGGAATATGTAATTATGATGAGCATTTATCTAGGGTGTAGATCTTGAGGCGTTTCTAAGATCATAACGATGTAATAATATGTACTTAATTTCTTTTAATGACCTTACTCAAAGAAGGAATAGGGAAATCATGCTATTCAAAGTTTCTTAATTCGGGAAACCCATTTTTAAATTTTGAGATCCTATGTAGTAGCTCATAATTGAAAGCAAAAACTTTAGCACACTACATAACACAGATTTTTAATACTAAGAAACAAGCAAAATAAAAAAAAAGAAGGTCATTACGATATAAACTTTTGAGGTTAAAAACAATGGTACACATCAGAAAAATCAAAACTATAAATAAAGGTAAAAACGATCAAAGAACTATTGAAAATAAAATAACGTTAGTAGCAAAATAGTATTTTTTAACTGAAGAATGTGTTAATAAGTTGGATGTATATATATAATGAGGATAAATATCTGTAAGTCTTTCTTGGTCCTTTTGTTTATATTATTTGTTGACTTTGGGTAATCATGAAGTTAACCTTGCCTACTCCAAAAAAATTATCTTTATCAGTTGTTGCCGAAAAAATTCTCAAGCAGTTTATAAGCAGGATTATAATTGTATATATATATTTTTGAATTTTTTGGTAAAAAATTCCGAAATTAAATTTTAAATATAAAATTTTTGAAAAAAAAATTAAAAAATCCACAGCCATTCACAAAAATTTCAAAAATTCATTGCATTACTCATAAAATTAAAACTTTAAAAAAAATTATAAAATCCACAGCTGTTCACTATTTTATTTAATTTTTTGGGAAAAAATAAAATAAAATATAAAATAATAATAAAAATATAAAAAAAAAATTTTCTCCAAAAATTTCAAAATCTAATTTCTAATATAAAATTTTTCTCCGAAAATTTCAAAAATTCATAGCTACTCACAGGAAATTAATTTTTTTGGAAAAAAAAAATGAAAAATTACATTTTTAAGGGAAAAAAATGAAAAATTATGTTAAATTTCTAATATTAATTGATTTTTTTTTAAATTTTAACTTTCAATTTTTAAAATTTCTTGTTAGAAGAAAACATTCCTTAATTGGGGGGCTACATCCCCTCCAGCCCACCCACAAATGATTGTTAAAAATACATAAAGGTTATTTATCAAAATATTACTTGTTCAGATTGTATCTCTTTCAAAAAAATTTAACTCTAAAACTTTTGAAAAAAGTTTGATATCTCTTTAAAAAAAGTTCTTAAACATTCTATCAAAATCAGGACTGCCAAACCGGGTTTGAACTGGTGCACTCGCAGGTTTGCTATGTTTTCTTAAGACCGGGACTCGTCTAAATTTAAGGCACTTGTCAGTCTGGTACTGAATAGTCCGTTTTATTTACGTAGCTGCGTTTTTTGTGTACTATGACCTTCTGAATGCAATCTTTTCTTAAAATCACATTTAGATATATAAATACTTTTTTGTTGTTTTTTCTTATATAGTATTTGTAAACATAATATATAATCGAAACGGAAAATGATTCGTTTTGAAGATAATTATTACCTTCCCTTTTTATGATAATGATAATGTTTTTTTATCTTTTATAGTGTAGTGTTCATCAAGATTGATAGACAGATTACAATAAATGTATACATATGTCTATCCAAGTGTTTGACTTGCCAGATTCGGGCCATGGACTTGAAATTCCCGTTGTACTCTGAACTTGATCTTGAATTTCAAGTGGAACTCAGGAGTCGGTCTTGAACTTCAAGCTGGACTCGGGACTTGGACACCCCTTGAAATTTCAGCGAGTCACCAACCCTGGTCAAAATTCTTAAAAATCCAAACAGCAATGCTCCCTCCCCTAAAAAAATAAAAATTGTGGACATCCTTCATTACGTCACCATTATATAATTTGCGAATACATTCGGTGGCAGTGATCCCAGAAAAATTATGGACTGAGCTAGTAAATACTGTCAAATTTATACCATTAAGTCATTATTTTAAGAAGACTTTTTTTAAGATGGTCGTGAAATATCTAAAATTAACACATTTTGTGGTCATCAGAAAGTGAAGCTATAATTAATTATATATTGGTTTGTTTTAGGGTTAGGTTTTTGTCAGTACACATTATTTGTACTCAAGGGGGCAGTTTTAGTGTTAGTGAGGCTTGAAACAAATTTTGGCATCGTTTCCTTTTATTAAATTTAATTTTTTTGAAAATAAAAGTAGAGTCTAATTTTTAAAGAAATAATTTTGTAAATAAAAAGAAGACATTACTAATTATGAAATTTCATCAAAAACATTATCTTAAGTGAATCTTCATTACCTTCTATTGAATGAATTACATCAAAGTAGCTCATACATAACGGTATTTTTTATGTTGTGTGGCTGTATAAGTAGTAGCGATGTGGGCGTGGTATCATTCTCGAGGCAAAATTCTAAAGTTATAGTGAGTTGAAGCATTTGCCGTCGAAAACAAATATTACCAATAAACATATCAATGGATTTTTTTATGAAATTAAACTAGCTCCTGAGTTTTATTGGTATGATTGACGAAAATCCGATCATTGCTTTAATTTCTAATATACAAAAAAATATTTTTTCAATTCATTTTTATAATTTCAAATTTGCAAAATTCTTTATATGCAAATAACTCCACAAATAAGAATACTAGAATTAAAGTTAGTGCCATCAGATTTGGTGTCCCCCAAGAACTCTATGCAGGTGAGATTTTGTTCAAATCGGGTTAATGAAACCGGATTTATTCCAGACAACCCAACGTTTTTCTTACCTTTACGTAATCGCCAATAACTAACTATTTAATTAAGTTATCATCTACAACTTCAATATATATTTTACTAATTACATTTTTCATTTTTTTGTATAAAATAACTACCCTCTAAAACCTATCAGTGAATCGGGTTTTTCAGTGTATGGACAATGGTGAACATCAGCTATCTTTCAAAACAATGTAAAATAAATTTTAAATGTGTACTATCATTATGAAACAAGAAATAAAACTTTGCTGATTTATAAAACTTGTTAAATTACTTTTTGAAATTAAGTTACCTTGCCCTCTATTATGTAATAATTTAATTCAAAATTTCCTGGGAATTGTTCATAGGTGCAAACCATAGAAGACAGGATTTTTACATGGGTTGAGTCCCCTTCTCTGATCCTCAAGATTGATAATATACTTAATATGTAAATATCCTGTGAAAATGGGATCCCAAGAGAGAAACCTCTATGTATTTATAGAGTCTCAAGAGACCTGTTTCTTCAACAACTTTCCTTTCTTAAAAAACAAAAGGCAACAAACAAGTACAATACATACATAAGACCAAAGAGGGTTTCCATGACGACACTACCTTGATCAAGGATGTTTATTTAAACTTTGTTACTTATTTAGTACTCAAGCATGATACGAAAAAAGAAGAGTGGAGGATCTTCGAATCGGAAGAAAAATTCTTCCAGAACTCCCTCTCCGACAAAAGAGCCTAAAGAACCTAGCATTGAGGACCTAAAGAAGGAGATTGAAATGGAACAAAAGGCAAAGAACACATTAGAATGGTCTAATCAGGAGCTGGAGCGCTCAGTGACGGCCATGGAAAGGAATGTGCTTCAATTGGAAGGAGGGAATTTAAGTATTGATGACTCGGAGGAGAAGCAAAAATATGAGAATCAAAAGCATTTAAATGTACAGCTCCAGGAGCAAAAAAAGTGGTTAGAGCATGAGTTGGAACAGGTATGTTGAAAGACAGAGTTATTGTGAATAATGTGATGCCTTGAGTTAGAAGTGGGTCATTATTCTTTTTGGAGCATGTTCCTCTAAAAATCTAAGAAGGAACAAAGAGAATTTCAAGATTCTTTTTCTGACTTTCTCAAATGTATGTATGTAGACTGTGGAGTCTGTGTTACTCAATCAAATTAATATATTCATGCAGCACATAGCATATAAAATGCCTAAGATAACTGCGTTGTTGATAAGAATATATATATCTAATAGCAATTCTACTGAAACAAATAAAATGGAAAGTAGAATAAGGGAAATGTTCAATTGAATCATGAAAAACTACGAATTGATGTATAGAAGGCAATCTTTTAAATGTCAAAAAATATATTGATTTAAGCAAATTGAATGATATTGAAAGAAAAGCAACATTAGCTATTTATAGTATATATATATGTATTATGTTTGTATTTCAATGTGTACATTGGGTTTGTCAGTCATGAATTCCGTCCATGGGGTTGAGTGAGAGGTTATGTGAGTGGACGAAAAAAGTTACGATGAATAAATGACTTTTTAGCAAGATACAATATTATATTATCCACTACCTTGCTTTTTAGTTGTGGTATGACTTGCTCGATAGTCCTTTGAAATTGAAAACAAATCCCTTTTCATCACTAATTTAAAAATACCATGCAGATGATTAAACTTTCATAAATAAACAAAATTTATTTATCCTATCAATTCAATTTAGATTAAGATCAAGATACAAAACGACAAGCTCCATCCTCTTCCAAATTCCTTTGCCTTAGACTGGGATACTCTTTCCGAGACGGAGCTCAAACGTCTTGTGATGGAACTGGAAAAAACAAAGAATGATATCATATCCGATTTAAGGGAAGTGGAATGGAAAATGGACAAAGAAGGACGGGATTTTCATCACTATGATGACTTTGTTCAATCCTATTTTGCTGAAATAAAAAATCTAAATAGAACTATAGATACGCTCATTCAAAAAGGCTTACTCCCAGCTGACTATCATTGGAAGAATGGGAGTACAATTGTAAGTTGTATATTCATTATGTGCACTGTTAATAGTTATAGATTAGATCCGTTATTAGCTGATATGTATTCGCGTTTTCAATTTCAGACAACTGCAATCGGAGAACAAATGATTAAAACAAAGGCTCCAGGGAATCGTAAAGTATCTTCGAATGCTCTAAGTCCACCATTAGGGAAAAGAAGGATATCTGCGTATGAACAAGCTCAGAAGGCAAAGTTAATTGATTTTAATTCTTCAGCGGAATCCTCGGCACGAAATTCTGCCCGAACAAGAAGTATGGATCCTAAATTAGGACCCATACGTAAAACTGCAACTGTACGCAATTTACCCAAAATCAATGGTGGTGCTTCAGGAGTGTTGTCTAATCTAACTGTAAACTTAAATTCAGCTTTATCAACCTTATCCGAAAAAGATCCTCCTCTCCCAAGTGTAGGGAGCCAAAAACGACACTCTGCCACAAAAAAAGATTTGGATACGGTTACTGAGTCTCTAAAAGAAGATTTGGAGGATAATTAGACTCATTAAGGCTCATTTATTGATGTAGAGTTAAGTTAGGGGTACCATATTTTGATTTTTTTAAAGACACTATGTATCTTAGATTTAGGAGAGTGGTGTGAATATTTGGAAGTTAATCAATTTAAGAATGTAATATTAATAAATTTAAAAAAATAAGCTTTTGTCCTAAAAAGTAGAATTTTCTCACAAAAACAAGGCTTTTATGAATTTATAAAAAAAAAGTTTCCTTAAGGATGTAAAAAATGATATGTCTTGTGGAAACAAGATGGTTCCTTGTAAATTGCAATCAAATAATATATATTCTATGTATGCCCCAATACGAAGTTATAATAGATAAATTAAATCCATTAATTGAAATTCTGCGTATTTTACTTACTATTTTGAATGAAATTGATCATGGGCATTGAGGTGGGCAATTCTCTATAGGTTAGTGTTTCCCAATGTGAAGCGTACGTTTTTTTTTAAAACAACTTTAGAAAATTTATGTAATGTCGTTTTTCGTGTTGAAAGAGAAGATGCACATATTTAAGCGTTCATATATGGGATATGGAATAGGAAAAAATAGTTTGAGAACGTTGCTAGAGATCGTTACTGTTACTAATCGTTGAAAGTGTAAATCAAAAAGAAAAGTATACAGGGCTCAAAAATGAAATCTGCGGCCTCTTTCTGTCGCCCTGGGATTAAATGTCGTCATATCAATTTTTTTTTTCAAATTCTGCGTAATATACAGACAAGGCACATTAATTCAGTCTAATTTCGTCTCAACGGAAGAGTAATACTCAGGTGCCGGAGATTCACTTCAGAGAGGAGGAACTGAGATGCACCATAGTTATGTTACACCAACAGTCTATGATCTGCTGGATCACCCATGTGGCCAGAGCCATTCTCTGTGTGTTGAAGCAGAATTCTGCACCCTGTCATGTATCCAACAAATATCTTGCCTGGCTTGAGAAGAACTGCTACGACCTCGTGACCAACGAACAGTGGCCCCTCAGCTGTTCCAATCTTAATCCGATGGATGATTTCGTCTAGGGCTACCTTGAGGCACACACAAATAGACGTTCCTACAAAACTAAGGCAAGTCTGGTGGCCGCCATGAAGGATCACTTTGTATCCATTATCAGGAACCTTGTCATCAAGGCCTGCCCCCCCCCTTCAGAGGCCGTAATCGAAGCTGAGGGCAATTAAGGGTAAGCCTCAAGAAACATGACCTACAATGACTATGTTTTTTCTTTGAAATAAAAATATTAAAAATGGATTTTATGTTTTTTTTTTTTGCATATAGGAGAGAGGGCGCGGATTTAATCTCCGAGTCCTTTATATTGGTGACCTGGATAGAAGATATTGACATTGACTTACAAGGGATGTCCGCTGGGGATTGTAATGAGGATATTGAGACCCCCTAACGAGTGATTTTTGTCGTTAACTCCGAAAAATTACCGCTTAGTAGAACAAATTTCAATTGCAAACGGTTAAAATTTTTTTTTTTTGTTTTAGGTTCTAAAGGAAAGTCACTTGCTAAAATGCAGCCCCGATCCAAAAAAAGAATCCAAAAAGGTTTTTTGGTCTCTTTAAAAAATTAGGCTCCCATAAAAATAAAATCCTGTAGACGGAGATTACTTTAAAAAGAATGGTGCTCCTTACTCGCTAATACGTTTGAATTTTCAAAATAGGGGAAAATAATTTATAAGAGCACTAATATTTTGCTCATTACAAACATATACTTTTTTTTAAATGTATGCTCACGAGGATATGGACAATTTTAACATCCCTAATTTTTGAGAATGAAAGTCAAAAAAAGGAAGGGGAAAAAAAAAAAAGAAGAAGAAAAGTAGGTTGAGTGAGTGAGTGAATTTATGTCAGGAAGCCGGTTGTTGGGCGTAGCTGAAAATCTTAATAACTTTTAAAAAATATAACTTTAAAAGAAAAAAAAAAAAAAAAAAACTTACGTGGGAAAGAGAGAGAGAAAAAAAAAATGAGAGAGGGGTCATAGAAAGAAGTAAAGAATGAAGATGGAATGATGATAGTTAGTGTTGCGGTCGTTTGAAAACTCCAGACTGGTCTGAGACAGATTTTTTTATAAATGTATTTTTTACAAAATATAATATCAAAAAATTCTTGATAAGAAATTGGATAACTTCATCTAATAAATTAAATTTGTCGTACGATTCTTTCCAGTCCCACTAAAAAATTATATTGTATCGGTTTCATTTAAAATTCAGTCTACATATAAATCATATTTGTATAACTCATAAATCAGGAAATTATATAAGGTCTCTGAAGAAAATGAAGAAAAAAAAATGTTTGAATAATACATTATCTCCTGATGTTTGTATAGTAGGCCTTTCATGACCTCATGTAATTGACAGTGTTATAATCTTGAGGCATAATTTGAAGAATGTTTCGTACACGATTTCTAAGATCTGGAATGTTTCTCTTACATCCTAAGTGGCAAGCTGATTAGGAAAACGCTCATTTCTAAGAGGTTTTGCGATAATAATTCTAGGCAAACTATGTTCTGTTTCATAGTTCGGAGCACCAATCGCTCCAGGATTTCAAGAACATTAAATTTCGTTCTGAGACCGCAGGATGGACCGAAAATTCGGTCGCAATCAGTCTAAAAAAGATCACTTAACCCTTGATTGGACACTCATAGAATTCGATCGAATTATAAATAAATCAATCAAGGTTGTCATAATAGGACTAAATTATAATAAAATATTTTTTGCCAATTTTGATATCTTCGCTAAAATTGCCAAATTACGAAATTACCAAGAATAGTCACTTGCTTTAAAAAACCTTTATAAGCGAAAATCACTTCATCAATTGACTGTTTGGAAGTTGAAGTCCAAATATCCTTTAAAAAAATAATTAAGGAAACAGAAAAATAATTTATTTTGGACGCTTGATTGTTTTCATTGAAGTAAATCCATCTCTTTTGAAGCATAAATCTTTTAAAAGACATCAGATTCCCAATTTGGGGGTACTTGGGTGCCTGTAGCCCAAAGATATTCAACAACAGGGAAATTTAATCTACACATATGTCTAAAGATAGCTATAATTTCAGTTTCATTTCTTGTGATTTAATCGAAAGAAATTGAACAAACTTGCAGAAAAACATAAGAATGTTTTTGATATTGAAATATGTTCTGCTTTCATCATTACTCTACAGCTCAAATGATTCATTGGAAAACATTGAAATCAAAGGATCAGTGACTAAGAAAAATATTTTCTCATTAGCATAATATTTATCACTTGGTTCTTGATTTTTTGAGGATCTTTATGTTATCAAAAAATAGTAACTTGACCGATAGAGGCTTACGACCGAATTGAAAAAAAAAGATCGGTCTTGGACCGTGTTTTCACATCTTGCATCACTAATGATAGTAGAGAAAAAGAGAGCGAGAGAGAGAGAGAAAGGAAAAGAAGAAAAGACTGGTGGTGCTGCATATTCATAATGATAAATGATCGAGGAATTAAGTAAGGAAGGAAAGAAAGACAGACTCGCGTATTAGGAGGACGGAGGAAAGAGAAGAAGACAAGAAAGAAAGAAAGAAAGAAAGAAAGAGAAAAGAAGAAGAAAAGAAGAAGAAGAAGAAGAAGGAATCGAGTTTCTAGCTGAATATATTGAAGGGAGCTGGAAATCAAAAGGCCAGGAATACCGAATGGCGACTAGACTGTAGCCTATAGGAAAAGTGTGAAATTGGAATAGATTGGAGTGGAGTGAATTAAAGTGTTGATCCTCATCAATCCAAGCATAGAGATGAGTGTGGGAGGAGGAGAAGAGGAGGAGGATCCTCCTTATCCTTTGGAGAAGCTGTTAAAACTGGAAGAGTTGATCAACAACCCTCGTTGGGTGATTCCCGTGCTTCCGAAAGGAGAGTTGGAGGTCTTGTTGGAAGCCTCCATCCGGTTGGCGAAGAAAGGGAAGGACGTGGAGTGCGAGGACTGCCTTCGCTTTTACCGCGACGGGCTTCCGGTGTCCTTTGTGAAGATTCTGACCGATGAAGCCGTCTCCTCATGGAAGCCGGATATTCAGAAATACATTCTGCTCAATTGTGAGCGACTCATGGAGCTCCTCGTTCTCAAATGGACTCATGCTCTTGGGGCGGAAGAAGAGGAGCTCTTTGCTTCCAAGGATCTTCTGGTTCTTCTCCTGAATCCCCATCATAAGTTCCACGTGTACAATGCGGGATTCAAACCTGAGCGAGAACCGACCTTCACCAAAGACAACATCCAGACCAAAGGCTGGCTCCTGGATCTTATTAATCATTTTGGGAATTTGGGAGGCTTTGACATGATATCCAAGAGACTCATGCAACCCCCACCCCCGGGAATACCTCTCCTTCTTGCTCTTATTAGACCTTTCGGCTTTTGTGCGGAATTTCTTTCCCAGTCAACACTTGAAAAGTATTTTCTTCCTCTTTTTACTCACATTCCCTCGTATCTTGAGTCTCTCAAGGATGAAGAACTCAAAAAAGAGGGCAAAAATGACGCACTCTCTTCGCTTATTAAAGGTTATTCCAATATATATATATTTTTTTAGTTTCCATATAATTAGTTAAAATAATAGAAGATGCGATAGGTTGTTGTCGTTGTGTAGGAAAAAGGAAATTGCATCCTACTTGCACCTATTAAACTTGACGGAAAATTCTTATTCTAAAGTATATCTTAAAATGTACTTTTTGAGAATTTAAGTCATCAAACATGAGATTTTGTTCAAAGAAAAGTTGCAATTATGTGTTTGTAATTAACAATAACTATGATAGATAGATATATTTTTGCCCTAGTATACCATATATATATATAATTTTATCTTTTTAGCTCTCAAGCATTTGTCAACAGCAGCTCTAACTGGAGAAGAAAACGAAGAACGAATCCGTGAGTTAGAAATGTTTCGTCTTCAAATGATACTGAGACAGTTGCGCGTTTCCTCTTTTGGTGGAAAAATGAACGCTCTGAATGAAGTAAATCGGGTGATAGCGTCTGTATCTTATTATCACCAAAATCCTCAAAGAAGGAGTGGACTCGATGTACCCATTCATCATCCCCAACATAATAATAATGTGATTGTAGGGAAACCAGGGACAGAAGAAGATTTCTTGACAGCTGAAAGAATGGCACGTTGGCTCTGTGAAAATAAGGTTCTACAAATTGTCTTACAAGATTCTCTTCATCAACCTCAATACGTTGAAAAATTGGAAAAAATTATTCGTTTCAAGATTAGAGAATTTTCTCTTTCATCTCATGATTTAGATGATATATGGGATGCTCAAGTTGGCCAACACGAAGCCATTGTTAAAAATGTTCATGACTTGCTAGCTAAATTAGCCTGGGATTTCTCACCTGTACAACTTGATCATCTCTTCAAAAGATTTCAGTCTTCTTTATCCGAAGCAAATGACAAACAGAGAGAAAAATTACTGGAGCTTATAAGACGACTTGCGGAAGATGATAAAGATGGAGTTATGGCAGATAAAGTTCTCAACTTATTTTGGACATTATCTCACTCTAAGAACGTTTCAACAGAGATCATGGATCAAGCGCTTGCAGCTCACGTCAAAATTTTAGACTATAGTTGTACTCAAAATAGTGAAGGTCAAAAGAATCGTTGGTTGGATGCTTGTATCGATGAAATAAACAATAATAGCAAGTGGGTAATTCCAGCCTTAAAACAAATTCGTGAAATTTGTTCCCTTTATCCTGAATCATCAAATAATGATCCACACAATACGCTTCCTAATCCTCATCACCATGCGCAAGGAGTTGCCTATCGGCACGACGTTATTAATAGACTCCAATCCTCTCACGTTCTTGTCATTAAAGTCGCAAATAACTTAACATCTTACATAAAACAACTAGAATCTGAGGGATTTGTAGATAAAGACCCCTTAAAAATTTTTCCTGATGGCCGCTTTGATCACATTGTTCAAGTACGTGAACGATTAATTTTTTTACGTTTTCTCCTTAAAGATGGACGACTATGGCTTTGTGCTGCTCAAGCAAAACAAATATGGGAGTGTTTGGCGGAGAAAGCAGTGTTTAAAGAAGATCGTGAAGCTTGTTTTGACTGGTTTTCTAAATTAATGGGAGTAGAACCAGATCTAGACCCGGAAATCAGTAAAAGCTTTTTTGTTGAGAATATTCTTAAGTTCGATCCAATGCTTATGACAGAATCTGGTATTCAATGTTTTGATAAATTTTTTAAGTCAGTTAATTCAAAGGAAGAAAAACTGATTATCAAAAGAAGAATTTATTTAATGAATAACTTAGAATTAATAGGAATCGACTATATTTGGCAAATAATTCGTAGCTCTCCGGACGAAGAAGTAGCAAATCGTGCCATTGATATTTTAGAAGAAACCTTTACAAATCTTGGTCCGTCCCTAATTGATTCTCAATTAGAAATACATGAAGACTTCATATCTACTTGTATGGAACAGCTGAGACCTATTTATGATACAATATCAATTATGGATCCAGGAGCAAGAGATACAGAGATGAAATATCGACAACTTATTCGAATCTTAAAAGTTTTATACGAGTATATTTTTGAATGTGATTCAGATTTTGGAGAGGAAAGATCTTATGTTCCTCTCTATCGTGCCGCCAAGGGAAAACAGTTATCTCTCATAATCAGATTTACTCATCAGGGACGTCAAAATGAAGACGTTGACATACTGGTCCATACTAATGATACTTTAGGGTCTCTTCGGAGACAAATTTTTCAAAGACTTAAACTGAGTTCTGCATCTATTAAATTGGAACTTTTTTACAATGGTGAATGTTTAGAAAATAGGGACGATGGAAAGATTTTACTTAACACTCAGTTAACTGACAAGTCAATTGTGACTGGAAAAGTTAGTCAAATTTCAAGTAATATCGCTAGTTCTCCTGATAGCTCGTCAGATTCTTCTACTTCAAGCCCTCATCATTTATATGATGGTCCAAACTACGAAGCAGAACAAAGTTTGCCTGGAATTATTATGGCAAAATCTCCCAGAAATAAGCGTTTTCTGATTCAGCTTGCCGACCTAGGATGTGAGAGAAACATTCCGGATCTAAGAGATCGTGCACGACACGTTCTTCAAATTATGCCTCCGGATTTTGATACTGTCAATTCAATGAGGAAATTTTGTCATGAAATTGCTGCTACACAAACATCAGGAGATAATGTATTATTCAAAGAATTTTTTTCTTCATCTCCTTCCGAGACCCTTTATAATCTTGAAGTTATGTATGCTCTCCTAATGCCAGGACTTGGAACTCTTACTGATAAAACCCTTGAATTTCAACTCAATTTTGTGAAGGCTGGTGGCATGCAATGTTTTAAAAGTATCCTTACCCAAAGAGATTTCCTTTCTAATGCCGACGATGTCATGAAACAACTCTGTTATATATCTGTTGCTAAAATTTGTAAATTTCTTTTTTGTGTCGTGGGTCATGCGTTTGTATGTGCAGCTGCAGACGGCATCATATCTGATTCACCCTCCCCATCTAGTCCAGCTATAACAATGGTTCTTCAAAAGGCATTAATACAAGTACCAAATCCTACTAATGAATTCCGTCTAAGGCAAATATCACATCGAATCGCGCCTCAGCTAGCTAAATACATGACAGTAAACATAATGGATTATTCTACAGTTCTAGCAATTATACGATTGGCTTGGGCAAGTTCTAGTGGTAACATTAATTTAATATCCAGCGATTCTCCTTATATTGACGTAGAACTGCACGCTCCCCACGAAGAAGGAAATGTCTACTCTTTAATGCCAGAACAAATATCATTGTGTAAAGAAGCAATGGAAATCCTTACGCTGGCGATAGCTCTTTATCCACCTAGTCTAGATAAATTGAATAAGGAAAAAATGTGGCATCAATTTATTATTGATATGATCCTCCTTTCAAATTTGAAGAGGGTTCGAATCGAAGCAGGAGAACAATTTTTAACGATAACAAATCGATGTTCGAACGATGAAAATTCGCCAAAAATTTTAATCGATTTACTTTTTTCCGTTTTGAACACAACAGCCACTCAGAAAGCTAAACAGTCTTCAGAGTATTTCGTTGTTCTTTCATGTCTACTTTTAAATGTATCAAGCACAGGTATGGTTTTAAATTCCACCGAGAGTCTTCTCAATAATGAAATTAATTGGCTCAAGAAAGTAAGAGATGATGTTAGAGAAACTGGTCATTCTAGAGTTGATGACAGTTTACTGGAAGGACACCTCAGAATAACAAGAGAACTCATTGCATTCTTAAGTCCCGAAAAGAAGATAGAAGTTGGGAATACTGTTGGGTTAATTAAGGATATAATTGAAGATTTTATTTTCCCTTCATCAAAAATGATGGTTATATATAATCAGACTGGCGAAATCCCAATGGATAATGTTGTTCCTGTTTGTACTACGGGCCAAACACATATGGCTGCATTTGAAGTTTTAGTTATTTTATGCACCGAATGCTCTAAAAATTTAAAGATAGTTGCAAATATGCTTACTGAGATGTTTTATGCAAACAGCGATGAATCACTTTATGAATGGGAATATCTTCCACCTGTTGGACCTAGACCTCTTAAGGGATTTGTAGGGTTAAAAAATGCCGGAGCTACATGTTATATGAATTCTGTGTTGCAGCAGCTTTTTATGATTGAAGGTAAAGTGATTATAATTTGCCAGTTTATTCTTACGAACTATTTGTATATATTTTATAATACATCTTTATTTACTCTTTTTAGGCGTTCGTAATGGAGTGCTTTCGGCAGAGGGAGCATGCAATGATCCTGATGAGGATTTTAGTGGAGAAGATCGAGAAAATGAGGCTCATTCCAATGAGCACAATCACAATATAGACATAGGTGAATATGGAGCAGTGTCATCCAGGAAGGATTATAACATTACGATTTTAAAACAAGTTCAAGCTATATTTGCGCATTTGTCTCATACAAAACTTCAGTTTTATGTTCCTAAAGGACTGTGGAAGCATTTTAGAATGCAAGGCGAGCCTGTAAATCTAAGGGAACAACAAGATGCAGTTGAATTTTTTATGAGCCTTATTGATTTTGTGGATGAAGCTCTAAAAGCTTTGGGCTATGAACAACGAATGACTAAAGTCCTCGGAGGAGTACTCTCTGATCAAATGATATGCAAGACATGTCCTCATCGTTACTCTAGAGAAGAACCATTTTGTGTATTAAGTGTTGAAGTTAGAAATCATAATAACTTGACTGATTCTCTTCATGAATATGTGAAAGGTGAACTCCTAGATGGAAATAATGCGTATCATTGTGCCTCATGTGATAAAAAAGTTGATACGATGAAACGATTATGTATTAAGAAGCTCCCTCCAATACTTGTGATTCAGTTAAAACGTTTTGACTATGATTATGAAAGAGAATGTGCCATTAAGTTCAATGACTATTTTGAATTTCCAAGAGTTCTTGATATGGAACCATATACTGTTGGAGGCCTTGCTAAAATTGAAGGCGAGGTTATAGATGCAGATCCTTCTGACTTAGATGGTAAAACCGTCCATACTTATAAATTGAGAGGAATGGTTGTTCATTCTGGACAAGCCTCAGGAGGTCATTATTATTCTTATATTAAGAGTAAAGACAAGTGGTATAAATTTGATGATGGTGAGGTGTCAGAAGTTAAGGTTGATGATGACGAAGAATTAAAGGCACAATGCTACGGAGGTGAATGTGTGTCAGAAGTGTATGATCAAATGTCAAAACGTACGTCAAGTAGGCGACAGAAACGCTGGTGGAATGCGTACATGCTTTTTTACTGTAGATCTGACATTGCGGACGACTCTCTTGCTGTTGATGTTTTGAATAAAATGAATGAATTAAATTTGAATGGAGTTTCAGTCCACTCCAGTAGTAGCAGTAGTACCAAAATCCCGGTTCCTATCGAGAAGAGCATACAAAAACAAAATGTTCGTTTTCTTCATCATAGAAATCAATTCAATAATGAATACTTTAAATTTATGAAGCAACTCATATGTTGTAACAGGCATGTTGTAAACCCTGTTGGTGACAGACATTCCATAAACACCATGGGCAATAGTCACAAATGGGCATCGGACTTTGAAGAAATCGCCTTGACAACTGTACAACTCGCATCAAAATTTCTATTTCAATCTGCCTTTCACACTAAAAAATCCCTCCGAGGTTCTGCTTTAGATTGGTATGATTCCTTACATGATTATTTAAATTGTTCACCGATTGTGCGTAGTTGGTTTGGACAGAAAGCACTTTTTGCACATCCTGTTCGGTTTTGTGAATACATGTTGGAATGCCCATCCGTCGAAGTCCGAACAGCTTTTAGCCGTATCATTGTATGCTTAGCCCATTTCTCATTGAATGATGGCCCAGTTCCGGCGCCACCTATTTTACAACAGCCTTTTATACCTATAGAAATTGTTGGAAATACACTGGCTGATCACCTTCTCTCAACAGTTCTATCACTTTTATGGATGGAAGTATCTGAGCATGGTCGTCATATAACCCAATATTTTAGCTTTTTCTCTATGTATGCTTCTCTGGGAGTACCAGAAAAGACCCAATTGTTAAAATTAAACGTACCAGCCATATTTATTCAAGTAGCTATAGACGAAGGTCCTGGACCACCGATTAAATACCAATATGTTGAGTTCGGAAAATTATATCAAGTAGTTTCTACCTTAATTAGATGTTGTGATGTTTCAAACAGGTGCTCCTCACAAAAAGTAGATGGTAATCCACTTCCCAACCCATATGCAGAAACATCAGAGCCTATCATGCCTATTCAACAAAAGGTCGCAGAGCTCGTCTTTGTTAAATGTGAATATCTGAAGAAGTTAGTGGAAGAGGCGAATTCCCAAGAAGATACTAAGAAGTTAATTCAATTTTGTTGTTGGGAGAATATGACCTTTTCTAACGCAGTACTTTGTGAGCTTCTTTGGCATATTTCTCTTGTCTACCCTTATGAGCTAAAACTATATTTGGATTTACTGATGACGGTATTGCGCATTGAAGATTCTTGGCAGACATTACGGATTCAAAATGCTCTAAAAGGTATTCATCACGAAAATACCTCCAGAGATGGACTATTCGATAATATAACAAAGTCTACCACTCATTGTCATAAACGGGCCTATCATTGCATCAAACTATTAGTTTCACTCTTTTCAAATTGTCGAGTTGCGAAGATGATATTCGATAATTCTCCAGATATTCGTAATACATGGAGTAGTGCTGTAGTGTGGTTAACCGAAGAATTGGATCGCGGTCGTAGTGTACCTGGTTCCTATCCACCGGGTCAATATTCTTACAGTAATTGGAGTCCTCCTGGTCAGAGTAATGAAAATACGAATGGTTATTTCCTTGAAAGATCGCATAGCGCCAAGTTGACGTTAGACGCTGCATTTCAGCTATTATCGGAAGAGGTTACTCCATATTATCTATATTCATAGTTCATCCTCAATTATTACTCTTTTCTCATTATTATTTTTATTTAGGACATGGAAGAAATAGAGGAAATCGAAACAGCAGAACCTGTCAACACTTCTACTAGAGGAGGTCCTGGAGGAGAATCAAACTCACTCATTGAATCGAATTCTGGAGGAAATAATATGGTTGGTGTGCACGATGCAGATATATTGACAGAAATTATACCTATTCCATTTTCGGAATAAATAATTATTCTCCATTACCATTATATTTTCTTGGTTTTTCAAGCAATTTAATTTAATGGTGGAGTATTATTGAATGAAATATTTTTTATAATAAACGCACATATTTGTTTTGCTAATTGTTTTGATAACACTGCATATACTATTAATTTATTTATAAATTTTTATCATAAATAAAAGGTGAATTTTTATATTTTTATTTAGGATGTTAATATTCGTTCCAACACGGAAAATAAAAAACAATCTGGTACTGATGCGAACATTTCCTAATCAGATGGAATATTCTTAATGCTCGGAGCTATTATTTTGTCTTAAAGGATATATATATATATTTTTTTCTTTTTATGATTTTTAGAATAAAGAGAATACTGTGAATTTGTAACGATTGATTGCTATGTTGAAAAAAGAACTACCATTGTTGACATATCTTATATGATTTATACTTTATACCAAAATCTGTCCTCAATCTTTCTGTCATTTTCTCATTTCCCCACGTAT
This sequence comes from Lepeophtheirus salmonis, assembly GCF_016086655.4. NCBI lineage: Eukaryota > Metazoa > Arthropoda > Copepoda > Siphonostomatoida > Caligidae > Lepeophtheirus > Lepeophtheirus salmonis. The sequence goes on along the minus strand of NC_052131.2, from coordinate 15,903,401 downwards.
ATATTATGTATATGCCGTTATGTATTCGTGCTAAACTTCTTTTTTTTTTTTGAATAATAGATATAAATTATACTTGCAAACATTATCGACAAAACGTCTTAAAATAAAAACATTAGCATGTCTAATGCAGTAAGTTGTTAAAAAAATTTAAAGTGACAATGTCCGTCCAAGTATTCGTTATTCCCTGATAATCTTGTTATGATTGTAGTCTTTTATATTTTTATAACAATCTTCTAGTCTCCCGGGAAAGGACAGGGCTTTTTTTCAATCCTAAAGCATTAATTACTTTGAAGTCTAAAACAGGAGTCTTACAATAGCTGCGCTATTTTTTTTTTTACTATTATTGAATATACTTGTAAGTTTTTTCTACTGAGTTCATGAATATTTCTGAGAATGTCGTAAGGCGTATGTACACTACACAGTAATAACTCAAATAAACTTATCTTTTTTATCGGGTGTAATTACATTAATTAATTATTAACTAGAGGGATATCCGCCAGTGTTCGTTGATATTAGGCGTCAATGAACAAACAAAAAGCCATATAAACATTGCTTTAAAAATATAGATATTCCCCTCTTCGGTTTTAATATGACACACTGAGCCTTAGCTACACACATTCCTTGTTAAAAATAAGTCCTCCATAGACAGTAACTTACTTTAACCGATCCAGAGCTATCAATAGGGAGGGGCAAAAGATATGAGATAAATAACAGTTTGAATATTTGAAAAAATAAAACGGTTAGTGCGATCGTTCTTTAATAGCTAGCTGTGCTGTTAATCATGAATTTTCGCCTACTTTTGTTGTATTTCTTAATAAAAGATATATATTTAAATATAAATAAATACAATATTGATGAGTTAAATGTGGAAGGTTCTTTTATTGATAGCAGTAAATAATTTTATCCTCAAAAGTTATATACCAGCCAGCTGATATTAACAAGGGTCTTAATTCAGTAGTACCATTAGTCTCGTTTCCACCCTCTTCTTGTGTTCTACCAAATTATAAATCCTTACCTATCTGCGAAAAGAAAAAAAACTAATTATAGGGATTAGAAAAGCGAAAACGGTGGATGGATGTGCTCTTTCTTCTTTATTGTTCATTATTTAATAAGTCATAAGGATGTTAACATCTCTCTCTGAAAGAATAATTCTCGCCTATCTTTGCTGTAAATTGATAAAAAATGCATTATAAAAATGTATATATGAATTTAAATATAATTACAATATTTTTCTTGCACTAATGCTAAATAAATATAGAATATCTTTATAGCATTATTTCATTTTCTAACCCCAAAATCATATGACAGGCAGCTGATAGTAACAAGGTCTTAATTCAGTGATACAATAAGTCTCGCTCCTTCCTTCTCCTCGTGCTTTCCTTTAATCTCATCTTTGGCTGCTTATAAGTCTTATAAAAGCACAAAATATTATTTGTATCGTAAAATTTTAAAATTAATGCAATATTATTATTTAGTTTCATTATCAATTATGATAATAGGAGAGCGTTAAAATCAAATTTAATTTTAACACCACCTTTCGGATGCAAGAACATATTTTAGGGTCCCTATAAAATTATTTTTTAATTTATTCGCTTACTTCAAAGTTTCCCTTATTATTTGTTGTCCAACCATGTGTACATTTGATTTTGACACTCCACATAACAGTAATTTCGATTAACTTAGCCACTTGCAGTAAAATTTTAAACTGATACTTATTTGATTCGATTTTGAGGTCAGTACAGTGTTTTTGATTGTTTAACTATCCAAAGTAGTTCGTTGGGCTTCAATTTGTTTTTCTTCACAATGAAAAAAATATCGATTTTTCATTTGTTTCATTTGAGAAGATTACCTTTAATGAAACTTTTGAAATTCAGCAACATAACTTTAAAATTGAAACATCTGAATCTCTTTACAAATATAGAATGCCGTTAAAAATCATTTTCAAATGGATATAGAGGTAAAAAAAAACACATTTGAAGTCCTATACTTTAGAAATATAACTTTTTCATCAGGTCACACTAAAAATGAGACACAAAAGTTCACAAGTTAAAATAAAAATTTATTTGGATTGACCTTTTACCTTATATATTATATATCTATTGCTTTAATTATAAAAGGGCTTTAATGATCATGATATTCCCGAGTTTCTTCTTTTTACTTTTAAAAAAAAGTAAAAAACATATATTCATGGTTGAAAATCAATTTTCGGGTTAGGGAAGGGGGGTGACAGCCGATTTTTTTTCTTCATCAAAATACTACCAAGATATATAGTGACTTGAGAACTTGGGCTAAAATTGAATTTATTCATTTGCATAAATTAACACCCAATTGATAGACTTACAAAAATTAGACGGAAGGGAATCCACGACAGGGTTTTGTTTTCTTATAGAAAAAAGGTACATGTAAATTTTTATTTTATTACATTTTTAAATAATAGAAAGGAACAAATACTACTCTGAAATAACATTATCAAATGAATATTTTTTAATGATTATAAGTACCAATTGGCCTCTTTTTCCATACCGACCGGGGTGTTTGGTGACTTTTTTGATCATTCATGAAATGTTCGGTTTTTGGAGGACAACCAATTTAAGTAAGTTACTACAAATCAAAAATACTTGAATCAATGACTTTAATTAGGTTCCTACGATGCATATTGAGTGTAGCATTTTATAAATACCAAAATGACATCTATTTGTTGGATAAGTACTCAGTTGTTCTTTCAAATTTTATGTTATATAGGTATATGCCACTATTAGACTCTAAGCAAAGAGTGAACACTCAATGCAAGGAAGGTAGGATTTAGTAGTTCTCCATTCTTATTGTCTTAAAATTGGAAGCTGCTACATGTTCCTTTAGGCACGCAGCTACTTTAAACAGGCCGTTTCCCCCTAGTGAAAAGAGAAGAATAAGAGGGCCTACGTTACAATAATAACACGATATTATAGGTCGGTGTAAAGGACTCTAGGCAAAATAGGCAAAAAGTGGACACTCAATGCAAGGAAGGTAGAATTTAGTAGTTCTCAATTCTGATTTGCTTAAAATTAGAAGCTGCAATATGTTCCTCCAGGAACGCGGCCAGTTTGAACAGGCCGTCTCCCCCTAGTGAAAAAAGAAGAATAAGGGCGACTACGTCACAACAATAACACGATATAATAGGTTGGTGTAAGGAACATAGTCGTTCTTGTTATATGATTGAATTGTTTATTTTTCCCTTAACCGTTCATTCCCTAGAGTCCTTCACCAATATTAGTCACTCCCATCTGTTTACGTTTATTTTACTATTTGTATTTCAACGCAATCTTTCACTACATTAAAAGGTTATAATCCAAATTATAATTATATAAAATACAGTTGGTAATAACAAATATAAATTATAATTAAAAAAATATAACATAAGTTCCTTTTATATTTTATTCATCAGTTATTGTATTAGGAAACAAATTTCACCAGTCCAATAATGGCTATATCAAATCATATGATTTTATCAAATTATCCCACCTGATAGATAAAAGTCTAAAATTTAAAAAAGAATTCTCCCCGTAGTTGAACGGAGATGTCCTAAAATTGAGGAAAAATTATTTTTTTAGAGCACAAATTTAAAAAAGTGAATTTTGAATGTATTGGAGCTATTTAAAATTAATTTTTTCTTAGAAAGAGTTGTAGGTGACTAAATAATTTATTTGTATCCATTGACAAATGTATTTTCTATGTCTCGTAGAACACATAGAAAATATGTTATTATAAAAGCAATTTTTTGCAATTCCTATAATGTCGATATCAGCTAAAAGATTTTTATAAAATTTTGACATTTTAAAGAGAAAACCCTACAGTTTTCCGGATCATACATGTAATTTACCAGAAATGTCTGAAAGTTGACGTAAATTAACCTTTTTTTAAAACACGAATTAAAAAAAAACAATTTTTAATGTATTATAGCAATTTAAAGTAATATTTTTTTATACAAAGTTGTAGCTGACATAAAAATGTATTTGTAGCTTTATATAAAAATCTATTTTCTATATCTTGTAGTATACTAAATTTGGGATTACGAAACAAAATTTTGGATTTTTCCAATAATGTCTATATCAGCTCTAATAATCTTATTAAATTTTGTTAGTTTATAGAAAAAACCTAAAGCATACCCGATCATACCCGTAGTTCACCGGAGTTATTCAACAGTTTACGAAAATGAACTATAAAAAAAACCCACAATTTTAAAAAGTTGATTTTGAATATGTTAAAGTTATTGAAACACAAAATAATTTACACAGAGTTGTAGCCCAGTTCATGAAATATAGTTAGCTGAAAAAATAAATAAATTGGCGGAGTAATTTAAGTTAGAAGAAATGAATATATTTACTTTTTTTTTAAACAAGAAAAAACTCTAAAAAAAGTATGACAATTTGACGGCGGCTCCCTGTAGGTTTGTAACCTACTAACCAGTTGAATTATTCTAAACGTAAACTTATAAATAAAGAAAGATCAAAAGAAGATCCAAAACATCTTCACCAATCCCGTTTCTACCTTTATTGTATCAGACAACCTTTTTTCCTCAAAGAAAAAAGTCTCGAAATGAGTTTGTAGTTTATTAAATATGTCAACCATACAAATTACTATTTATCTCTTAATAACTCACAGATAATTATCATTGTCATATTATTTCCCAACTTTTTTTCCTTTTCTAATCGGTAAACTTATTTTTTCCTTAACACACATTCCTTCCTTTATCTTAAGTCATTGAATAACTTATTATTCCATTTATTTATAAACAGAATAAATTATTATTCCATTTATTTATAAATAAAATAAATTATTAAATATTCTTGACGTATCAAGTGTAACAAGATAATTGGTAGGCAGCTGACGCAAAAATATAATAGGTTTTTATGTGTTTTCGAGATAACGAAGTACAATAAATCAAATAAACAATAATTTGTTCTTAAAAATTATAAAATGAATTCGAAAGTATCCCCCCCCCCCTCTTCTAAGACTAGACCATGATCAGAGCATGATCATATTTTGATTGATTTTGAAAATAGAGGACACATCCCTGAAGCTAAACAAACGTTAAGTATTTTAAAAGTTCCAGTAGGGCCCCAATTGCTTAAGACAATGGTTTTCAAAGTTGGGCCGTGAGGAGAGGGGGGAGGGTTTGCAGGTAGATGGAGAATTGAGGATTTTTTCAGTCTACACATACTGGGTCGTGCGGCGAAATGGATGTACGACTAATTTTGCTCTTCCTGAGTCTCAATTAAGTCAGACATGATAGATTACTTAAAGACATTTATTAGCACACAATGACATATATTATTTATGAATTTGACCTCTATTGGTCTCAATGGCGGCCTCCAAGAAGCCACGGAAGTTTAAGCAATGTAGTCCCTTCTCATGAGCTTCCACTCTTTCTCCACAGAGGGCTTCAGACCAGTGACATTGCTGTGGTGTGATCTGACTTGCCATTAGATAGAGTTATCCAAAGGATTTAAATCGGGACTCAGGGGAGGCCAGAAGTTCTTGGCCCAAAACTCTTTTTTCCCTTCCATCCAGGCTAGCACACCATTGGCTATGGGGGCGGGTGTCCCATCTTGCTTGAATGCCTTGCCCGACTTGTTGGTGATCTTAATGACCTACGAGAGTACCTTGGTCTTCAAGTCGGCCACCGTCAGCCTGTATCCAGTCTTGAACCAAATCGACAGCATTTTATCTCCAGTAGAAACCACAACTCCAAGCATCATCACAGAGGCCAGGACACATGGTGGAGGTACTCAGAAGTTTCTTCAATGCAAACAACTCGATTGTTCTGGTTGTTGAAGAAGGGGTCGACAGTGAATGTTTTTCCATCCGAGAAGAAAATCACACAGTTCCCATAATGCTTCAGGTCGTTTAGGAGGCGTTTGACCCGCTCCACACGGAAATCTTGTTGCTATCGAGTAATTAATGGTCTTTTGATGTACCTCTTGGACTTTCCCCTGCCTGCCTTGATCGTCTTGGACACAGTGGAGGGAGCCAGTGACTTCTGTTTGGCAAATTTGGCCATGGATATTGTGAGCATGGCCTCAAACGCTTTTTTGTCCACTTCTGGGGTCAGGTTGGCCGGCCTTCTACTACTATGTTCGATTTTAATTTTTAATTGCAATAGCTCATTCGAAAACTTGATAAGTCAGCTGTCGCGTGAAATATCGGAAGTTTACGAATTACAGTTACGATACCTCAAAAAAAAAAAAAATATGTAGTACTGGTACATCCATTTGCACGACCCGGTCCATAGTATACATTTTTTGTATAAAGAGGGCCTCAGCTAAAAATGAATTAGTATGGGGGGGTGGGGGAATCTGGGCCTAGGAAAGTTTGGGAAACCCTGGATTAAGAAATATTATATTTATAATTTTATAGAGGCCAACAAAGTAAAAAAATCTGACTTCAAGATTTTGCCAGAAATTCAGCTCTTTACATCTTGTATGATTTTTATTACAAATCATCTGCCAAACACTTCTTGATCAACCTTTCAAAACAGTCGAGATTCCTGACAATGACCCATATCGATTTGGATGGCTCATGGATCATCATCAATGTTTTTTTTTTTAGTAAATTTGCAAAGAAATCCTGATCCGTCTGTCAGTCTGACCTTATCTTATAATAAGCACGTTTCATAATCACCTCCAGACTCTTCCAGTTTCTTTCTGACTCACAGGCATAAGATGTTTGGAATTTCGATATTGTCTCGTCCTGCGTGGATTGCAACAAGGACACTCTGCCTATTCCACGATTATAGATTGAATACTTCCTTGAACGATGCTTAAAACAACAGAAAATGTCCTATCTGCGCATGTGGTACTATTGTAGGCACACAAATTCGTTGTCAAACAACGGCCGCGCGCAATTGCACCCTAAAGTTGCGATATTACTGAAACTGATGTAGATAAAGAGGAATAGAAGCGATGGACCGTTTAATGTCTAAATTAGACAGGGGAACACTCGTTTTGTAGAAATGAATCTATGAATATCTTTGAAATAATAAAAAATAATAATAAATTTGATTATTCTCTTCAATTACTTTTTACAAAATCCCCCACCCCTAATTATTCCCTTATGCAATCATTGTCATATTTAAATGCCTTTTTTGTTTTGTCCCTCCACTCACTATTAAAAACATTCTGCAGAACAGTGTTATATTTTTATAGTAACGTTGATTGGTTGAATTCAAATTACCTCTCGTAATTGAGCAACAAAAATAAACAAATCTTCTAAAACAAATTTCTTAATCAGACCAAGGGCAATTGAGATGGAGGCCAAAAGAAATCGTATCTCCGCGCTTTTTGACCCAGGAATGAGTTGTAACGAGTTCTCCCACATTATCCCCAATCCTAGGGTCTCATTACTGTAAGAGTACGAGGAAAAAGCGGTAGGCGAGACATATGGTATTACTGAGTGACGACGATTATTAATATCGGTTATAGGTTTTTTTTTTTGGGGGGGGAAGAAAAGGATTACTGCTGTAAAGAGGAGCACCTTGCACATTTGAAATTACATTTGTGCAGAGAAAATAATATAATTATTTGTATTTATTTCATTATGCATTTTTAAACTCAATTTACACCAAAGATAGGTGATAATTCTTCTTTTAGAAGGAGATGTTAATAGTCCCACAATTTATTCAATAATGAAAAAAATAAGAAAGAGCAAACTCATCCACCATTTTTCCTTTTTTAAATGGTCAACTTAGTTTTTTCTTTACAAAGGGTCTGTCTTTCCTCATTACCATGATTAAAAAGCTGAGGCCTATCAACAAGAGCCCTGAGAGGAAAACTAAATTGAAAATCTCAAAGGTGGTGCAAAGATAACTTGGCGAATTTTTGGTCAAGATCAATAGTGCCTCTGTCCTCACTACACTGAAATCATCTTGACTATGAGATCTGCGGTGTCTTCAAGAGAAAGGCCCTTGCCCATCCATATAAATGTAGATGCTCTAAAGTCTGACATGTCGGAGAAATACATTTAAAAGATCTGCAAGGCCTTCAGGCCTAGGATGACGGCCATGATTAAGACAAAGGAGGGCCACTTTGAAATTATTTTTTCGTATAAAGTAAAATATAAATGTAAAGTGTCTCACATTATTATTACTTATACTTTTTGAAAATCTTGATAAAGTTGAGATTGGGAAAATTCACTCACGATTGGAAGGTTAGATTTTTAAAATAAAAGATATTCATAAAAAAATCCTGCATTTTCTAAAAAAAACTATTAAAAAAGGACTTCAAAGTACGAAAATATTTTATTTTTTAAAATTAACAATTCGAGTAATATGAATTTCACTGACATATATATATATATATATATATATAATTATATATATTAGATAGTATAATATTGAATAATCGCCAATGCCTTTGATATATTCCCCATGTTTTTGAGGCATCTCAGCTTAGAATTAATGTCTCTTTTCATTGTAGTAGTGAGATGCCTCGAGTTGGTGGATTGAACTTGTGATACTTTCATTTCACATGATCAAGTATCCATTCTCTAAATTTCGATATCCTCGTGCAGACACCCGGTAAATTCGGTTGAGCACAACCGATTCCCCATGAAATTATTCCTCCTAAGAAAAATCGTCCATCTTTTCCTTTGACAACGAGAGGTCCACCAGAGTCTCCCTAAAAATTAATAATTATATATTGAAATTGCCATTTTTAAGTGTTAAAAATGACATTACCTGGCAAGAATCCCGGCCGCCATCATCATATCCAGCACAAAGGAAAATATTTGGAATTGCTTCATTCCTTCCTGCTTTCAAAAACATGCCTTCACATCTATCGTTACTTACTATGGGCACTGCCACCTGGAAGTAAAAAGAACAGAGTCTGTACCAGAATCAAATAATTCATTAATATATCTTCTATATTAATGAAGTAAGGTTTGTTTGTATGTATGAATGTAATTTGTAAAGTCATTTTTGATCAGAGAAACAACAATTTAAACATATTCAGAGATTAAATAATATGAAATTGCAGTAATTTAATCAGAATGAATCCGAAAATTAACGAGGTCACCAGAACAATTTTGAAGAATGTTTGAGAGAGAAGAGCTTAGCTGTCATGACGTTTCATTAGTTTAGCTGCAAGCAGCTTTGAGGTGCAGGAAATAAACACAGATCTTACTCTATATCTAGCAATGATATAGGCAGGAATGACAGGGATGCCTATTGTTTTTCTCTTCAAGAATAAAATGATAATAATGACAGCTTTGGTAAATTAAAAAAAAAAAAATGTTTTGGCAGCAAGGACAAAAAGAGCGGGATCTTCAAATTTCATAGTTTTTTAATCTCTGGTCATATTAATAAAATATTGCAGTGTTACTCATATAAGAACGGTATGTAAAAATAAATGAAATCTCGCAGTCGTTTAGGTCAAACCATATTTTATAGAACTCTATACAATAAAATATGATCTAAAGACTCGTGTTTAACAATGAGTGCTAAAGCTCATATTCACAAAAAGAAGAAGTACATTATATAAATGCGACTTTAGATGAGGTATAGGAGCGGTTTTAAGTAGCTAAAGCTCAGCCAAGCTCACTCTAGAGACTAAAGTACTCCTCGGCTCATCACATTATATTAATTCCCCCCCCCCCTATTATTTTTTCCTTCTTGAAGAGAGAACATATAAGTTTTGAGTAACTAAATGTCAGAATACTCATGAATAACGGAGAATAAGACTGATGATATTAAAAAAAATATATATTCTGTTCATCGACGCCGAAAAATTTGGGAAATGTCGGGTACTACCGTTAGCATATGATAAACTTACATATTGTAGCACATTTGGAAGTTGTCCTCCATTACTGAGTCGTCCCCATCCAGCCACAATCCCAGTTTCACCTTTAATATTATAGTTAAAGAAATACATGTATTATTATTGCTGTTGTAAAATATGAGACTTACCAATGAGTAAATCATTGTTCCCAGGAAGGCATATGGGTAAAATATTTTCTTGAAACTCAACTCTTCTCTCCATTTTGATGAGGGCCAGATCGTTTTCGAAAGTAAAGTAATTGTACTCGGGATGAACAATTTTTTGAATAACTTTAAGCTCCACATGTCCCTCAGGTTCACTAGAGGACTCAAAGTCCAATTCACCAATTCGAACACGAATTTTGGCTACTAATAAACTGGAAAAGATATATTGAATTTAAATCAGCTCTCCCATAAAGAAGTATTAATCCTTACTCGTCGACACAGTGACCAGCTGTAGCCACCCAACGCTCATTGATAAGTGCTCCTCCACATCTATGTGTCGTGGAAAATCCGAAAAAAGTTGTCCTTCTCACAGATACCTGAAAATTAAAATAAAATTCGATTTTGTTCAATTAGATATCATCTGAATTATAAATACCAGCCAAGGAAATTGACCATAACAAGACGTTGTTCCATTTACAATTCGAGCAGTGGGACAGAATCGTGTTTGAGGCACGCCGCATACGTCTCGTTTACTAGTGGCACTCACATAGGAGGATCTCCTCGTTGGAACACTTTCCCTCGTTGTAGATGTAGTTATTGGGGTCGTCGTCGTTGTTCCAGTGGTGGTTATTGCCGTAATTGACTCATGGAGAGAGGTATTCAAAGAGACTGAGTTATCATGGGATCGTGGCGTTGTTTCCACACTTCCTCGAACAACCTCATCCAATTCTTCCTCGAAGATGACTGAACTTGAAGGATAATAATTGCTGTAGGATGTGACAGGCTTTGGGGGTCTCGGGGGTCTTGTTGGACGGCTTCTCTTTGTACTGGATTCAAATACAATTTTTTTGGGGGTTGTTCTTCTCGTAGTTGTGGAGAAAGCAGTTGTTTTTGGAGTCGGCTTCTGAGTTGTAGATTTGACCTTTGTAAGGCTTTTAATGGGATAGTACCTATTGGGTTTAGTGGGTTTGGATGGCCGTGTGGGTCTTTTTCGAAGGGAAAATACTTTTCTTGGCGTTGTTGTGAGTGTAGAAAGCGTCGTTGTAATGGATGTTGTAGTAGGAGTAGTGGTCCCTGGACTCACACTTGTCTTGGGATTTTCTAGTAACATATTCTTGGATTCATCGTGAATGCAACATGAACCAAACATAAAACCATCCATGCACATCCCTAAATGCGAGCCATCTGTTTTTAAGCATTCCCATACAAACATGCAGGTTCCTCTTGTTCCATCAACCTCGCATCCTCGTGGAGCAATAGAAAACCCCTCTGAAACAAAATTATATTTTATCTGATTCTATATATATAATGAATATATTGTTTACTATAGTCTTAGCAAGAAATGTAATGTAATTCGATAAAGAAAAAAAGAGATCAAATAACCCATTAAACATCACTTTGAGTGTCATTTTTCTTTCGTAATGTACTATTTCATTCATGTACATTAAAAAAAAAAGATGTCCAACTAAATCAAGATATTCATTCTGTGGAATAATAATACATACATTGTTAATTTATACAACAATATAAACCCTTTGTATGTACATTGAAATATTAATAAGTCTATTGTTATCAAACTGTCAACAAATCTGTACATACATACAATATGAGACATTAATTTAATAATAAGAAATTATGAGACATTTAAAAAACCAGGAAGTGATATATCCTTGCCTTTAAACATTTGATACCAACATACGAGTATGCATGTCAACTATTATTTGAATCTATTGTGATAATATACCAATTAGTAATTTTTCTACATAGTTTTTGTACTTGAATGTTATCTATCAAATGTTAAACAGTTCAAAATACTAAAGTTTGTGTTAGATATTAGAAGATAATGAAACTCAATAATATTTATTGAGAAATAATTCAATTTCTAATAAAAAAATGAGAAAACCCCGTTTCAAAACGGAAACTGTCTAATTCAAATTGGACTAATCCAGTTAAAAATGGTAATAGTCCACTTCAAAATGGAGTAATCAAGTTCACAATGGGAATAGTCCAATTTAAAATGGGAACAATCAAATTCAAAATACAAATTAATTTTTTATCCCGTGTTCTGTAATTAAAGTTTATTTAGGCGAAATAATTTTTCAAAAAATTCCTTCATGGTGGGGGGGGGGGTGGAGATGCCAACGGTCTTTGCTTACAACATCAAGAAGTCAATTATAGCCCAATACAGCCAAAAATAATTAGAACTTCTGCATCAAAAATATGACTCACTTCTCACCTGCCTCCATATGGCCCACTTGAAGGCCTGACCTCAGCCCCTGAACTTTGCAATTTAGGTTGTATTGGAGAAAAATGTCTTACGCACCCCTTACCCAAATTTGGATTTGCTCTGAGCTGCCATCATAACAGCGTGGTACGCCATAGAGTTGCCAATCTTTTCTCCGGCTTATTGCTGATAAAGGAGGACATTTAGAATAAAAATTATGCTAAATATTATATTTAAACACATTCGATTCCATAAAAATCATGTTTTTCGTAATTTAGTCTTGCTACTCCAAGTTTTGGGCCCAACTCCGTATATATTTATATAATTAATTATAGTAGGGTGTTAATAATTGAATAATGAAAGTGAGATTATGTTGATAAAAAACTGATATAAAAGGCAAACCTCACTTGTTATTGACTTTGAACTAAAAGTGATAAGCAGTGTGAGATGTACTTGGGCAAAGATAAAATAGGCGGCCCTTTTCTTTCGTTCCTTTAAAAAATATTTTTATTGGCGTTAAGCAAGCCGATCATAATTTAAGGCAGAAAAATTTACAGGAATCCGTCTTTGTGTCCCTTGAGAATTAAGTAAGAAGGTTCTCAGGCCGCTTCAAAACAATGGTTTCATTTTTATAAGTGAAATGAAATGAGAAGCCTTTTCTTTTATTCAATAACATTTGTTGAATGACGGTTTTTTGTATTTTTTTAGAAATAATATTATTTCTAATTTTAAAATGAATCTTAAATATTTCTATTTAATTATCCTCAGTGCGAATAACCTTCCCTGGTGATAAATGCAAACTTACGTCGATGTCGGGATTGTGTGGGTAAATGATCCAAACTTAAACTCTTCCGCGAACGATTAGAGTCTGTTTGGTTTGCTGTAATTGGAAGAGCATTAATGATTGCATCCTGCTGCAGTGCTAACGCGGAGGACGGGGTTGGTTTGAATGTGGACGAATGTATAGACTTTATGGATGAGGAAGACAGACTATGGACAAGGCTCTGAGAGATATAATAGGAATGTAAAACTAAAACTATCGTCCAATAATTAAGATGTCTTGCTTTATTGATTGTACTATTGAGGTATTTGAACATGGTGATTTGAGATCTGAAAAAAAGAAAAAAAAGAGTCTATGTTAAAGAATTTATAAGTAAAATTAGGTGGTCATTGTTCTAAAACCAGAAAGATTGCAATATCTACTTATTTTTAACGTTGCAAAAAGATGGCATCATAAATATTTTATAACAAAGTGTTCCTATAGCACCTTCTTTTTGGTTGGTTGGTTTTATATCAACTTATATATCTAACCTTATATTCGATCTATCTATTTCCAATTAAGGAATATTCTGGAATGAAAAACCTCAAAGTAATTTATGAATATACATTAATGCATTGTGCTGCAATAAAAATATAGAAATATTGTATCTCATATATTCAATATGTAATGAATTTTTAATAGATACATGCTCGAAAAAAAGAAGAATTAAAAAGTTTATAGAAAAATATAAATAAAAGGAGTGTAATAAAACCAGAGCGTATTATGTTTAATCAAATATATATATATATATTTACTGTGTATCAGTTGGGATTTTGTACAAATTGTAATTTGATGAAGTAATTTTGTACAAATTGCAACCGAAAAATGAGATGATCAATTTGAAATGAAGTATTTATAATCATTGGAATGAGGATATGGCAATAATTGAATATGTCATGGAATATCGAGATATTAGTGATCGAATTTAAAACTATTTTAAATTAGACTACTAAAATATAAGTACTGGGTTTTTCAAAAGTACTTTGACTACGTTATTACGAGGTTTAGTATAGTGTCATTTGCATTCGACTATGACTTCAAGAAGGTCTCAATCACCAATCACCCGGTATCTATGATGGTGATAGGAGTCGTGGCATCAACTGGTGAAAAATGCCACCACTGTAGTTCCAGAAGACCTACTAACTTACTGGAGCGGACTACTTGGAGATTTTTGGTGACAAAGGTAAAACCAAAGGTCTTGAACATTACCAAGGAGCCTCCATACTTCATTCAACAAGATGGGACACCTCCCTAAACTACAAAGAAGGTGCAGTCCTGGTTGACCATGAATATGTTCTTTTAGCCCAAGAACTTCTGCCCCTCAGAGCTCAGACCTTAACCCACTGGATTAAAGTATCTGGTGGAATATGGAGTCCAATCTGATATTGAATAAGTTATGATTGTCTGTGAGGAAGAAGTACATCATCAACGTGTGCAAAGTCTTCAGGAGCCGCCTGGAGCTTGTCATTAAAGGCAATAGCACTGACATATATTAAATTATATTGAATTAAAACTAGTATTTGCCTTAAACCTGTCAAACTTCATCAATATCTCTATCAGGAGCATGATTTGATAAGTTATAGAAGCCAAAGACTTTTTGAAAAGTCCGGTATTCTGTGGCACATTATAAAGTGCAGATAATCCAAAGTTATATGACTCATAAATACATAATTACCATTTAGTTTTAATAGATTGTTGTAATTAAATAATGGATTTTAAAACAAAGAAATTGGTACTTGTTACAATTTGCTTACACAAATTGTAACTAGTACATAAATATATATATTATTGGACATGGATATTGAGTGGAAAATAAGTGCGGGTTCATCCTTTCCGTTTATTTTTGAACGCCTAAGCGTCTGAACGGAAAAAAGTTTGAGAGATGAATAAAAACAATATTTGAACGGCGTTCATTTTTTATTATTCTCCTAAGACAAGGCAGGGAGTCCAAGGCTAGCTTAAAGCATAAAGCAAGGGTGGGGGGAAGTAACGAGATCAATCTTTACCCAAACTTAATAGACTGCAATATTACTTTTTGTACGCTAGGGGCACTTATGAATGATTATAACAACCTATCCAATTATCATGAATTCTGTCAGTAAAAAATAGTATAAGTCACAAGTAAAAGTGACGTCATTTGTAGTAGTTCAAAGTGGACATCTCACGATGAAAAATGTTTTTTCGTAGCCAATTAAATTTGTAAAAAAATGGTCGTCGTTTAAAAAAAAAAAAGAAAAGAAAATGAAGGAACGGATGAACGAAAGGGGATTTTACGAAATGAACGGAAAAGTGTGAAGGGATATCTTTGTACATTGATCTATGTAATCGGTGGAAATTGAGTCCCTATTGGATTGATTCTTTTTACTTATTTATTAATAGTGTTAAAAACCTCCAACTAGATTTAATGGATTTTCATGGTATCGTGCATTGTTATTTTTATTATTTCGACTTTTTACGCCCTAAATCCTTAATCTTTGTATGTATTTTGATAAACTGGTTATGATGAAGCATTTATTTATTTTCTGAAGGATATGAAATATGATTCTCTTCTCTCTTCTTTGGAGTGCTACGTTATTTCGTAAATTTTATTGTAATTTTTTGTACTTTCATAATATATTACTTCAATAAGAGTGACTGCTTAAGGAGGATGTTTCAACAGTACATCATTTTCATGCTATTATTATTCTCTTTCTTCATATAACAAAAAGTAATAATCATTTCACTTATAATATTTTAGAGCCATTGCTTTGTGTCACATCATGATTATGGCACAATCTCAGAATTAATATATGTATACATATATATTAATAAAAAAATTAAACTGCACGTTTATGGTAATAGAGTAACATGAGAAAATGTTTTTTCAAATCATGATCCACTCCATTCCTTTTTTTTCTTCCTGCGAATCAATGGCTAATCTTTTAATGCATATAGTTTTGAGTTACAATCATGATCCATGAGCTCCTATTTCTATTTATAAATTGCCAATAAGTGCTATATGAATATTTGTAGATATGTAAATAAGTCCTTAAGGAACGTCGTTACCTTTTTGTAAGTATACAATTTGGTGCTAGGTTTGTACATTTATTCCCCGTCTTCCCATCCCGACTATTTCCTTCCAAATAAATTCATCCTCTGCACGTGTGGTTACCTTTATTGTATCACACAACCTTTCCGTCAAAAAGAAAAACACAAAGAAGGCCTGAAATCATCTAGCATATATATTATCCAAGACTGTCATTCGTTCTATTAATACTAAACTCCTATATAGTATTTCATTCGATACTGCATATAATATTTTATAAAAAGCGTAGCTTTGCATTTGTATTTCTATATGATACCCAAAATTAATTCATATAAATATTAAGATGGCCAATATATTAATATATATACAACGAGGGATTAACAAGAAATTGTGTTCCTGTCATTTTGAAAACAAAGTATACGTATTGCATAACATATTGCTTTGTTTATTTATCAAAAGTAATAAATTATGAAATAGCCATGACTAGCGATAAAAATCCTGTGTGTAATGAGCATGTTAATAAAAGAAACCGAAAATCAACATGGGAACACTGATGAAATATGAGGAATGCTGTGGAGGATATCACCTAGAATCAGCTGTAACATGAGAGGAGAGGGGGAACGACTTTTCCTAGAACTACTCCGAGTTCGATCCCCAATTCTACTCTGAGTCCAACAAGACCTACAATATAACTTCACAGCAAATTCTCAAGGGTACGCCCCCGACTCTTATGAGCACACACGAATGTTCAATTAGGTTTTAAATATAAATGAATCTATTAAGGAAAGCAATTTTCACTACTCAAGAATTAAATAATAATGACAACTGCTAATGTTAAGAAAAGTCATTCTTTACATTAGCAATTCAAAAACACAAAACAAAAAACGAACCACTAAAAAACACAGGATTTACATCACTACCCAGTAACCATGATGTATCATGGCTAAGGAGGAAGTGACAGCTGGCAACAAAAGGCACGGGGCATTTTTGTGTTAGCGAGGTAACGCCGATTGCGAAATTCGTCCCAGGACATTTCATTCCCATTTTGAAAAGGGTTATTTTGTTATGGCATACGCTATTTATTTTCAAAGTTGTTAGTGTTTTTTGTGTAGCACTGTACATGGAGGGGTCCGAGGAACGTGCTTATTGCTTGAGTAGATTCTAATTGTGAGGTGATAAATAAAGAGAAAAAAGGAACATCATTGTTAATTGATGAGAAGGAGTTGGGAGGGACAAAAGTGGATTTGAAAGATCACTTTACTTATTATTATTACTTATACCTATATCTCCCATGTTAAAAATAATATCCAAAGACTCACTATTAAAGATTTATGGTACGTCCCTTCTGATCCGTAAACACCATCAATTATATTTGTTTCCATCCATCACTATTCATTTCTAGTGCCGACTTCCAACTCTGCTCTCCCTGTACAGTATTACTTGATAACTACTAACTAGTTTATAAGTATAAATGGTATGACGTCGAGAAAGATCCCTTTTCAAAATGGGAATGAAATGTCCAGGGGGTGGGGGTGGGGGGATTTCGCAGGCAATAAATTCACTTGGAAAGAAATTACTAGAGATGTAATTACCGGTTACCATACACTATACCTTAAAAGATTTATAAATATGAACTGTTTATGAAATGAAATCAAAATGAATAAAATCTCGCGGGCGTTTAGGTCCACTCATATTTCATATTAGTGTTTTGTTCTTCCATATTTAGGACTTAAGACGGCAGTCCCTTCTAGTTCAGTCCTGCATATCTGTACTAAAACTTTAGGTCCTTGACGACTTACCTCAAATTTATTTCTTCTTTGTTTAATCAGTTCTAGATCTGACCGTCTTAAGGACCGATCCTTAGACTAGACTAGACTGAAAAATTAAGGACCGACAGAACACTATTTCATTCTACACATACTCCAAATGACTGTACGCTTAACGCTTCAAAAATGATTGTATACTGTACAGAAAAACATACATACTTTCAGACAAACTTGGCTTTATTAAAATAGATTGTTAATTCATAGTAAATAATTATTGGTAATAATTCACAGCTTTAACAGAGCTAATTCAAATTCAACCAATCAACGCTCAGAAAACTTATAACAAAAATGTAGAAAAATTCCCAGATGACAACAAAATACGTCACGTCGTCACCCTTACAATAACAGAAAATAAGCCTCAATAATGTTTTTCTACAAAGCGAATTCTTCCAAACTATGAAATTATTATTAAATAATTGTTCAAAATTTTTCACAACGCTCAAAACACTGATGAAGGGAAAATGAACAGTGGAAAAAAACAACAAAAAAGCTGACAACTAAAAACTTTGTAAATTTGTATGTTGGTGAAGTAGCACAGTCCTAAGATGATCATTTTTAAAATATGATCAACCAGCAATCGTACCCGGTATAGCCAGGGCCTTGACTAACAGAGAAACGTTATTTCAGTCATATAGAAGATAACTCTCAAACAAATATTCAGTTTTACTCTCAGTTTTTCACGAAGCTACTAAATACTTAGTAGTTCTCTCTTTGAGAATCAAAGACGAAGAATAATAATAGTTCGCATTTTTTTAGTAATGCCAATCAGTAGTATTTTGGGTGTCTTAAAAAAAGAAACTGAAAATCAACATGGTAACCCAGACAATTTGAAGAATTTTTATGCAATCGCTATAGCTCATGGACAGCAGGCTCGAGAGTTATTCTCTTGAACTTGATGTGTGTACGTTCGCGCTCCAGTGATTCCTAGAGAAAGAAATAATCTATAGGTATATGGATTTCCCCATAAGATTCCTAGGTTAGATGGAATAATTGTAATCTATAATGTTTACTTATACTTAATGAGTGGAACTCCATCTAACCAATAAAAGGAACATTAAAAAAAAAAAAAAAGAATTTTTGAAGGAGAGTAGCTTAGCTGTCATGATGTTTCATTAAATAAGGTAAAATCAGCTGTTAAAAGGGAGAAGGGAGAGATGGAATTTATCAAGGACATACGCAAGAATTATTATGATTTGATCCTCGATTCTACTCTGAGTCCAACAAGGAAGTCCAATTATAACGTCTCAACAGATTCTCAGGATTACTCTCTGTCTTTTATGAGTATACACAAATATTTAATCGGATTTTTTTAAATAATTTATGTTTGATAACAGCTTAGGAAAATAAAATACACTCTTCAAAACTATAGAAGGGGTAAGTTAAAAAATGCTTTCGATTAGCATCACCGGTAAACTTTAGTCTCTAGAGCCCTCACTAACTGTGCTTTATATGTACATGCTTGTTGCAGGGACTCATTGAAAGGTCCCATCAATAATTATTTTTCTTCTCTTCTTTTCTTTTTTAATGAGCTTGTTGTTAAAAATGTGTCGTCATCTGGAACACAAACAGACAGACAAACTTTTACTTTATGAATATAGGTTATATATTTGGAGACATTGATTGTGATTCTAGTAGATGTCTAAAATATGAAAGTACATTATATTCGTTGAAGCTTGTCTTGTTATGGCAATTTATTTCAAAAATACTTATTTGATATGGATTCACGAGGGGGATCGAAATGGGAATTTCCCCAGAGAATATCCCAAATCTTATTATGTATTAGTATATGTACATATTTATGAAATATTTCATATTATACACAAATATGAATTGATATAGTCAATACTTAAAGATTTTGGAATATAAAAATAGGATGCTTTTGTACTTGAAGTACGGGGTGTTCCATGGACATTATAACACTTTTCAATGATAATTGTAATCAAATATATTTCTTATAACAAATAGATAGAGCTACAAATTTAGCTTTTCAATTTCCTTCACACACTCCTTGATAAAAATTATTTCTCAATACGTTCCTCCTTGTCGACCATGGTGGCCATAAGTTTATTCGCCCTGGGGAAAACTGCCCGTGGAAGATTGTCCTGGAGAAAATTGCCATGGAAGAAAATTGCCCGTATTTTGTTCAAACTTCATACTGAATAATAATTCATTCAATTTTTTAATTTCAATCCAATCTTCTAAGAAATGATCGAGAGGATTGGTATCAGGGGGGGGGGAGATTAATAACTGAGGGCCTCTTAAAATAATATGGTTGAATACCCTCCGCCGCCCTCGTATTAGCCGGTGGTAGTGTGGGATTGCTAAAAACCACCGCAAATTCATCCAATACATCAAAGGAGCCCCTTTAATACAAAAAAAAAATTAAAAAATAGTTCCAAGCCCTTGGATTGTGCGGGATATTTGGGGGTACCCCTGGATCAGTAAAACAACTGCCGAATCATCCAATATTCTTCCAGTATTCCACCATATTTTATGAGGCCCTAAGCTATTTATCTCTCTTGCGCCCCCCTCCCTCCTCCTCCTATATTGCAATAATATTACTCACACTTGAAGGTTCTCCCTCGGGGAATGGAACTAAAAAATATGTTAAGATATTTATCATAAGTAACACCAAGCAAATGTTTAATGTGTTATTATTCATCATGAAGCTTGAAGAATATACGGGCAATTTTCTCCAGGGCAATTTTCCTCGATGGCAATTTTCTCCAAGGTAATCTTCCACGGGCAATATTTTCGAGGGCAGTTTTCTATGCACGATTATAATCATAACACATATTTCATATATCTGATTTAGCTTAATAAACCATCAACATTTCTATGAAAAATTTGAAGGACCTATATTTAAGGTCTGATCCCAAGGACTGATTGTCTCAAGGAGAGGTTCCAGGGACATATATCACTAAGGACCGATAGGATTGGTCCGTAGACTTACTGGAACGAATAAATAAGAGCTAATACATCAATACTGGCCAGTAATTTCTGCGGGAGTTATTCCCAGCTAGATAAGTGCGGATATCTTTATTCGAAAGTTTTTTTCTGCGTACATTTTTACCGTGAGTGTGACGTGCGATGTCGTAAAACAAGCATACACTCCACAGTTTCAGCCGCAATTTCAATCTTTAAAATTGAGTCGCAAAACTTCGAGTATTATGTAGGACTAAGACTTAACTAGAGAACTAGATATCATTTATTACTTTCTTTGTGTTTATATTCTTCAATCCTAGATAGGAGTGAAGAAAATATAAAAATGCTCACGCTATTTTCTTAATTGTATCACAAACCTTTTCTCCTAAAACAAACATAAAAAAGGCCCTAAATCATCTGGTTCTTCGGGAAATAAGTCAATCACGACCAACTTTCATTTATACCTTAGGTACTCCCAAACTATAATTTAACTATGGTTTATACTACAAACACTTTTTTGATAGTATTGAACTTGGCCAATTCAGTTGAGTATGGAGGTCGCAAAGGAAGAAATTCGCCATATTTTACATGTTTACCACATGAAAGGGAAAACGTATTGAAAGCGACCAAGAACATTTGCGATGTATACGAGGCCGATTCTCTTCCGGTTCGTGTTACACAACAGTGGTTTGAACGACTTTTTTAATGCTCAATTCTGCCTTCTACTGTAAGCAACTCGACCGTTTGAAGATGATGATCAAATAGAAGCAGTCAGCATTGGTGAATAGGAGACAACAAGTCATCATCATGGCAAGCCCAGGACGCACACATCTTTGAATACGCGCCAAAAGCTCTGGGGTCACATATGGGAAGTTCTTATACATCCACCTTACAGTCCCGACTTGGAACCAAGTGACTACCACCTGTTCTTTTCTATGGCCAAATCTCTTGAAAGCACAAATTTGGCCTCTATAGAGGCCTGTGAAAATTGGGTTTCCAATTTTTTGCCAATCTTGACAAGAGCTTCTACAAGAAGGGCATTATGAAGTTGGATTCTTATTGGCCATTGGATGATTGTAAAACTTCTTATAAAGTATTGAAACAAAGGGAAAAATACGACGTTACTTTTTCCCCAACCTAAAAACATAGCAAAATTTATGAGTAAATTATGATAAACATAAAAGAGTACCAATTACTTTACATTATCATTAAAACACTGATATTTGTTTAAATACAAATTGCTAGGTTTTGATATTTTGGGTCCTCATTTTTCAAAATTTAAGGGTTCTTTTTAGCACAATTTGGGCAAAAAAAAAAAAAAATCCAATAATAAATCACTTATTTATAAATATTTAATAATATTAAAATCCGACTTTGTATTTTCTTCGATAATATATTATTATATTATAAGGTATTTATTGCTGATTAATATATATTTTTTAATGTAACTATACATTAGTATTTCTTTATTTCTAAAAATTATTCATAGAAATAATTAGATGGCCAATATATTTACCATTTACCATTTTCACTACTAGCAAACCACCTCTTGACAAAGTAGACTGTGTTCCTATATATTATGAGCTGGTCATGAACCTCTGTGAAAGTTATTCCCGCCAGGAGAAGTGTAGAAATCTTGATCGGAACGTATCTTTCTGAGCTGATTTTTAGCCTGAGATTGACTTGGAATGCAGGAAAACAAGCATCAACCTCTTATTCATCTTTATGAGATTTAGGGAAAGTGTTTTAATGTTCATACAACACCCCGTAGTACAAGAATATCGAACAGCCCAACTTTGAAAATCATGACACTATAGCCACTGCTTTTAAATTCAATTTAGTAAAACCAGGGGCGTCTGCAGAATTATATTTTGGTTTTTTATATAAAAAATAAAATTATTATAAAAAAATTTCAAATGTTAAATTTTTGGAAAAAAATTCCTAAAATCCATAACTTTTTACAAAAAATTGTGACTTATTTTCAAAAAATATTACATTTTTTGAAAATAAATTTTCAAAATCTATAGGTATTTCCAAAAAAAATTATTTTTCGGAATTTTTTTTTCTCTGCTGCATAATTTGGCCGAATGACAGAATTTTTTTCTGTATTATATGAAATATCGACTATTAAAATATAGAAAGTCTTTTTGTTATTTTTTCTGCCATGTTCAATGTCTAAGTACATAGATTTTTATCACTATTACATCAAGTTATTTTTTTTTTCAGAAAAAAAAAAAAAACTCTGAATAGATTTATTGTTTATTTCAAGGATGAAAAAGTAATAATTCATAGGAAAACAAATTAAATCAGCTGTTCAAAAAAGGTCATACATAGAAAGGAGAAAAGAATATGTATTTACAATTGGTTTCATTTGAATGATTTTTGAAGGGCAATTGTTGAAGGGGGGAGCTACAAATGATTTCCACTAGACTTGGATTCGAGTATTTACTTGTACTTGAAAAACTCGACATACTTGTATGAACTCGAATCACGTAAACTCGAATATTTATAGTAGTCTCGAGTAATCAAAGTATCTAGGTATTTATTTCCAAATCAAGGAATTACTCCTGCCAAACTCAAGTTTATAAATAACTATTCAAAATAAAGGATAATGATGGCTCCAAATTTACTAATCTTTTTTATGTGCTTATTCATTACGAAGGATAGGAATGGCACCATAACCTACAGATTGAAACAATTATACTAGCAGTAATGAAGGTTGTGCCTGGTTCAGGTTCATCATTCTATCGTTTCAACGGTTTCGGTTCTTTTTTATAGAGGCTCAGTTTTGTAGCAGGCACTTAAAACAAGGGGCTTCGCTAGAAAATTCGTCCCCAGAAATTGATATTAGATACAAACAGGGCCGCAGCTACCTTATACACAGAGTGTGCCATGCCCAAGTTACCAAAAAGGGGCTTCACAGCTAAGGTTGCTTAAGACGATGGGTTTCAAACCGGGGGCCTAGGGGGGAGGCTAGGGGGGTCAAGAAGATGGAGAATTGAGGATTACCTTCAGTCTGTACATACATAGAAAACATGTTTCATATAAAGGGGGCCTTGGCATAGTACAGTTTAGGAAACCCTGGGTTATGAAATATTATAAGGTCCCGACAAGCTTAGTAGGTGACCTGGGTCCATAATCTACCCCATCCCTTCTCTCTTTTATTTACACTGTCTTGTTCATATAAACACTTATCCAGATCGATATGAAGCCCTTAACTATTTGGAACTCATATACAACTGTATCACCCTGGCGACGTAAAAAAAAATCATCATTGGAACACGCTACAATTGTAGTACACAAAAAACTAAGAGAATTCACTTATTGTTAAAGCAAATTTATTTTAATAATATATATTGTATTTTCTTTATATATTCTAGTAATGAACAAAAGTACAAGAACCGAGACCGATAACCAATATATTGCAGTCTCGATTCAAATTTGTCGGTTCAGGTTTTAGCGGTTCAAGAACCAGAACCGCTTGAACCGCTAAATCGATAAGGGCACAACTTTGGTTATAACCAGTTCCAAGGACTGATAATCTCTTACAGTTTATAACTCACAGTTTTAACTCCGTCAGATACAGAATATATCTATTTTATAAACGTACTAAAATAATAATAGTGTTGGATCGGTCCTGTGACCGATTTCCTAATCATTTTTTTATCGGTCCGATCTTTTTTACCATTCAATGATCCTAAGGACGATACGTAGGTCTATCAGTCATAGCTATCTTTTTATTTTCTTCACGCTTAATTACGATTGGATAATCTAAAATCGAAGAAAATAATGCATGATAGCTAGAAACTAGAATAAAAGTTCTAGCCACACATTTCCTACTTTAAACTTTAGGTATTTTGTCTCTTTGAAAAAAGTTATGTTGAACAGCTGAAAGGACTGAGTAAATACTTTATTTACGCTGTTGTAGTTATCATAATATACCGATAAGGACTATTGCTAGGACTGATAAATTTTATTACCCCCCCCAATAGGACTGCAGTCTTTTTAGTTCTTTTAGATCCATCTGACACTATTCAATAAGCAACCTAACTTTTCTTATTTATGTTATTTCTTGAAAGCAAACTCTAACACATAATTTTTAAGTCGAATCCAACTCTAATTTTTGCTAACAAAGAAACAAAACAAAAAAGTTATCTCTACCTTGTCGTCACCTTTCCATGAAGTAGTTGTGCTGATGCAATTATTCTTTGAATTGTTAAAAAGTCTTCAATAACTTTTGCTCTTGCAAAAGCTGCAAGTTCCTTGATTTACCACCAAGGGCATGCCACGAACAAAAAAAAAGTATGAGGAATTTCCTCATTTATAAACTTCCTATATAATAAGGCTTCAAGTCAAAAATAAATAAAAATAAAATTAGTTTCTTCAAAAACAGGAAAAAAACTATTTTTATAGAGCCCTTTAGCGTTAAAATAATAATGCAAATATATATTTCAGATATTTAAAAAAAACTTTAATATAATAGTTTTTATGACATATAACCTATAGGGACTCTATACAAAATTACAAATGTACTACCTACTGGTAAGTTTTATGCCCATCTAAATTTTCTTTTAAAGTATGGAAAAGTTGTCAATGAACCTATTTTTTCCGTACATTGGTTTAGTTTGTTGGAAACAAATAGGGATTTCTATTTATTGCTTTATGAGATAGTAATAGTAGTCTTAAATAAGGATTGACATACATTAGTTGATATTATGCGCTATCTCCAGTCTTACCTTTAATTAGAAAGAGAACTATGTGTCATGCAGTGCTGGTAGTACAAAGATGAAAGAAAAACAAATACAAAATGGAGACACAAAACTTGCAGAACCACTACTAAATTTCGAGAAACTTGTATAATTGCTTTTTGTAAATAGGAGGTTATATTGCCAAATTCCTGTATTGAGTAAGCTTATATTATGAAATATTACATTGTTAATTTCGTCATTTCTAACTAGAAGAAATGTATTCGTCAAGGAAAACGAAGCAACTCAATTTTATTATATGTTTTGTATGATCGAAACACATATTTTCTTTTGCTGACAAATTAAATAAAAGACTAGATTTAATGGAGACGGGTCGAAATGTAATCAAACGAAATTGGAAGAAGCAATACGAAGTTATCACTATGAAATAATGAAATTCAAAATGTCTCATGATTTATCGTTTTGTAAGAACTCCATAATTCCTGGAAAACAAAATCCTAAGATCCTGGGAGTGAAACCCTAATATTTACAGAGTGCAAACCCAAAACCTGCAGACGAATGACTACATCACAAAAACGTGATTTTTATGAAATCAAGAACATACAACTCAAAACTAATGTATTGAAATACTATATTTAACTACATTTTTATTCATTATGTACTTTTTAGAAGCAATATCAGCCTCAACACGCCGGCGAACTGATTAGCAGCTCACGGCCGTGTCCATGGCGTACGATGCTGTCATGATGACTGTTCCAAGTAAATCCAATTTTGGATGAAAGGTGCGGCCTATATTCTTTTCCTATACGCATTAAACTCGTTTATTTTTTGATTTTGTCAGTCGTTTGATAGTGTAATGAAACCACGTAATTAAAATAACGGGGATAACATTGTAATTAAATGCTACTGCAACTTTTGGGTATCTATTCTGTACAGCGGCAATTATCAGCTAATTATGTATCCATTAACAAAAAACTGAATGGTTCTTACTGACTATCATCAATCGCCTATCCTAATGCAACAGTGAGGACTTGAAATCGACCCTTACTAGAGTTCATATTTTGAAGGCTTTGCAACTCCTTCCTACAATCGTATTAGATACAAAATACTATTCCAGAGTGCGTTGGAATTGTTAACACTTTGTAAATATTGTTCATTGGATATAAAGTAGTCTCTAAATAATCTTTTATAGGGTAAAAACTAAGTTTGAATCAGACTCTTATACCTTTGGAATATTCAAGGACTTGGACTTGTAAACGAAGAATTGATAATACAATTGGAGTTGCAGTATAAGGACCTCTTTTCCTACCTATGATGTCTGTTGATTTGTTTTGGAAGATGGACGTCTAATACTATAGACGTGTCTTTTAAAAGTATTACTGCTTGAATGTACTCTACACTTACGTAAGTAAGTATTCATTCGTCATAAAATGTTATCATAGATAGGAAAAGAGAAAAGTTTTCTTACGTAATTAAATTTCCATGCTGTGGTTATGTTTGTAAAACATGTGTTTCCAGTGAGTATGACACTGAAAGACAAAGCCTTTTTAAAGAGACTGAACATAGTAATTGGTGAGATAACTTTACTTAAATCTATGGTAGTAATTATATACATACAAATGTATGCACAATTTACATATAAAAAGATGCCGGAGTTCGTCATTTTTGGGCAATTTTGTAACAGATTGTTCAAGATGACATTTGGATAAATGTAATATGTAATGTTAGTATAGGAATCGTGACAAATTCAAAGTACATATGACTGAGTGATAACATATGCAACTACCTACGGAGTAGGGATATCAGATGATATCAACATGGTGCATTTGCTCTCGTAAATGTAAATATGTATTATATATATTTTAATAATAATTATCTATAATTGAGAATTTTAATGAGGCTTGCGAAATTACAGAGTTACAGTATATATAAGTGCAAGGACATCAGATGAGGAACATGGTTCGAGAAGAATTATGCATCAGTGAAGGACGGCGTTCTAGAGTTATCATTATCATTACCTATATAGTTACTATGGTTTATCTCCCGAAATGTATTGAGGTTTTACACCTACAGAAAATTCCAGATAAGTACAACGTTTAAATGTTTAATAGCAAACAGTAGTAAACGGCATTGACCAGAGTAATTAGGGGTCTACGTATAGACAATAAATCCGGAACAAGTCCTTCAGTGTTACTCTCCGTTTTTCGTTAGACCCTGAATACGTAGTTACTTAATACTTAGTAGGGCGTTACCTCGCAAACAAAAGAATATTCTATGTACTTTATTGTCAGCTGTCGATTCCCTCGTCTCACTTGATACGTCATGGCTATTTCATAAATTATTCTTTTTATAAAATAAAAAGAGGTATTAAGTTATACTTACGAGTATGCTCCGTTTCCAAAAGGACAGGAATACAATTTCTTGTTGATCCTTTGTAGTCGTCATACATTATTTATCTCTCTCAATGATATAAATTCGTAGTCCTGAGTATTTATAATTACATTCACTCTTCCTTCCTTCAATCTAAAAATATATTCCATTAAGGAAATTAGGGCATTTCATTAAGTGACCATGAGCTACTATTCGAGTATTGAGTGAGTTGACACAATTTGACTGAATTGAGTAAAACATCTGTTCTTTTGCAATAAAATCATGCTAATTGAAGTGAAAAAGTCTTCAAAAGTAACATAAATTTAACTATCGTTTCCTGGAGAAAATGAAGCTAACAGGTTGGGCAGAAAAACGTTGACTGTTAATTTTCTCATTAAAAGGCAGCACATTTCATATCTCCTGGATGCTGAAGTTGAGATGGTGAGGATTATAGACATTGTGAGGTGTTCCAGGAGCCTGGTTTTCAAGGTTGTCAAGATGAATAATGATGAGAGATACCTCTCTAGGCAAGCAAGTAATGTAAGGCATAATTTAAAGAGGGATCCGAAGTTTCTATCAAGATTGGAGAAGAATATCAAAGAGTACTTGACTAAAATCGGTGATTTGTCTCGTCAACGTCTATGTATATATCTATAATCATAATATTATGTAATAAGTGAAGAACTCCCCATCAGTGGAGTAACTCATAAATAAATTTTTCTGGCTTAACATTATCTATATAATTATTCATAGGCTCATAACTGTCAACGAGAGTTAAATCTCCAAAAATGATCTTCTAGAAAATAAGTGTTCGTGTTTTTGCAGTTGGCATATTAAACTATTATGAAGACATCACGTTCATTACATTCTGAATGAAATAATAGGTTAATACTTTCACCGTGAAATATATAGGTACGTACTTACTTAGGTAATAAAACTAAACATACGTTGTCGAATGCCATATTACTATATATCTCCTCATCTCTGTAATCGGTATTCGTACAATTAATATTCATAATTCAGATTCAATTAAATAACTAAAAACTTTTATAATATTAAATGAAGTAACTAAGTGTTTGAACATTTCAAAAGACTGAGTAGTAAGGAGGGATTGATTTCGAGTATCTTTTTTATGGTATCAGGTAGGGCTGGTTAATTTAACTTATCACTTGAGTAGAACCGGGTACTCTAATACCTGTAAGTAATTTGTACAGGTTTAAGCAATTAACATAGACTGGTAATTAATGTTAATTTTCTCCTTAATATAAGAAGGTTTAGTAATTATTTTTTGAGCTTCTGGTTCAGACATCTTTTGTGTATTAAAAACCATAATAAACATTCCGTTAATTATGAGTTAGCAAAAAGACGAAAGGCATTGCATCTCAGTTATCCTAGATGCTGAAGTTGAGGTGGGAGGACTATGGACATTATAAAGTGTTCCACAAGCCTAGTTTTCAAGGTGACCAAGATAAAGATTGATGGAGAACACCTCTCCAGGAAAGCAGGTAATGTATGGTACAAATTAAAGAGGGGTCTAAAGTTCCTGTTCTGCTTGGAGAAAAAGATCTTCACCAAATCGATGAATCGTCGCACCAACAATTCTCCTCATACGCAAAAACTAAACGCCACCTTGTAACAAAGGTCATGAAGACCAGGAGGCTTGAGAGTCCGCGTTTTGTTGCCCAACCTTGTAGTATAAATCCTTAAATTTTTTTGCCCAAATTGTGCTAAAAAGAACCCTTAAATTTTGAAACAATGAGGGCCCAAAATATCAAAACCTAGCAATTTGAATTTAAACAAATATCAGTGTTTTAATGATAATGTAAAGTAATTAGTACTCTTTTATGTTTATCATAATTTACTCATAAATTTTGCTATGTCATTAGGTTGGGGAAAAAGTAACGTCGTATTTTTCCCTTTGTTTCAATACTTTATAAGAAGTGTTACAATCAATCATCCAATTGTCAATAAGAATCCAATTTCATAATGCCCTTCTTGTAGAAGCTCTAGTCAAGATTAGCAAATAATTGGAAACCCAATTTTTACAGGCCTCTATAGAGGCCAAATTTTCTACTTCAAGTGCGTTGGCCATACAAAAGAACGATTTTAGGAAAAAATGGGATGGGAAAATATGTTTAGGAAAAAAAATGGCAAGGAAAAAAGGAAATTTGACTAAGTGGAAAAAATGGCAAGATTAATTTAAACTGATATACTCGTATAATACATATCACCGATATAATATTTATTAAGATTATCAACATCGGAGTAATTTTTGCCTATGATGATTTCCTTTTCTCCCTTGTTACAGCTGCTTGTAGCTGTTTTAATAAGTTGTTATGACAGTTATATTTTCAGGGTTATCATGTGGATTTTGGTTTCTTTTTTTGACATCCCAAAATGCTACTGACTGGCATGACGGCCTCATAGGAGGTTAATAGTGGACTTACTATTTATACTAATATTACAGTAAGGTGTACGAATAATTCAAAGATATGTTTTTTATATTATTAAGATCATTACTTGTTGATGAAACTGTACACTAATTAAGTAGTTAACAAAAATCTTAAATTTTAAGATTTTTATAAATAGGATTTCCTTTGATTATTTTGTTATAGCTCTAATTTACTATGAAGTAATTGATATTTATTATGATGTAATCCTTATTTATTGATTTCTCCAATGAGAACCCACCATTTTTATAGTTTTAAAGAGGTATTTGTTCATTGCATGCTTGGTCAATTGCAATTAATTGATAATTTCATATTTCCGTACTATAAATAATTATATCTAATGCATTTTATTCGTTATTTAATCATGTCAAAAGAAAGAAGATTTTTAAAAATATAATAATATAAAATAAATGTTTTTACTTAAATAGGATATGATTTATAAAAAATACACAGCATCGGAGATGATGATGTAATAACTTAAGTACATAAATAAATGTATTTTATGCACATTGCACATAGGTTCGTAATAGTGTTGGATTTCTGTATGAAAATCCTTGTTCGGCCTGAAACCGATTCTATAGATAAATGGTTAATCCCGTATGTTGTGCTTTAAAATTGTGAACATCGACCCACAACAACATTATGTGAAACTAAAGCCTTGAGCCCCCTAAAAGCTTCTGAAGCCACCCAAATTTCTTATCATATCTTAGTTATATTTATTTATAAGTCTGTTTTAGGTGTTATCAGACATGGAATCCAAAATGGTCGAACAGATCAGTCTGAAATTTAGCAAATAGGGGCTCTAGGATTTTTCAATTTTTAATAGAAAATTTAGTCTCAACACTAGTAAGTATATTCAATGCTTATTCAATAAGAGACAGTGATGCAATTAGTTATACTTGCTAAGAAGTAAAAATAAAGAAAACCGAAAATAAACGTTTTAATTCTGACATTTTGAATAATCTTTGTGAAGAGAGCAGTTTTGTCTGTCCTGAGCAGCCGTAAGTAGAAGAAAATTAAGACAAATCCCATTCCGGAAATAGGAAGGACAATATACATATATTATATACAATTACTATGATGTCAATCCTCAATTCTACTCCGAGTCCAACAAGGACTTACACTTATATCTCCCGAGGAGCAACCCCACATTATCAACCTTCGTCTTTCATGAAGATTAGTGATTACTTTATACAGAGATGTTCTGTCTTCAAGAATTAAAGACAACAGCTTTGGGAAACAAAATAAAACCTTATTTAGATTGCCAATTTAGAAAAAGCCACTCCCGCTTTTTTGGACATGTTTTATACACCTTTGTCAATGGGGCACATTCGTTTTTTTTTACAAAATGATCGAAATAAGCGCCAAATTTTCAAAAGGCAAAATATTACAACTCTCTGAATAATAATATTTTTTAATAGTTTCATATAAATATATATCTTACTGGTAAATTCAAATTCAAAATTGTAATTTAGGCGCAAAACCCCTAAAATACAAAGGATAACATTTTTAATTTATTAATGCTGCCCCCTGGGTAAATCCCTGCCACATGAGTCTTAAAAAATTATTATAGGTAGCTCTAAAAAATGGCTAAAATATATATATCAATGCTATTCGATAAGCCATTGCTTATCACTTTATCCTCTTTTTATATAGCCACCTACAATGAATTTTCAACAGGTCTACTGCCCATTCAAATAATGTCCTCAAATCATGGAAAATATTTGGTTTTGGGAATCCATTTGGAATCTACTAACAAGTATCTACCTATTTATTATAAAATTATGATACAAGGTTTCAAGATAGGATATAACTTCAATTTTCCGTAACATAAAAAAACCAAAAAACTACCATTCACTTCTTTAATATATTCCATATTAATGCGTAAAAAATCCCAAAAACTGTCAACTTTTCGTCGAAATATTTGATTAAAATTATTTTTCAAAGATACAAGTATTTTTATGAGTAGTCAGTTTTTCATTATTATTATTTTTTTTTTTGCTGTAGCCTAAAAAGATCGTTTCAAATATTTATTATATATTTAGTTGATCAATAGCTTATTATAATTCAAGATTATCTAATATTGTAACGACTTGTACCAAAGGGATAGTTGCTGCAGTGTTCTTCGTATTGTTTATTCTTCCAAAAAACAGGGGCTTCCACTGGGGGTGTGCTGTAGGGGCGGTAGTCCCCTCTCCAAATTAAGGAATTTTTACTTTTTACTAGACAATTTATATTCGAAATAAATATATTTAATATATTTTCTTCAAAAAATTGAAGATTTTTTTGACAAATTTTATATTTGAAATTCAATTTTGAAATTTTTTTCCTAAAAATTACATTTGTAGGAAAACGGTTGTGGATTTTTTGAAATTTTTTCGAAATAATTTAATTTTTGTGAATAGCTATGGATTTTTGAACTTTGTTTCCAAAAATTTTTTTTCTGAATATATGTGGATTTTCCAAATTTTTCAAAAAAATTTAATAATTAAATAATCATTGGTTTTTAAAATAACTTATTAGACACATCTGAGCATGCTCATAAAAAACAGAGAGTAAGAATGATGATTTCTTGGGGAATTAACTTCTATAATATGAAGAGGCAAAGTTTGTCTCTTCGGCGACACCTAATAACGGAGTAATTACGTGTGTGTGAGCTCATGAAAAGCGGAGAGTAAGACTGATGATTTCTTGGGGACTTATCTTATATATTATTAAAGCAAAGTTTGTCTGTTCGACGATGTCTACTATCTCCTAGCAATGTCAGAGATTATCGCTAGTAAGTTATAGGTATATATAATGATTAAAATTATCTTAATTATCCTTATCAATCATTAAGAGTATAACCTCATTAATAATAATGTTCTGAAACAAATTTGAGTTATAATGATTAGTTTTTTGCAATATATATTTCTTCATTACTTTTTATATAACTAGGTATTACCTCAATTAAGTATATTAACGCTCATTCAGAAACTCACAAGGCTTGTTAGTAGATGATGCAGAGTGGTCAAATAAGTTCACTATTTATTCTTGCTTCATTATATTTAATATGTACATATATTGTATTAGGATTATGTATGTAGCCAGGCTATAAAACGAAATTAAAGTTATTTCCTGAAGATATACTTTCCCTTTAATAATAATTATTGTTATTTTCCTTTGAAAAAAATCAGACAATAAATAGTCCTATGTACATTTTCAGACATTTAAAAATCATAAATATAAGTATAAAGGGAAGGATACTTAAATCAATGACGATATTTTAAATTATATCCGGTTTAATCAGGTAATTATGTTATTTGGTCTATATCAATGGAAAACATTAGTGTTCACTACTAAACCCCATGCTTTAAGATGCAATTTGCACTCAAGTTTAAGTTTAATGATGAAGTATATAGAGCACCATTCATTGAATCTTTAAGATTGATGCATCACTAATTATATATGATTAAAGTCCCACATGTAATCATCATTAATTAATTCGTTACATTTCATCATAGCCCGAACTGTTTTCATTTGCTCTTTTGCAAAAATTTCTTTTTCTTTTAAAAAGAAATAATAATATTTTACACACAAGCAGTCATACCTCGAATTACGAGCACTTGAGACACATGTATTTTCCTGTGTCCATTCATTTGAGTTAGATATTTGTTTGTGAGTGACATCTTAGCGACATTCATTTGAACGAGGATTTGAGTGATTTTCCTTTCAGCGAGTATTATCCAAACGTCATTTATTTGAGTGAAGATATATTTTGGGCAAACTTCCTTTCAGTAAGGTTATTTTCATTGAGTGTCATCTATCCAAGATTCATTTGAGTGAGCTTCATTTCAGCCATATTTTCATATATTAAACATTGCATGATGAATTACGTCTTTTTTTAGACGTAATTCCTTCCCAAAATCCTATTTAAAATCAAATGGGAGAGGATCAACTAAGGTTCTTATCAGATTTCCTATCAACTCTGTTAGTTTCTGAGAAGGGAATCATTAAAAAAAAAATAATAATAATGGAGTAGGATGGCGTTTAAATAATTTGATCAATGCGCTTCTGGGATGTAATGAAGAATGCATAGTATCGGATCATTCTTGTTGTCAATGTTATAAACGTCAACCTTGACTCATGAACCATTGTGCCCTTGTTTTGTTTTTTTAAATAATGACGTCATTCATATTGTATTGTATAATATATGAAAATGTCGCCTGAAATTAACCTCGCCTAAAAACGCTCGCCCAAATAATAAATCCTCGCTCAAATGAATGCAATCCCTAACTCCCATTTGGAATACCAAAAATACTCTGTTGGACACTCCTTTAATAACCAAATGTTTGATTATTAAAGGAATCTCAGCTTTGATCCATGCCATAGAGCAATAATGGGCGTAATACCAGGGATGCCTGTATGGTTAAAGTATGATATTTGCAGTGTAACAGATGCAAATGTATATATTATTATTTTTTGCCAAGTTTTATCTTATTAATAAAAGAAAACCTTAACGTACTAAGACTTTACTTGATGATAAATTTGCATTTCATATATACGAGTACATTGCAAGAATAAGCGATATATTCGCAAATAAAGAAGATTTTGCAAAACCTTTTTGCATACAGATGTATGTTCATAATTTCTATTTTTGACATTTTAATGTTCTACGGCTTCTTACCGCATACATATAGTATAAACATCCATATATTGCTATAATAAAGGTGAATAAAAAATTAAGTTGAAAGTCTATGTAAGACTTTTGATATCTGTTAAGGACATCTCTACTTAATTAAACATATTATTATCCTTAATACTAATACTAATATTTTCTCTTGTCAAATACTTTTCTCTAACGAAAGACTTAAGTATGGAGGTAGGAACACTAAAAAAAAGAGACTGGAGTCACGTTCAGTTCACTATCAGTCCTGTCCAGTTCAGTCATGCATATCAGTCCTCAAAACTTATAAAGTTTGGTCCTTCATGACGTCACTCCACTTTATTTATTCTTTGTTTAATCCGTTCTCGTAGTAACAGTCAAGGATCGGTCCCAATGACTGATAGGAACGGTCCAAAGACTGGGCTGAGCTGGACCAAATAAATTAGGACTCACACAATACAACTAACAATGATCCGTAATAATAAGATCTCTAGCAACGCTTCACAACCTCTTTTTTTCAATTCCTGTCCCATTTTTAGCCTTAAAAAATGTGTATCCTCGCTCTCAACACGAAAAACAGGATTATATAAATTCTATAAACTTTAAAAACAACAGCTTATCCTACTGGCTAGAGGGCGGGCGTATGCTTCGTGTTGAAAAACACTATTCTATAGGAAATAGCCCTCCTCAATGTTCATGATTGATCTACTTCAAACTAATAAGTAAAATACGCAGAATTTCAATTAATGGATTTAATTTCACTATTTATTTTATTGTAACTTAGTATAGAATATATATTACTTAATTTCAATTTACTAGGAAACGTTTTCTTTCCCCCCGGGATATTGTTTTTGTGAGAAATTCTACCTTTTAGGACAAAAACTCATTTTTTTTATTCATAAATGTATATTACATTTATGAATTGATTAACCTCTAAATATTCACACCACTCGCCTAAAACAAAGATACATAGTATATTTAAAAGAAAATCAAAATATGGTCACCCTAACTTTACTCTACATCAGCTAATGAGTCTAATTCTCCTCCACATCTTCTTTTAGAGACTCAGCAACAGTGTGCAATTCTTCTTTGGTCGTATAGTGTTGCTTTAGACTTTCTCACTTAGAAGAGAAGGATCTTTTTCAGATAAGGTTGATAGAGCCTACTTTAAGTTTACATTAAGACGATGTTCCTGAAAGACCGCCATTGATGTTGGATACATTACGTACAATTGTACTTTTACAAAGGGGTCCTAATTTACGGTCCATACTTCTTGTTTGAGCAGAATTTTGTGCCGAGGATTCAGCTGTATAAGGATAAATTAAGATCAACAGTCTTAAGGATAACCCTAATACTAGAGCGTACCGTCATATGGAGTATATGAAGTATGACATAGAGTTATGTCGGTCCTTATTTGAACAAACACTGTAAAATATGGCGTTCATCTTTGACGACCCCTCAAACAAAATTAAGTCAAATAATCACAAAACTTTTTAACAAATTTTTTTTATGTCAAAATTTTATCTGTCTGACACCATCATGCGTAAAATGATCACACATTGACAACGTGAGATGCACATTACTAGAGACATATATTCGAAAAAAATAATGGATTTCTTTTACTACGTCTATTATATAGTTTAGGTTTTCTTTTATTTTGACATAACAGGAGAACATCTTTTATGCATCCCTGTTTGGAGGAAATCTGAATGAATAAGATTCCTTATTAAAAATACATATTATTAGACATTTGGAAGTGTGCATGTGACAAACTTGTGTATTAATACAAAAGTACATAGACACAGCTTATTAGAAAGAGGCATTTTCTAATACTAATTAAGTATAATATACAACAAGAAAGACTACTGCTCCTTATATTTACTACTTATTCATTAATAAAAATAATGATTTTACATTATATATGAATGATTAGAATACTACGCAGTACTTTTATTGAATACGTTATACTTGAAAGGCCTCTCAAATCTCACGCAATTTGCGTAAGATTCACGCATTTACAACTCAAGAACTCTCACGCCCCATCAGTGCCATTGAAAAGTATTTACGGTATGATGGGATGAGCGAGGGAGTACTTTAGTCTCTAGAGCGTGAACTGGGTGTACATTACCTACGCACGCTTGTTGATAAACTTCATATAAAGTTACATTCATTACTTTTTATTTTATATTTCTCATAGCAGTAGGATTATATGAGGAATTATCTTCTATATTACCTAAAAAGTTTTCTGCTTGTCAACGCCTAATTACTCCAAGTAATACCGGGTCCTACTCCTATTAATTTATAAGGATGGCTGAATGACGTCATTAAATTATTAAATTTAATCTTTTAGTAAGATTAAAAATATATCAAGGATATAATGGTGACTTGATCAGGGGAGCCCCTATGTTTTTTTTTTGGGGAGTTTTTCTTTTTGACGATTTTGGCAGGATGTTATTGTTTTTTATAAATACCAAATTTGATATTGGTAATTTGGTATTACTTATGGTTCAAGCCCCACTGCGCCAGATATTGTAGTTATCATGCTTTTTACCATATCAATCAAAATAGTTCAGAAAGCCTGATTTAGAACCTTAATGCTTTAAATAAATTACTACAGGTGCTCCTTTCTTTAAAAAAGGGAACATGACCCCCCTAGAGGGGTCACTTTTGAATGAGATAATAATATATGAGCATACCTAAATCTATAGGTAGCTCAGGATGGCTTACATTCAGCTTGTTACAGATTTCTTCACAAGAGACAAGTTTTTCTATACTCAATGTGATTAAAACATAATCAATCATGAATGGTTTTTTTATTTATATTTAAAAATAAATTTATGAAGTAAGAAAAACCATTTCATAGTGTACTGTAAGGAAGAAAAAATGATTTTTGGAAAACCAAAATACTGCTCGTAGCATGAATTGGATTGGAGGATTTCCAGATCCCAGATGAAATAATAAAATATATTAAATTAGTTGCAGTGAGACATGATGACGTCAAGGGAAGTCCAACATATCACTAATACGTCTTTAAGTTAAATTAATAGTTTGTAAATGACCTCTGGAACCATTATAAAGTACATTACATAAAATGTGGAAATTCTCAAAAATTGGAACTCAACCGAGCTCTAAAAAATATATTTTCCCCGAACACAAAGACTCAAATTCGAACGGACTATAGAATTGGTATCTTGTTCTAATTGAAAATCGACTCGACGCAGAACTCAAAAACATAATTTCGATAGAACTTGAAAATTTTGACTTGAATCCAACCCTACACAATTAATTTACGGATGGAGTATCATTATAAAAGGATACTCATTCAAAAATATATTTAGTTAGTAAGTACAATTCGAATATCATATTTTTGTAAGAAGTAATGAGGAGTTAAATTTCACTAGCATTGAAGGCGTATCTATGCATAAGGAAAATATTCATTAAATTATAAAATACACACAGGAAAGGGATTAAATAAATATTTATGTATTAAATTGGCGTTTAACAAAGTACAAAAAAAAAAAAAAAAAAATACTAACCACATAAATTAATTTTGATATTCATAGTAGTAAAACAAAATATATATAATTCATTTTCAAAGGTGAAAATAATTTAGTTGTTATATTAAATTATTCGACTATAATGTGTCTTGATGCAAAAATAAAGAAATATGTTGTACAATGTACATTTTACAGGTTTAGAATAGATAGCTAATTAAAACTTTCTAATGTCCATGATCTTTATCTCAGAGTTTTCTGTCACAGTACTTTGAAAACTCTATAACCAAAAATGTTTAACTTTTTGTAAGATTTACGTTGTTTGTTTGGAAAAAACTGAACAATTATTATTGATTATGAACAAATCAGGTAAGTTTTTGGAAGAATGAAAAGGAGTACAACATCGATACATTTATCACAGAATTCTTAACTGATATATCTTTCTATTTCTTCAAATGAATTCCTTTTACTTCCACCATGTCCTCTAGCATGGGCCTTAAGGTACTGCAACATGAGGGCCTCGAACATGGACGTTCACTACTGCTTGACGGAGGCATTGCGTTCATACAAGTTTAAATGAGGGGTAGTACAGGTTCTCTTCTCGACTACACCTCAAATGGTATACTTCATGAGGAAAGAATCTGTGAGAAGATGATAACTGTATAATGCTTTAACCAAGTCAATGATTTCTGGCTTCTCTTGACTCGGTTGGCTTTGGTTGCTGTTGAAAGTAGTTGCCGATGTCGTCGTATATAAACGACCTTCCTCAAATCCTGCGCATCCTCTTCACAGTCCAATCATTAACATTGTGAGGCTTGGTATGCTGCCTCATTGACTTATCCGTACTTTGGTGATCGCAGTGTCCACGTTCTCTATGATCCCAATTTTCAAGTGTCCACCACTACCAGTGGACTTGTCAAGGCTCTGACCTGAAGCTACCATGCTTAAAGTTTTGTAAATATGACTCCAGGAGTACATTACGGCATTCATAATCTCCTCGGCAATAACTTAGGCTTGGAGCAAATCAGACAGCCTTTTCTTTCTCTTCCCATGCTGTCAATTGTTGATTTTTATTTATTTATTGTTTATTAGTCCTAATTTTAATAATGCAACCTAGTATTTTAAAATATTCACCTAAACTAATCCAGATTGATTTAAAGTCAAGTGAACGATTTTACCTCGCACACTATAGACTCAAATATTTAGAATAGTATTACCAATTTATACATTTTCTATACCAACAGATTCATTAATCAATAAATTAGGATTAATTATTATTGACCACAGGAGTCATTTTATAGGACATTTACCATAAAGGCACACAGCTGTTAATTAGTTTTCCTGCTCATATTTGCTCAAATAAATTACCTTGTTTCGTAGCAAACAAGGACCTTGACAACTCCTCAGTCATACTTCTTGTGATCAAGGATTTTTTTGTATTTGATATGTAATTACTAATGGGGGGAGGGAGTATTTGATAGGTTATATTTTTTGCAAAGTCAGGAGGAGGCCCATTAGGGGACTATTTAATGGCATAATGGAAAGTGGTGTTTTATGACAATATATATTTAAATGCGTATATGTACTAATAGCTTCTTTGATTACGAGCAAAATTCGTATGAGATAAGCGAATTCGTAAATGAACGACTGGTATATAATTATCATCATTATATTGATTAAATGATTTCAACAACTATCAGTGCTTTCCAGCGCTGGTTTTAGTAGAAGCGAGGCCTTGGGCAAAAATAAATATCCAGAGCTGTTTTCTTTCTCTCATTTTTTAAAATTTGATAGAACCCTTTTGTCGTCTTAGGGGTTAAATGGATTATTTCCCTATTAAAATAGGGGAATGTACTATGACCGGTAAATATATTCCCATTTAATTCGTTCCGTGTCTTTTCATTCCCAGTAAATTCGTTCCCTTCAAAATTCAACCAGAGACATTTCATTCCCACTTTGAAGATATATATTTATTGACGTCATATGGTTTATGTTCGAGTTCCACCATGATTTTATAAATATCACCCTTGTCCCCATTGTAAGTGATCCAGGAGAAGGGAGGAAGGGTACTGATGAACCTGCTTATTCGTCTTTACTTATTGTAGATTTGAATTGTGAGAAGATGGAGATAAACCATAGTCGATATCAGGGGAAGAGCAATGATAGGATTTAATTCCATCTCTCAAGGATTGCATAGTTTCCACAAGTCGGGATTCCATTCCTACTCATTATTAAATAGTTATGATGACATCATTTCTAATCCAACAATACCATAAATCAATCATATCCGTCTCCCTTCTATAACGTGTCATCGACTCATATCCACTTCCGACTGCACAGTTCTCTCTGTACAGCGCTTATTGATTTTTTTATACTTGAAGTTTCTTTACTTTTCCTAAATAGATCTCAACATTGAAGAACGGGAAAATATAAATCATGTTATATCATTAAATTTTTGCTAAAAATGACTGTTGTACAAAAATTGTCTTACGGATCATTTTGATCCCGTTATTATAAATGATATTTTATATTATAAAAAGTTCAAGAAGCACATATTCACCTAATGAATTATAAAGCGATATTTTTGTGTAGACTAAATATAAGAATTTTAATTTGTAGAAGTATGTAAATCTCCAGAATAGGAGCACTGTAATTGAAGAAGCAGTTGATAAAAAGTAAAAACAAACGAGAGTTAAATGAAAATATTTTTCTTTTATAATAAATGAAATGTACTTTTTTTTATCAATAAGGTACAAATTTCATTGAATGAGATATAAAATATATATTTGTATTTTTCAAATGCCCTTCTTTTTGGTCTTTTTAATAAAAAAATACAAAATCTATTCAAAACTGGCCTGGGGCAAGTACTTGATGTCTTTCCAGGTGACGTTTTGGGGCGTTTAGGACTCCAAATGAATGCTGATGTCCACAAAACATTTAAAACGAGAATTAACACGATATATCTTGTTTTCAATAAGTACCCTTTTTTGCGGCAAGTGCGATACCTTGTCTTAAAAGGAAATGAAGCTAATATAAAAGAGATACAATTTCAGGGAGCTTGTACTGGGGTTAGAGTGCTCCAAAATATATCTGGTTGGAATAGAAAATAATGGGTCATAAAATATATCAAGTGGACAAATTAGATTAGGACAGGCCTACTTAGAGGAAGGGAGTTCATACACTTCTGGGACTCTTTGATCCATGTGAATCCGTGATCACAATTGCTTCAAAGGGGATGAAAGAATTGATCCATGGATTGTTTCGAATTGTAGAATTAGCAGAGGATCGATCAATTCACTGAACCAAGATCTATGGGTCTTTGAATTTGCCATAACTATTCTCTCGTAGCAGATTGAGTATGATTGATGACACTCCCCTCTCCAGCAAATATCGACAGTTGAGTCTTTCAGGAATCCGACCTACAATAATCCTTTTATATTATGGTAGATATGGTTATTTTACAAAATTATAAATCCTATTTTTTAGAATTGGTTTCCCAAAAAATTGACATGGATTTTCGAAATGGATCAATCCAGTAAATATTTGATTACAATTAAAATAACATTCTTATATAACATTTCAATTACATTTCCTTATTAACTGCCGCCTCATGCCAAGCATATAAAAGGCCCCTATATCTTAAAATATCAGACACGTTGTTTATTCATTTAGATGAACAAACTATATTACATAACGTCATTAGAAAATATAATAATATGTAATGAAAGGCAAGGAGCAAAATAGAAATTCGTTGTTCTAATGGGAGGCTTTAAAAAAAAATCAAAGTCATTCGGGATGCTATAAAAATATTTACTTCATAAATATCCATGCCGTACATCATACTAAAAAAACTATGACACTATGAAAAATCTTATATATATGTATGTAGATATAAATGAATAAATTGCCCCTATCACAATGGTTGTAAAACGTAAGCACTTTCGGTACGTAAAGGGGAAACGAAAGTTAATATGGTAACCCTGACAATTTGAAAGGAGATGAGCTTAGCTTTCTTGTCCTTTAATTAAATCTGCTGCGAGCACTGGTAGATGAAAAAAATAAAAATAAATACTTTTTTTAGTCGGTTAAATTATTAATCACTCAACCTCAACAAATAATAATATTATGGATGCATTAGTGGTAGTATCAGGTATTCCCCTGAGATATTAGGCGTCGACGAACGTACAAATTTTTCTATACTAATATAGATGATCACTTCCCAATTCGTGGTATTATGCTCCGTCTTTCATGAGCACACTCACACGTAGAAACTCACTCAATATTTAGAAGTTCTCTTCTCTCAAAAATGATTCAATAATCACAAACACCTTTAGAAAATTAAAAAAAACTCCTTAGTTTGCCAAAAACAAAAAACTCAGACTCTCAAAAATGCTTAGGATTTACAACCACAGCTATCACATTTCCACATCCTTTTTAGCAGTTGCATTAATTAATATCCTCAAATATATATATATATTTCAAAATGCAACATATGCTTGACTCTAGAAAAACTTCATTCATTATCCTATATCAATAATAATTATGCAAGTTATTTTTTTTATCATTCAACAAACTTCATATAGAAAGTTTTTGTTACTTATTATATGAGTAATAGATCATAACTTTAATGAATTACATTTAGTATTAATTAATAACACTTTTGTGTCATAATAAATCGATTGGCAAATACAAATTAATGGTATAAATATTTTATAACGATACTTTCAAATTGTATAATATATATTTTTATTGTTCCATAGACAAAAAGACAAAAATAATGAAATATCATTGTTTTTACATGCACAATATAAAAACTAATTAAAAAATTAATTATAAATTATTCAATGGTAAATACATTTGGCATGTTACCTTCTAGCCTTAATACTTTTAAGAAGTTGAATCTTGTAGAGAGTTAGGTAGTTAAACTTGGACTGTTAATTTATGTTAATTTTCTCGTTCATATAGGAAGCTTTAGTCATTATTTTTGACATTCTGGTTCAGACATCCTTTGTGAAAATACAAACTAATATAAACATTTGGTCGTCTCGTCATCATGAGAGAACAAAAACCATAGGGGAACGCATCTAATATCTCATAGATGCTGAGTTGAGAAAACGATGGTTTAGGACATTGTGAAGTGCTCTAGGAGCCTGGATTTCAAGGTGGCCAAAATGAAAAATGATGGAAAAGACCTCTCCAGGAAAGCAGGAATTGGACAGCACAATTTAAAGATGGATACGATGTTCCTCTCCAGCTTGGAGAAGAAGATCTAGGATAAAGTCAATGAATCGCCTGGACATCGACTTCTCCGTTACTGCTAGGACCAACCAAACATCTGGACCAAACAATGGTCCTGGCATCGTGGCCTATGATGGCAAAAATATGCCTTCGTTCTTCTTCAAGCCCGTTTAGAAAATCGGCTAGGAGGCTTACTAAAATAGGGCTATTGTACGCCATCTTGCCATGGCTGAAGGCCAACTATCTGGAAGGTAACTAAGTGTGGACTCAAGATGGTGCTTCCTGCCACACGTCCGCCAAGTGCCAATAACATGGCTG
Source organism: Lepeophtheirus salmonis (assembly GCF_016086655.4). Taxonomy (NCBI): domain Eukaryota; kingdom Metazoa; phylum Arthropoda; class Copepoda; order Siphonostomatoida; family Caligidae; genus Lepeophtheirus; species Lepeophtheirus salmonis. The sequence goes on along the minus strand of NC_052131.2, from coordinate 15,859,405 downwards.
GATTCTGGTCCAAAGATATGTGTCCCCCTTCCTCGTCAGACTTGAGTCCGATTAACTTTTCTGTGAGGGGCACTTTGGAGAGAGAAACCTAAAAAAACTTCAAAGCCAAATGTGGACTTACTGCAGGCCACTATAGTGCCTGCGTTGGACAACTTTTTTGATGAATTTTGTCATGAACTCCTGTAAGGCCTTTCACCGTCGTGTAAAGGCTTTGATTCCCTCTGAAAGTGGCCAAATTGAGGTACCAAGTTTGGAAAATCCTTATTTACAAGTTTTTTTTTGTTATTACTGAAGTATTTCTAAAGCAAGCTCTCGAGTCAGGCTTTTGCTCTTAACCCCGTACAATTTATATATAGCTATATGTGCAGCCAATATTGTAAAAATCTCTTTTATGAAAGTACATAAAAACATATGTACGTCAAAAGTCCTTAAATATATTATTTCTTACCTAAAATTTGTTCTGCTCGGGAGTTAAAAATATTGAAGGACTATCTAGTGATGAAATCTATATTGTTCAAGGCTTAAGGAGTCATGATTACGAGTCACAAATTATCTACGAAAGGATGAAATATAAAAAAGACACTCGGGAGTCACTGTAGACACAAAATTCACGAATCCTTTATTGTTGTCCCTTCTGGTAGAGACCATATGCTACTGTGCGATAGAAATACAACTTACAATACAACTACTACTAACCAGAAGAAATGATAATTATTGTGTTAACCTGTATGCGCCAGCGAATGGTTGGCATGCCCGGGTAATTTGGAATTAAATACATAATATGTGTATATATACATTTTGATTTCAAGGATTTTGAAATTGAAGAAAATAATATAATTTTATGTATTTAAAAATACATGAAATTATATTATTTATAAGTGTAGTAAAAAGGTTAAACATTAAATTTCTTCATAAATGTTTATTTGTAATTTATAAAAACGCTCATGATGATCCATGTAGTATCCTTTTTTATTACTCTTTAGAAATGAATGACTTCTAACAATGATAAGTATGACTTAATATTAATGGGAATTAATTAAAAAACATGGAGCATCTCAAAGCAAAAGGAGACTTTTTTTTTAGAAATATTATTTTTTTATACTTATTACATTTTATATTACAGTAGTCAGGGAATATGTGTACAAAAATTTTTCTTAATAGAATTTTTTTCATTTCAATACAAAAGTTATTATCAAATTTTATCTAACTTGATGAACAATTTTTTGATTTTTTTAATTAAGCATACTAAATTTTTATATTCTCTACTACTATAAGAATAGTCTAGAAATATATGTACAAAATTTGAGACATATGGATCGATTTTTTATTAAAAAAATAATAGAAGAGGATGTTGAAATGTGTATATAATTTTTCAGTCTTGCCATAACAATGTGACAATCAAAACAGTGCTCATATGACAGTTGGACCCGAAGATTTCTATTGTTTTATCCTTATTTGCGTCAATTAACCTTCTAGCACGTGGTGTATCTTTGAGATCAAAACTACGGGAACAGAATCGACAAAACCAAAATACCACGTGATTGGCTGTTACAGTATCAGAACCAAAAACATTATTCACATTTTTCGCTGCATGGCTTGTGTTTTACCCTTTATCGAAGAAAAACTGTAAGATATGGCGCATTTTCTTTTTGCCGGTGTCCATCTTTGACAACCAATCAAACAGTCATCTTAAGAAGTTTTTTTAGGTCTAAATATTATATTTCTAACGCTCTCGTGATCGTGCTAATATAACGGGATATACCCATTACTAAATCCATCTATTCGAAAAATGAGTTACAGCCTATATTTGGATTTCAAGGATTTTGAAATTGAAGAAAATAAGTTTATACGTATTTAAAAATAAAAATCATATACGATGGATGTACAATAAATAGCTATTTGATAAGCTTGAAAGAGATAGAAAGAGAGTATTTGGCACGTTCTAATCCTTATGAATATTGAATAAGTATATAAACAATAACCAGGGTCATCTTTTCTGAACAATGTCTTCATTTCGCAATTCTTCTTCTTACGTACAAAAAGATGTATGTTTTTAAATAATATATTTTTGTTTGTTTTTTACATGAATCCTAATCCTACAATGCATCATCCACTCACAATAGATAAAAGGCTTTATAGGGATTCTTTGATGAAAAAGAATAGACACTAAGGCACCCTCTAACTAGTGAAAAATAACAAAATCTCAAATTTTAAACACTAAGAGGAAGTCGAAAAATTCAAATTACTCCAGGGCATCATTTTCTGGTTATATATGTACAGTTTTCTTTGAGCTTGGATTTTTCGTAATGTTTTTAGTCGTGATTTTCATTCAACTTCTATTGAGCATTGCCACGATATTATCCCCGTGCATCTGCATACAAATCCTACCGGACGTTAATCAGTTCCTATACAAAGGTAACTTCGTAACAATTTAACGTGAGTAAGTTGAAAATATCAAGGAGGAAAAAAATGAATTACATTACGTTTTTTTAAAAATATTTGAAGCCAAACTGACTCTAATTTTAGTCCATAAATGCATTGTAGTGCATTCTTAGGGCGTTAACACCAAAACAATCTTGAACAAAAATCTAGAAAAAGAGAAAATATTAGTTCGGTTGAAAAGTTTGTAGGGTGACATCAAGATGTAGCCAATTGAATTAAATCCTAAGGTTTTTAGTTAGTATCCAACTTCAAACGATCTGTGTACATGCTTGCCAGCAGCTATCAGACAGATAGTTCGTGAGATGTGGAATTGTGAGAGAAGTTAATAAAGCATTGTTTACATTTTAACATTATTTGGAATATGGACCAGGAAAATCAGCCCTTGAGAAAGAGTTTTCTTAAATTTAAAATGAAATGAGCGTCGAAAACAATGTACAAAGCGCTCGTCCGAAAGTGGGAATAACCGACGAAAACATAAAAAAATTGACAAAAAATTATAATGTGAAGTTGATGGACATATCTGAGAATCTACAGATATTAAAGGAACGTGTCATATGGCCATTATAATGGTTGTTTCGCCCTCAAAGGTGACTAGATTTAATAAATAAATTGAATTATTACAAATAAACGTATTTTACTATGTTAGCCTAATTTATTATAATTAAAGATACACAATAATATTAACTATATCAGAGAATTTTGCCCCGAAATGGCCGAAAAATTGCTCTTGTATTGACGGATCACATATGTAGAATCATTATATACAAACAACACCTTGGAGGAGGAGCCACATCCGTTTGAAATACAGATTGAGGACTTAAAAATTGCAATAATTCTATTACGATTTTATCCCCGTTGTTTTTAAGTACGAACGAGGTTTAATTATGCAACCAAAAGAGAGCTAAAACAAACAAAAAGTTTTGATTTTATCCCATGTCTCTAAGTGTAAAAATGTCGGAGTAACAACTGAAAAGCCAAGGAGTGCGTGATCTCCTCTGGTCGGTGTGAGTCTTGGAGAATAATGTCTACTACACCTTTCATCCAAATTTGGATTTGCTGCCATCGTCACAGCGCGATACGCCATGGATAAGACATTCATCGTCAAGAGCTGCCAATCTGTTCGGCGGCATATGTAGGCTATTATTGTGTGTGCCCTATTGCAAAAAAAGAAGAAGAACAAGAAGCTAAATATAGTATTTAAACACATCACAGATTGGTTTTGAGTTATATTTTCTATATACCATAAAATTTACGTTTTTCGTAACTAAGTCACGCTACTGCGTGCTTTTGTATTCAGCTCAAGGTGCTTCCAAAAAGGTTGAAGACCCCTTCCATAGATACATATATTTGACTTTAACATACTTACAACATGCTTGAAGTTGATTTGTAATGGCAAAGGGCTATTGCCCTCCGTAAATACATGGTAATTTAACAAACAAGGGTTTAACAGAATCATCATGAGGCCATCAGCTCTTCCTCTAGGCTAATTGTTTTTGTATGTACGTACATTAACTCTATTGTTGTCATGCGAAAATATCAAAGTATATGCTATAATTGATAGACTTGTATTTTTTAGGCTTTCTTCCAAACATCCATCGAATATCTTTTTATCATCAGCTACGTACATTGTTCATACCTATTTATTGATCCGACAGTCATCATTTTTATTACTTTTATCAAAGATTATTATTACATTAGCTGTTTCTACCTACATACATAAATGGTAATAAAAGATGGATGCTCAAGAAACCTTTTTTACTCTAGCATTCATCTTTGAAAATTGATGGTCATACACATACAAAGAAAGGAAACTATTTGACAAACAAAGAACTTGAAACAAAAATAAATAATTATAATCTGAGATTGCAATTCTTTTTATGATAGGTATTTAACATACACGATAGGTTTGAGCGTTACTAAGGGAATGAATAAGTATTAATTTTATATACGTTTCTCGTTTCTCTCCCCCAAGTAGTCAGTTGCATCGTTGTCAGTGCCGAGAAGGCTGTAAAAACTACTGACATCTCCGTCCGAACAGCTTGCAACATCATCAATATGCCCATTGCAGCTTCATACAACAAAGAACCAAAACTGCATAATATGGCTGACTTCTGATCTGCCTCCATGTGGCCTTCCTCTAGCCCTGACCTCAATCACCTGGACTTTGCAGTTTGGGGTGTCTCGGAGAAGAACATCTGCCGCACCTCTCATCCAAATTTGGATTCGCTCCGAGCTGCCATTGTGACAGTGGGGTACGCCATGGACACTGTCTTCAATCTGTTCACCGCCGTATGAAGGCTGTTATTGTTTGTGATGTTGAAAATATAGAATAAAAAATAAAGCAAATTGTAGCATTTTAACATATTGGTTTTCTGTTGTCTTTTCTTGATTCCATAAAAATGACATTTTTGGAGTTTTGTCGTTATACCACAAGCTTTTGTTTCCCACTCCTTATAGACCAATTTTCTTTCCTATCCTGATGTATGGAGTTGTACAAATATGATTTATGTAACATATTTAACTTTATTTTACGGTATTGTTGGTCGATATTCTCCATTCTGAAACACAACTTACTTCATCAAGAATTCATCAATAAAATCTTTTTAGCCCGAATTTTAAATGAGGCCGATCCATAGCCATTTTTTTTTGTATCATAGATCCCAAGCGAACAACTTTAAAGGACTGAATTAGTTCGATCCATTGAAAATCATAAGGTTCTAGGATTTCCAGACCGAAAACCAAAACAAATATGTATACTTAAGTAATTTTTTTCGTACATATTTTTTTGACATTAAAAAGACATAAGATCGTTGCCAGGCATTGCCATATAGGTAACAAGGAGGCCAACAACCATATATACCTACCTACAGAGTATAAAAGAATGGTTTGAATGGTTCTTGAAATAGGGTTTTTATCTTTCACAAAAGTAAGATTATTACGATTTCATAACTAGAGGCTGGGTTTTTTATGATGCCCTTCCTTCTAAAAACAACCCTCATCCTCACTTGAGGAGTAGAAGAAACAAACTAACTTCAGTAAAATATAACGGTTTAAAAGCACGATGTTTGATTCATAATACGTGCAATGTGCAAGGTAAAATCGTGGACTTTTTGATAACGAAAAAATATAATAAACTTTTGCAAGAATGAAAAGGAGTACATAAATGAGGCTTTATCGCAGACTTCTTTATTGATATATCTTTCTATTTTTCAAAATAATTTGCTTTAGCTGTTACCATAGTCTCCAACCTAAGCCTAAAGTTGCTTCAGCAAGAAGGCCTTGTAAATGAATGCCCACTGCTTCTATTTAGTGACCTTGAGATAATCCAAATTTTGTTGAGGTGTAGTACAGACTCTCTTCTCTACTATAACTCAAATTACATAGTCAAGGGAGGAAATTTTTGTGAACAGATAGGAACTTGTGACCCATTATGCTCCAATCAAGTCAACAGCTTCTGACTTCTCTTGACCCGGCTGGCCTTACTTTCTGTTTAGTGCTATGACCAATCCCCAAATCCTTCACAAACATATTCATAGTCCAATCATTGACATTTAGAGCCTTGACATGCTCCCTCTTCGACTTAGACGGACGTCTGGTGAATGAAATGTCTACGTCCTCCATGATCCCAATTTCCCGGTGTCTACCGCTGGCAAGGAACCCCTTAAAGCTCCTACCTGAAGTCACCATACATTTTATCTTGTAAATAAGACTGGGAGAGAACCCTACAATCTGACATTCATTTGGGTGGGGAGAAACTCTTTGCCTTTTCGCCTCCATGCAGAAAACTGTTGATTTTGGAATTTTAATATATATTTTATTAACCAAAATAATCTGGCACACTGTGTAATGCAAACAAGGGGAGAGATAAATCATGGCTTATATATTGATCACCCTACCTTTAGAATAATTAGGGGAATAACAAGGAAAATGGAGATAGCCCAAGGTGGTTAAAAATATACCTTTTTAGATGAATGACCCTTTATATTGACAAAAAAGGGTTTCGGGGTGACTGTCCTGCATTTCCTTACTCTATAATTGTAGGTTTTTTTTGTTATATCTACCTTTGGATCTCTTAAAAAGAGTTCACTTATTTGTAAACAAGGTTTATCGGTAGAATAATACTCTAAGAGATTAGATTAATCACTCTTCAAGCGAAAGAAAATAATCCCTACCTTTTCCGTATATGAACAGCTTTTATAATACTGTATTTCTGTATCTGCTAAGATAAATATAAAAATTCGATCTGACTCTTAGTAATAGTAAAATAATGCAATTACAGTGTGCGTAACTGAAATCCGAACAAATATTAGTACAACAATATTCGATCATATGTTTCAAGAACAAATAGAGATTAATAAATATGATTCTCATTAGCTGCTACAACAGCCTCCAAACGGAGACTAAAGACAGATAAAGTCTTACTTGTATAGGCTTAATCTATTTTGTCCTAGTCTGCATTCCCGTTCAACATGCTTTCCTTCTCCACAACGCTCAAATAGATCCGATCTGGTGATGATGGGGGCCACATGGATGGAGGTAAAAAATGTCATAAATTGAGCTCAAACCAAACTTTGGACTTTAAGCCTTAAAATTGACCCAGATGTCTCAATTTGTCCCTAACTGCATATACAATGGTATGAGATCACCCCAACTTGTTGGTGATGTTTATTCCCGCGCGGAACAAAATAAGGATGTTGTTTCGTTTTGTTTCTTCTATATAATTTTAATCAAAAGAAAATATTAACTGGTAAATATTATTTGTAAAATCATATAACCTCTTTAGAAATTTCAAAAATTTGGGGTCTTTGAGCTATCTCTAAATATTTTTCAAGATGGTTCAAAATTAGCCAATGATATCTATAGACTAAGAGAAACATTTTGAGACCCTATAAACCTAATATTTCGAACATTTAAAAATAAGCTTCACCCTATTGTGTATGTAATTATAATGGTTATTTATGTAATTCCAAATAACCAATAATTATCATCAATATTTAGTTGAAAGAGTTAAATATATATTTATATATTTGAACAATGAATTTCACCTTGAAAAAAAAAATCATTTGGAAGGTCAAAAGTCTCTGGGAAATTTTCGGGGGAAATCCTTCGGCATTGTTTCTTCTTTTTTTTTTAAAGGAATAAAAGTTGTGATAGTTGAAAATGTGTTAATGGAATCACACATTAAAAAAAAGAAAAATCAATTAACCTTTTAGAGGATTGGGTTCTTGTACTATTAATTGTACCTTGGAAAATAAATATTCTCAAAAATGGTTTGTCATAATATTTTATAAAACTAAAGTAAGTCCAATTTGGCTCTTGAGTCATTATTAGCACAATTTGTGAAAGTAATTTAATTGAATTAATTTTAATATACAAAAAAAAAAAAGAGATTTTTTAAATTCTTTTTAATAGTTTGAAATTAAAAAAATTCTTTAAAAATAAATAACTCCGCGTCAAATTGATGCCATTATATCCAGTGCAATGAAAGAATTCTAAATTGGTACAGTTATTTCAAATCGGGTAATGGAGATTATATTTATTCTGGAAACCCCAATTTTTTTAAAGATCTTTGTAAAATCGTCTAATTACTAATTAAGTAATCAACTAATTAACCACAACTATATGATCAGATATGTTGCCACTTAAAATTTTCCATCTTTATGTAAAAAATATTATCTCTCTAAAATATCCCAATGATTTTTTTTAAATGAAAAAATTACGGGGTATTAAATACCAAAGTTCGATCTATTCACTGTAGGCGTTGAGTATAAGTTGCGATGTCTGTACAAGTTTTAACTTGTAAAGACAAATTGTTCAATGTTCAATTTGTTTGTCTTAAAATGCATTATTTGATTACAACATTGGTCATTCTAATACTCCACAATTAATCGATACTATCATTTGATTTTGATCTATTTAAATTATATGGTCATTATGTATTTGCGAGTCATATAACTTAGGACATATGAACTTCATAATGTGCCATAGAATTACAACTTTTACAAAATCGCAACTTGTATACAACATATGTGCAACGGGGAACATCATTTATTTTTCAAAACAGCATTATATACTTTTGTCAAAAACTATTATAAATCAGAGAGTTTTGCTTTAAACCATTTTGCATCAAGGATATTTTGCCAACTTGTTTTAATTGTCTTTTGGAAAAATGTTCTTGTACCCTGTAGTTGAAATTTTGTTAAAGGACCCGCACATAAAAAAAGAAGAAGAATCAATTAACCTTTTTGAGGATCCGGTACTTGGACTATTAATGTACCTAGGTACATAAAGGTGAAAATTATAAATATATGTATCCACTTACTGATCTATAACCATTTGAAAAGTCGTGCCCATTAGTATATAGGTAAGTTAATGGATTCCATTTTTAAGTGATTTATTTAAGGAATATTGTCCGATATGTGGGTTTGCCTTTTTTGATAAATATACCTATATTATCCAAAACTAATTAATACAATTTGTAAAAAGTTTTAAATAACATCATTAGATTTATGTTACAAATTCTTTCTTTATTTGTTATAGGTTATTATTTGGAGAGGGGACACTCCTCCTCCAAATAGTAACGAGTCCGGGTTTGTAATATGTTGTGCGTCAATATAAAAATAATATATAATAACAAATCAGACAAGGTAAAAATTTCAATTAATTTTGTACTTCATAAATACATAAGGGACGTACGGGAGGGGGGCGTGTGGGCTGGAGGGGTTGAATCCCCCTCCCAAAGGAAATTTTTGATTTTTACTAAAAAAATCATTAAATATTTGATTTAAAAAAAAATTAAATATTTGAATTTCAATTCAATTTTGAAAAAAAAAAATAATTTTGCCTGAATATCTATGGATTTTTGAAATTTTTCCCCAAATAATTAATTTTTCTTTTGTTATTATTCATCCCAATGTTTCAACCATTTTTATAAAAAATATTTCATTATAACAAAAGAAAAAAACAACAAATGATTCATAATTATTAGGACATAAGATAGCTTTAAACAAAAACTTAGTTCAGTTACAACTGGCTATTGTCCTCTACGCCGAACGTATCCCCTTATCCACCATGAAGTTGACCCACTATGTCGTGGGTGTGGCTTAAGAGAAGAACCACTTCATTTAGTTTATGAATGTCGTAAATTTATAAATTAGCAGACACAGCATTTGGACCATTTTCGCCATTTTCAAGGACTTTCCGTCTCCCACATCTCCATTTCCAAATATTAGTGTCTTTTTTAGAGTGGTAACGTTTTGAAATTAATAAATTTTAGACTACAATTTATATAATTTTTCTTTTCTTTCTTTAGAATATATGGTCCTAGATCACTTTGGACCACTCTTCTAAATGTAATTTTGTTGAACAGACACTTTGCCAAAAAACAAAAACAAAAAAAAAACTTCCTTCATGTTATTCTAATTTTATAAGATAAAATGTCTAATTATTTACCACAAATTCCAATGATCAAGTGTTCATTAGTTAATCATCGTCTCTGGCTTTATAATTCTCAAGATGGGTCGATCATTGGGAGAGACACCTACACTAAATAAGGAGCACATGCCCTTTTTGAAAAGTAATACGAAAAATATTCAGCCAAGAATCCATACATTGACAACAACCAATAAAATACACTGTATATTTTGGTGTCTAGCGAAGTAAATACGTTATTTATTGGGCGATTGACATCATTTTTGTAAAAACAGTTCTAAAGTAGTTCGATCCAGTTGTTGAAGGACTCTCATAATGAAATAAATCCACTAGTTATAAATAATGAACATTTAACTATTGCAGTTCGTGGCAAATTATTACTAAAAGTTTTTTCTTTAGAAATTGGAGTAACACGATTTGGAGTTATAATTACATAGGGTTGTTTCGTAAATGATCATAATATATATATATTTGGCAAAGTGCTCATTCGGCAAAATGGCTTTTGGCAAAGTGGCTTTCCTCAAAATGTTTTTGCTAAAGTGTCTGCTCACGATAAATTATATTTTGATCATGCATTAGTTTTTTAATTTTAAATGTTTGGGCATTTGGTGTTTCATTATTTTCAATTTTACTCATATTGGGAGTCAATTTTCAACTGTTTGTTCGACATAAAACAGTTGACATTTCATGAGTTTATAGAAAACTGTAGAATTAGCTGTTTCATAACACAACTAACACATTTTCAAAGACTTTCAATTTTCCTATACTACCCTTGAACACAAATATAATATTCTAAACAAACCAGCCTTATAAGTGTTGTGTTCAATTCAAATGTAGAAAAAATAAATTGGGGTTAAAAGCTAAATGTAAGATTGAATTGATAGATTGAGGTATAATCTCTTGTAAAAGCTTAGTGAAATAAAACTATACAGCTGATGATATGTTTTTTTTAGGGATAGTCATAGTTTGGAACAAATTTGGAACTATAAAAAAAAATCCAAGTTTTCTAGAATTTTATCTGGTGAACTAATAAATTAGCTTTGATTTATTTGGTTCAAATGAGGTCTTAGTAATTAGAAGTCATGCTTCTAGTTGTAAGGTTGATATATAATATAGATTTTAACATTAGATAGTTTAATATGGTGTACTAATAATTCGCATTTGGTCCGGGCCAAAGTAAAGCAAATAACATTTTTAACACTACTTCAATAAATTTGTTCCAGCTTAGCATTCAAATACTTAGGTGAAATAACAATATTAATGGATCAAATATAGTCCTGAATTCGAAGATGTCACGTTGGATATTTTTTTTACGCCTTAAAATCTGATTTTAAATTTATTAATAACTATTCAAATCACTTCAAAATATTTATCTACGACTCAACATTTCAAATTATTTATGCCTTTTCCATATTGTTTAAATTAAATATAATATGGTATCTGTGGAGTAATTATATATTTATTATTAATTTTCTGTTTCTTTTTGGATGAAAGGTTGTGTAATACGTAACAACGTGGCAGAGGTTAGCATTTTTGACAGCCCTTCCCTCTCGGTATATGAAAGTTAAAATACGACCCAATCCGCTGTCAATTTTTTTTATAGATTTTAACCATTTTTTTGTAAGATTAGAAAACACAACACTGGTGTGTTTCTCTATTTAACCCAGATACCGTAGAAACAAATTGAAATGTAAAAAAAAGAAAAAAAGTATGGACTATATTTGTTTAATTCTTGGCATCTATTATCTCTATAGAAAATTTCAAAAGAAGTTCTGTAGGTTTTTTTTTTTTTTTTTGAGTATAAACACTGATTGTTCAAGTGATTCCAATTTTAAGAGTAAATGCTATGAGAGATAGTAGAACGGAACGCTAAAATCCTGTTTTTAGAGTTTAACATTTAAAAAAAGTGGCATTCCGTTCATTGAACGTGCGTTTCACTGAATACTGGTAAACTTTAGGTTCAGTTCATAAGTCTGAAACACACGAAATCTATTCATTTAAAAAATACAATTATTTTTTAACTTTCTACAATAATTTAAAAATCCATCAAATAACTATAAAGTCAATAATATATATCAATAGTGCTTTAGTAATACATTGAAGACAAAACTACGTCACTCGCAAAATATTGAATAGAATCAAATTACGCGTAGAAAAAGACTCTTACTATTAAAATGATTATTATAAATGAAGCTTTTAGATTTAATGATTTTGTACATTTTTAGCTAAAGGCATTTGTACCTACACATTATATTAAATCAATCAGTTATTTGCAAAATGAATTAATCATCAATCATGATAATAGCTAATTAATTCTCTAAAAAAAATATTTATTCGTTTCCACTGCATCCATCAATTTCAGGATGCAACTTGCTTGAAGCCTTTTCCAATTTGAAAAATCGAATTGGATTGGATTTGTCTAATAATTACCACGTTTGTTCCAAGAGATAAAGATAAAATCTTTACCACAATGTAAAAATGAATTCAATTTTTATCAATCATTTAGAAAAATTGATTTTAACCATTTGCAACTTTTAAGAAAATGAATGATAACTATAGGATTTAGAGTATGTTAGACACTCATTAACTTAATGATGCAAATGAAGTGAAAGTATTAAGTATAAATTATGTACAACCCCCCATAATTATATGTATGAAATTTTATAACAGATACAAAGAAATTTAACGCTCATATTTTTGTCTAGGAGTGGACTGATATAACTCTAAATTCCTTTGAAAAAAGTTTCAATTTATATGCTAAGTGAACAACTGACTATAAATCAGGTCTATAGACAACCAACAAAAAGGATTCCAAACCCTTAATCTATGCATATAGTGTCTCTTTTTATTGTTCAAGGTCGAAAGAGGTGGAAAAAATCTTCATGATCTGTACAAACAAAATAAAAAACTATTGATATACATGTTAGGAACAGAATGGGGAGCCAAAACGTGCAGTAGAATTTAATTACGATTTTATCCCAGTTATTTTTAGTTACAAAGTTTCATTATGTAGCCAAATAACAGCTGAAACTAAAATAAAGAAATTTTAGTTTATCCATGTCTCTAAGTGGTAAAATTTCAGAGAAACAACAAAAAGACAGCACGTGTGCCAGTGTCAAAGCTGGGAAGGCTGCAGAGACCGTTGGCATCTCCATCCGGCTGCATGCTACATACAGATATCAATTACAGGCCCATACATCCAGGAAGAACCAAAATTTTGCAGCAATCAAATGGCTGACATTTGGTTTGCCTCCATACATCACTCCTCCCAGGGGCGTCCGAAGGTTTATATTTTAGGGAGGGTTAGACTTTGCAGTTTGTTTCGTCTTGGAGAAGAATGTCTGCCGCACATCTCATCCGAATTTGGATTCACTCCGAGTTTCCATCATGACAGAGTCGTACGCCATGGACACGGCCATCCTCGTCAAGAGTTGCCAATCTGTTCAGCAGCGTGTTAAGACTGTTATTACTTGTGGAGTTTTCAAATATATTATAAGTTGGTTTTGAGTGTTCAATTATTGATTCCAAAAAATCACGTTTTTTGTAATTTACTACAAGTTTTCGGTCCCCACTCTGTAATCTGTATACATTAGGATTTCTCATCTAGGATCTTATGGGTTTCTTTTCCGGGAATTATCGGATTTTTACAACAACAAAAAACTCCGGGAACATCTTGTACTTAATTATTTCAATGTGTAATTTCGTTTTGTTTTGTTACATTTCGTTTCAACTTCGTCGAATTTAGTGTCGTCTTTAATTCTTCAGAAAAAAAATGTTTTTGGTCATACGAAACAGTCAATAAATTTAGCTCATTTTATTTTGTAAGGTTCATGCAAAGAACTAGTCATAGCTTCATTCGACTAGCAAAATAGTCAAATTAAAATAAGGAAAGATAAAAAACTCTTTTTATTGCAAAAATTAGATCAAGAATGTACAATAATCAAAATTTATATCATTCTTCAATTTTACAAATGTCAAAATAACCTCCTCTAAATTCCTGAAATCGTTCCTGATGTGTCCTCTATTTTTGGAAACATAAAATGGTTACTCTATTTGAAAACAAGTTTTTTACGATTAATGATATAGTGTAACTGATGTGCATCGACAAAAAATGATGTCAAACGAAGTATCTGATCGGGATCCGAATGCTCAGATACCCAAAATTTATTAAAATATTTATGTCTAAAGATCCAAACCGACCCATTTCTACGTAAGAACGGCTCGAGTCTATATCAATGATGATGCATTCTTATTATAACGATTGGTTTGTTTAGACTAAGTATAGGAATATTCAAGCAGCATTTTATATTACTTTGACGGTGATGTGACATTTTTTGATAGATAAGTGTAATTGAGTAATGACTCTATTTTAAAATGTATATTTTTTTTTCTTAAAAATACACACAAAAAAAAAAAATTGCCTAGATTTAACAGTTTTTCATACATTTATCTTGACATCCTGAAAGTTCTCTGGGTCCCAAAATTTAAAAATGGGTTTCTCAGTATCTTGTTGAATAATAATAATAATATATATATATATATATATATTACTTTCTTGGAATCCTCTAGAAGAATTGCAAGAGATCCATTTAATTAAAATATGGGAATATGTTTTTTATTTTATATATGTAATATGAAATTCATAGAAAGAATGATCGATAAGAGAAGAAATATTTTCAAGGCCATAAATGCAACAATTTGTACAAATACAAAAATCTCTGCCTAAGTATGTTTGACTATATATATATATATTTCTACATAGATAGAGTAGTCTCTATACTTTTGTTTTGTTTCGTTTCTAAAAAAAACAAAAAAACAAAACAAATAATAGACTTTAAGAAATCATGGGAAAATCTGTCCTAGAAACAGAAAATATATTTGAAGGTCTGTTGTCTTGTTTCCAAGGCATTATACATATGTAAACTGGTATTGTCCAGTCCTTATTTAGGATCGAGGACTGTGGTACAGTCTAATCCCCCTTTTTAGTCATTAAAGAAGGTAAAATCGATCTCTCATTATGGCATTAAGGTAGAGATAGGACAGGTCTTAGACCCGAATCCGAAGTACCTAGGTACGGTAAAAGTCAAATGGTATTATCCGAAAAGATCCATGATCTGTACGGGCTTCAGGTACCCCAAATTTACAGATAAATAAAAGATCCAAGGGATTTTCCAGATCTTAAAAAGCTAATAGAATTACTTAATACTCAATCCTAGTTATAAAGAAAAAGATATTATGTATATCAAAGGTAGACTATTTATCTTAATGTGGGCTTGAAGCAATATCTGCATTAACAATTGCTAAATGTGTTGTTATTCCACTCGTCGTTACTGAACAAACACAAAATGTACACTGTATTTGGTCGTGAGCTGTTGCAGTTTCTAAATATTTTCCTCTAATCAGTGTTCTAAACATTGATTGGTTTGATACAAATTAGTTCTAATTAAGCTGTGAACAGTTATCAACTATTATTAAATAATAATGCCATAGTTTGGAGAAGAAGTTGCAAGAAAAAAATGGTGGTTTCCCATGGTTATGTGTTAATTATCAATAAAAATGGAAGCACAAAGGTTAGAGATTGCCATATTGGTTTGCCTATTGGCTTCTCTAGTTCTCTGCCTTCCGACTTCGTCTGGAGCCTGTTATTGAAGCTGGTGGAAATCAAATTCATAAATGATAATTATATTCATAATGTTTAAAAATATAATTAGTTTTAAGATTCTCCAGTACAACCTCATTCTGAGCTGTTGTGCATAGTTATTTGTAACACAATCAAAGTGGTCAAAGACTTTCCGAACACACGGTATCTCATATATCTTATTTTCCTTAATAAACAATCAAGACAGGACTGTACCGAAGCGAATAAATAAGGATAGACGCAAATAATGTAAACACAAAGGAGAAACTTTTTGGACAATCCAAATATTGATCATGAGAACAAACATTTCAGGCATTTGAGATTCGGTGAAAAACATTTTTCAAAATTAGATCCTAGTAAAACAACATATATTTTTGATGGATGAGTCTATTTTGAGTGCTTTTATCTGGTAAAAAAATCCAAATAAAAATAAACAAAAAACATTAAAATATATCCTTGATCCTAGCCCTCAAGCTACAAATTTGTACTTTTTTTCATCTTTAAAAAATGTTCCTTCTCCCTGGTGTATAAAACAAATTAATCAAGTGTCGGACCTTATTTATTCGGCCCAGTCCAGTCTTAGGACCCGTCTTTAAACCCTTCATTCATTGAGACTGTCAGTACTAGAACTGATTAAAAAATAACTTGAATGTGAACCCAGTAGAGTGCAAAACCTTCCCCTAATACATGTGTGCGCGTCTAAAACTGAACACTCTGAAATTTTTAAAAATAGTTACATAATTCTGTAATTTTTAAAGTGGTCGACGAATTAATTTATTTAATATGAAGGAAGAGATTCTTATACACATATCTATACAATATGGCCGCCCATGTTCTCCACTACCAACTCCATCCTGGACCGGAACTTGCTGCATGACTTGGCGATGAAGCTCTTGTCGAGGTTGGCTCAGGCATTCTTGAGGGCAGACTTCAGCTGGTTCTTGGACTTGTATTGGACTCCCGACAGCATCCCCTTTAAACGCCCAAACCCTGCGAAGTCAAGTGGCGAACAATCAGGCGAGTGAGGCCTTTTTCTTTAGCTTGTTGAGAAGAATATTCGACCTTGCGAGGCGTTTTTCCTTGTCTACAGGCTTGAGGGCTTAACGAGGGGTTCTCTTGTAGACCTTAAGGACAATATCTTTCTTAACTAGCCAGTTCATGGTCCTTCTGCTGACGTTAAACTCCCTGGAGAGGCTGCTGACGATGACCTTGCCTTTCTTGTCCTCAACATACTTTTTCACGGCAGCAACCATTTCGTCCGACCTTTGAGGCCTTGACTTAGATCTTGTGGTGGCCTCAAGAGTCCCTTTGCCTACCACGCTGTAAACGGTGGTGTGACTGCAGTTAAGAACCTTGGCAATTTCAGTGGGAGTTTTCCCCCGCGCAGAAAGTTCCAAAATTGCGACTCGACGTCTCTCCATATTATCGGCTGTTGTTTCACTGTTGCTATTTAGATTTTGCTGGATTTTTGTTTATAACTAGTGAAGACCCTTGCCTCGAAGTATAAACCGGTTTCAACTCAATAAAATCACAAATATGTGCATGGCGTAAAATTTAAAGGAGTGTTGAGTTTTAGACGCGCACACCTGTATCAAATTTGTTCCAAAATTATGGTCGATTATGCATTATTTCCGTTTTGTGTTCCCTTGACATCTCAAAATTTAATGACTTCTTACTGTGACCATATAGAATCCTCGTTCTAAGCTTGAACAAAATCTAACAGTAACGTTTGTCGTAATCCAGGTGACTAACAAACTAAAAACAAAAACAAATGCTAGAATAAAACCTCTGTTAAACTACCTTGGCGGTGTTAATAAATACATTTGAGTGAGGTCATGAAATATCAAAAATATAAGTTTTAGCACTGATATGAAGGACTAAGATTGAAATGGACGGGACTTTAGTCTTCAGTTCGAAATATGGAAGTAGGTCTTGATGACAGTCTCCTTAGTCAAATTCTAGAATTCCTCCCGGAGCTTGGACATCAACTCATATTTCGTTTTTCAGGAGGATCTGTTGGTATGTTGCTCAACTGCACCACACAGAAAGAAGTCCATGTGCTTAAGGTATGGTGAATTTGGAGTTCATTGTTAAACAAAAGCGGGACGCTGTATATATTTTTACAAAATTAGATCCAGCGCAGAGCGTCTATGTTAATTATGAACTGGTGCAAGTTTCTCCCTCATAAAACCAGCCATGTGTGGAAGGACTCGGAGAATTTTTATTTTGATAAGGAAAGGGGTTCAATTTCATTGAATTCATTGTCGTCGATGACAATATGTAAATAAATAATTCTTTGTCTCTACGAGTAATGAAAAAAAAAAAAATCTTGTGGGAAAAAAATCTGTGTGTAATTCAGTGATAAGTGAAATTTTGAAGAAATATATATATACAATATAATTTGCAAAGGAATGTCTTGCATATTAAGAAAATGAGAGAGAATATTATACCAAAATAATAAAATTAAAAATAATATCACAGAGTATTTTAAGATGGAAATAGAAAATAGAAAATACATATTATATTTGATGAGAAATAAATGGATATCTTTATAATATCAATAAACGTATAAATAAGAGCTTATGAAATAAAGTCATTTATCAAAGTATGTGCTGCCTTTATTAGAAAAAGACACCGACCATGTTCGAGAAATTCCTTCATTAATTATTGGACAAAATTAGTTATTAGTAAACAAAAACATGGGTACTACAAGGGCTTAGGGATCTCAGGATCTTGTAAAAAAAATATAATAATAATAATATAAGCTTAATTTAGCTTTATAATCATAATAAAGCGGTTTCAGAAGTACCTGATCTGACTAAGAGATCGCGGTAGTTGCTTACAAACAATCACTTTATTTGAAAGTGCACCCAACCAATATAAAAGCTGTACTGGATTATAATTTGAGTGAGTAGGCTTCTTTGTTTACAAAAGTAAACATTTGCCTAACTAAGTTTAAACGAAGGCACACGAGATGACATTTTGAGTATCTCAGTGGTTGACCAAATGAAGAGACGAAGCCAGAAACTGCAAAGAAAGTCCACAAAACAAGTACTCGTGAATCAACAACTAAAGTTTGCAAACTAGCAGACATTTTATACATTTCAAAATTGGAGTACATTGCATATTATCTGAAGAATTTGACAAGATAAATCTGTGTGAAAATGAGTGCCATTTTTGGTTACACTTGAGCAAAAACAGTTTCGTGAAGAAGTTTTAATTGAGTGTTTCGTGAAGTTTCACTGCAACAAAAAATAAATATTTTTTAAAGTGTATAGATCTGAAAGGAGATAAATCTTTTTTTCCCAGAAAATTTTCTGTTATCTTCATTGGGTTGGGTACTTCTGGGACCTGTCTCGTATAAGCACAACGAGTTGTATTTTGGTCCATAGTTTGGCTGTGTATTTTATAATTAGAGCTACATCAAATATTAGCTCTTTCCTCACTTAATATTTAATTTTTTAATTACAAGTCGAATCGGGTTACAGAGTTATAAAAGAGAGACTCGCAAGCTCTAAAAAAACAACCAGCGCACTATTAGTGATAATGACAATATGAAGAATATGAAATTTAAAAATATAATATTTGTGAGGCTAGGGAAAAATGAATGAATTCGACAATTTTATTATGATGAAGCTGTTTAATTGCTTCTCTTTTCTTTTCTGGCAAGAAACGTTGTTGTATCAACAAACTTTAATGAAGTAATGTACATCATAGCTACAGCATTTACAGAGGAGGAGCGTCGTTCCGCCGAGACTATTATTTTTTCAAGAACAGCATTGTGATTTTAAATCGGGAGGTCTCAAATATGACTGGTGTCCTAATCCTGACCGTGTAAAAGATTTGTAAGGTTCTTCTGAAGACTGGTGATCCCAGATTCGTCATCAGCTGCAAAAAAAGTCAACCAGGAAAGTGGTAGGAAGGTCAGGACAACTGAGTTCATCCAAAAAGTTCATACCATGCTCGATGATGTCACATCCAGATGCTTCAGCTCCCTTGCTGAGGAGTGGTGGATCAGTAAAGTCACCATGAGAGCCTTCATGTGGGAGAACCTGAGATCCAAGAGCTACTGTCTGAGACAAGTCGCTGAAGCTGCTGAGTGAGCACTGCTGTGACTTTATTGCGAAGAAAATATATGCTCCGAGTAGTCTGAATCTTAATCAGATGGATTGTTTTGTTTGAGGCTACGTTGAATATAAAATAAATCGAATATCTCATGCCATCAATGACTCAGAAGACAATTACCAACATGCCAAAGAACTACCATGTCAATGTCTACTCCTCTTTCCGGGCCCAGATACAGGATGTGATTGATGCATGAGTCAAATTCATCAAATGAATTCTTTTGAACATTCATATGTACAATTAAAGCGAATTTTTAATTAAATCTGCCGAAAAATGTGGCCTTAATAACATTTTTAAGATTTTTGAAAAGTGCACCAATTTGATCTTAACATCCTTTATATTGTATATATACAGGGCCTTGCAGATAAATTTAGGTCTAGCTTAAGGCCACCAAGATCCATAATGAACGGTTTTAAAGAATAATTTATTTGACAAAAATAGGAATGAGGAATTTTGAATATTTTTTATTCTATATGTCCTCTTTCTGCTTCAAGGACAGTCTCAACACGAGACCTCCACAGCGTCTGAGGAGCTAACCACAGACCTGATGGACGACTTCAGGGCATCTACAGAGTTATGGTAGTTTACACATGCCTTCTCCTCTAACTTTTCCTAGGTATAATAATAACAAAAATTAAGATCAGGAAAGTTGGAGGCCAGCTCTCGAAGTCTCAAAAAGGCACATTGTCATACAGTCATTCCTGAACAATCTTGGCCTTATGGGTAGAGTCCTGCTGTAAGGTGAACCTTCTGCCTCCAGCCACTTTATCCATCCAGGGCTTGACCACGTCCTTGAGTACGTTGAAGTAGACCTCTTTGTTCACCTTCTGCTTGGACTTGAAGAAGTAGTGTTGCATGATTTGACCCTCACTCTTTATGACGCCCAGGAAGATGGTCCTGGGCTGTGGGTTGTGGCTGTGACAGTGGCTAGGTTCTTAGTTCAGAAGACCATGTGACTTCAGAAGTTTCTTTATATATCCGTCTCTCATTCTGGCGGGGGTTCTCCTTGTCAACAATGAATATCTTCTAATCTGAGAAAAATCGCAAATGTCCTCCAGTGTTCTTCAAAGAAGACAGGATCTTCTTATACCTAGCCACTCTAGTGAGCTTAATTGAATCTGTCAACAGGTGTCTCACTCATAGGACGTAGGTCTTATACCCTAAGTTTCATCGATAGGCTTGGAGATTGTACTGCAATGCACGAAGTGGTTTTTGGCAATGCTGAACATGGATTTGCTTGGGTCAGCTTTGATGGACCCCTAGAGCCCAGCCAGTAACCTGGGATACCTCTTTCTGTTTCCCTTAGGTCTGTGCCTAGACCTCCTGGACATACCCGTGTTTTGTACCTGTTGATGAGTTTGTAGACTATGCTTTTTGTGTACATCTGGAGTCAGATGATGTCAGGGGAAGAGTGTCCTCCGCAATGGAGTTTGATCACAGCGGACCTCTTTTGTAGCTCCGTCTTCATGAAGTGGAACTTTGTATTGTTTTGATAGGAAAATTATAAGTACACCCTACATACCTCTACAAATAAAAAAGCTAATTGTAGATATCACTGTTGTTGCTTTTGACGCCTATAAACTTTGTCCAAATTTATCTGAACAGGTCTGGTATATATATAAATTCGATCAAAAATCTTCATCACGTGTTTATCTACTGACCAATCCAGATGAAACTTTCATCTTTGTAATTACATCTATAATTTTTTTTTGTGACAAAATAAAGATATATACTTGAATTTCCCAGTAGGTATTATTTACCAAGGGAATCCCTATTCCTGGGGTCCCACTCAAAGACAATTCCCTGGAAATGATAAATCCCAGTAACTACGTATGGATGTTAAGTTTTTTCATAATATATAAGTTAACGCCAGGAAAGAGGTAACAGGATCCTGTTGATTAGTGAGTCAGTTGACCTTAGAAATAATACGGAAAACATTATGAAAACGGAACTGTAAGAGACCTTGCGGATGTTGGTTGTCCTTCAGTGGTACGCAGTTGATTTTTGCGGATGTTATATATGTTGTAAGGTTATTGTGTAGGAGGGGCTGTGATTATAATTTTTTTTAGAAGGGGTGTTTGGTTACTTTTAGACAAAATGTGGAAAAAAAAATTCAAATTAAAACAAGCAAACTTTTTCGATGATATATTGTTATATTTTTATAAAAGACTACATGATAGGTATGACAACATCTATATTAATAATACAAAATTTGTCTGTGTCTGTGTATGTTTGGATTCCATATAGTCATTTAAAAAAAGAATATATAGAGTTTCATAAGAATGGTATGTATAAATGAAGTAAATATATGGCATGCCCTTAAGTCAACTCTATTTTGCATAACGGGGACTCAAAACTTGCAGTAGCATGGATAAATTACGTCAAACGTGATTTTGATGGAATCGAGAAAAGTCAAATCAAAACTGGTTCGTGAAAGTTTATTAGACTTAATAAACTTTACAATAATTTAGTATTTTAAAAAAACATTAAATTACAAATTTAAAAATTGGAAATTGCTTAATTATTTTGTTAGAGTTCTAATTTTATATTAAATAGGGGCTGTAAGCCCTGAAAAATTAAAAAATATTATTGAAATTGTGAAAAATAGAAGAGTTAAAAGTAACAAAACTAGAATGGGCCCTTGGATGATTGCAAAAACCTCCGCTTACAATCAAATCGAGTTATATATTGCAACTACCATTATATGGAACTTAACAATGAATTTATTGACCAGTGCACACATCCCATCATTTACTATTCGCCTAAACTTTATCAGAGACTCTGATAACTTTTTTGTAATAAATGTCTCAACGCTCTTCTTCAATGAAGTGATTCGTGTTTTTATATGTTTATATTTTTCTATAAAGTGCCTAACAGTATTTTTCATTATTTCCCCACATCAAGACACATTCGAAAAAATTTCCTTCTTGTGTTCTTAGATTTCAAACATAGAACAATCTATTGTCAGTTATATATCTTGTAAAGATTTGGCTCCAAGTTAGCTTCTTGTCAAAGATTCTATAGCAGAAATTTATCAGCTTGCCCGTCTCAATTCCAGTCCTTTTTAAAACATCTAGAAAGTTCGTCTCACTTCCTTTTCCCCTCCATAATTTGGTTCAGGTTAGAATAGTTTGTGGTCTTATTTCATAATATATTCTTTATATTTGCTTAACCAGTATCTAATTCTCATCTAAACTGTTGATCATTGATATTGATCTCTTTACCATCTTCTCCATCCTTTGAGGTATGTCCTTTTTATAAGTCCTTGCTGTGTACATGATTGACTGTATTTTTCCTATCAAAGCTTCTATTTTGAATTTTTCTGGGTAATTTGACACTGTTAACACTAGCCAATCACCCTTCAGTTCGATTTTTTTCTGCACTATCTCCTCCACTCTGTTAATTAATTGCCGCACAGACGGACATAGGAAGAAGAAGTGTTTTGAATTTTCAATTGCCAAGGCAAATAATTTTGCAGCATTTATTCCTCACTGCTGATTTATTAGTGTAAAATGAGGATGTAGCCATTCGACATTGGATCCACATTTGTTCATAAGAAGTAAAAGGGTTCGCCAATACTGCTTTCGGATTCCTGTTAAAGTATAAGATTCCAGAAAAGTTTGTATTTTTTTTCAAAAATGACATTGATTATAGTTTTTGCTCCGGCTGCATAATTTAAAAACAAATTAATAACTATTTTTCATTAAATTTTTTCTTTCAGAGCGATAATTTTTCCGAGTCCAAAAACAAAAACACCTTTATTTACTTTTAGGTGGGGGGGTCCACAGATCACTCCCCGGGGTATATTATTTGATGCCATTCATTCCTCGATTGTCCTTGGTTTATTGTCTTTTGAAAAAAAGTAGTTATGTTGCCGGCTGACTTAAGTTCCTAATGCTTAATTAAATTTTCCATATTTGCAAAAAATTGAGGCTAGAAAGAGAGGAACACACAAAAAGACGTTTCGATACATTTTTTTAACGGAATATTTCTTTTATTTCCTACCTCTTTTCATGTTAATCTAATATAGAAACCTAGAAAAAACAACTGTAATCTATATAAATATAGATTCTGAGTGATAAAAATTTAGTCCATTCAACATTTAGTATATATTCATGTACTAAATACTATTATGTTTATGTGTGTTATTACATGAAGTAAACTTTTTTTAAACTAACACATAGCTTACTCATAGTGTATCAGTATCTACTATTTATAATTGTACTAAGACGTACCCTTATTATATATTTTATTTCGAATTATTTTATTGATACTTTAAATAAATCCAGAATTTATTAAACCCTTTCAATAGACAACATAATAATTAGAAATACATACTAAGGCAGATTTTCTAATCCTTTTCTTAATTACCTTTTTAATTCGTATTAGTCAATATACGTTCTCCCTTTTTCCGTCTGCACAATAATTTGTTTTTTCGGACCTTAAACTTTTTTTGAGAAATGGGAAATTGATATTGTTTTATGAAAAAAATTAAACTTGTAGCAAATTGTATCTAAAAATGTCAATATAATAATTTTGAATTTTTCAAAATCATCCTTGCATTCCCAACATCGAAAAAAACAACAAAAAAAACGAAGTTAGATGTATGATGGAACTTTCCTACGAAGCATTCGGTTTTACTGGACCTCCATTTACCCATATATCCCATTCCTAAGAATTCATATTATTCTATTTGGATATCTTAGTCATATGCCTTTTAATCTTTGCATATTCTGTCCTAGGGATCTCATCTCCTTTAATGGACAAAACATTCATTTATAAGAATCCTTCAGTGTCTTGAAATGCAGAAATCTTTCATATCTATCATATTTTTATAATTCCATTTATAAGAGGAAGTTTGTGATATGCGGTCTATATGTATAATTATATAATAACCTTACCCCTTCAACCTCACCTATGATTTCTTTATTACATTTGAGTCTATTTTGTCATTGAAAAACAAGTGAAAGATAATATATAATATCGCTTTTCTCGAACGTTTTGTCTGCAAAACATATTCTATTCTGTTAAATTATTACATATAAATTGTTACTGGGAACTTTTAAGTGATTGTGTTTAAAAATATAAGTGACCTCTTAACTTACGCAATTCCCAAACATATTGAGTCGGGAATCATTTTCTAAACAGCTTCTCACCATATTGGAATATTACTATTACAAAGATCTACCGTCTCCAGACTAAAACAATTTATTATAGATAATAACTAAATGTTTTCCATGAGAACTAATATTAATGTAATAATAATATGATTTGGTTGAACAAATAAATGAAATCATAAAATATATTCATCAAAATTTAATTCCCCATTTATCTGTTTTTTTATTTTTGTATCTTATTGATTTCTTGAACTTTTTTTCAACAGGCAAATACTATTTCATTAGTGCCATTGTAGCCGAGTGAGTATCTAAATTCTTACTATTATTAGTTATTGAACATTGTTACAAACTGCTCAAGCAATATGAATATAGAGATGCTTTAGAAAATTTTATTTCCTAAGAATTAAGATTAATAGTTATACAAGGTTATAGCATAACGCGTGAACGATTGATGTTTGACTTCCACCACGCTCTTAATATTGACGTCATAGTAGATGAGTGGTTGCGTGTTTTGTCAAAATCTGCCTGATTTGCCCAGCAGTCGGTATAATTTTAGCTATAGTGACGTCATATTACACGACTGTCTAACCTTGTATTAATCTTGCTGAGTATCATTTAAATATATTTCTTTGAAGAGATAATAGTCCAAATCACAAGGGTTACTTAGGACATCATATTCAGTTATGTTAGCATTAATCTCTATAAGTATTGATCTCTATATGTATTATGTTCAAGATAAATGACAAATAAAGATCTTATTATTTGTTTGGTTTCACCTGGTCATTTCATGTTTATTACATATTATCCGATTGTTCTTAATATATTACTTATTTATCCACTATTTTAATGAATTGGTTTATTAAAAAAATATACCTAGTATTAAAAAAATAATGTTTATTCCTAACTAAAGATAACATATTGAACATATTCATAAATGACTTGGATCCGGTCGATCAAAGTTGCATTGTAACTAAAAGTAGATTACCATATTCATAAACGTTTTTGCAGTATAATCTCGTTATACACAATTTGGTACGTCCATAGTATATATCTACGCTAGATGAGGTGTTATTCCTTCTGAATGAAGATAAAAAATACTCTTACAAAAATAATCTATCAAAGGTGCAAAAGGGAATATTTGATACTTTGCAGACTTTCTCTTAGTCTATAGAATTAATGAGTGTTGTTCCATCAATTAAATTTTTTAGCCAAGCTCAAAATAGATAATCTTAAAAAATTATGTATAAAATATATCATAATTAAAAAATAAAATGCTTGAAGTTTTATTTAATAGCCAGTGGCAATGTAGTAACTATTTAAAGTGGGAATTGAGAGCAAGAATCCATGTAACGATGCCTTAAGTTCGATTAATATGGAATATACATAAATGAAGAGAGGTTAATATTTTATTGTACGAACATTTTTTATAGAGTAAAAAACCTATTTTCATTTAATCGGCCAAATACTCTAGGACTATTTCTTTAAATGTAGATCAAATTTGATTACTCTCATTATTCATAACTAATGTTTCATTAAGAATAAGTCGAATGAAATGTTTAATACAAATTGTTTAAAGTTAAAGTAAAGGACCTGTTTTAAATATTTGTCCCATATTTCATATTTTTGATTATTGTCCATATAATTCACTAGATGTTAGTCGTTCATAATAATTTGAAGCTAAGATATAAACCTTAAAATTTAATTAGTAATTTGTAGTCCATTTCCCAAGGCACATCATCATCGAGTTAAAATCTGTACTATAGAGGTTGTACAAATCAGAGGGGATCGATGCATTTGTACTGTGAAGGGTTCATTTAAAGAATCGCTAGGAAATCCATAGTAACCCAAACTTGGCCGTGCATCAATATAAATTGCAAAGGGGGAGGGAAGTCCACGGGTAGCAACGTGCCCATTTCGATTTAATCGAGGAATTATCCCGCCCCATCAAAAATAGAAATGAAGAAGTTCTAAACTTATTATTGCTCATTATGTCCAAAACTTAATTTAGATATTTTTAATTAAAAATAAGACTATTTGCAATCTATAATCAATTTGTGTTTTATTGTAATTTAATATTATAGGTCCACTTAGATAAATAAATGCCCTTCTCAATCTATCCAATTCCACTGCATATATAATATCCAAGTCAATTCGTTAGCAATTCTTGAAATAGTTAATTTTTATGTAAAAAAAGATTAATAAGTATATCTACAAGTTGGTTGCACTTTTTTCTGAGAACAAGCTTAACCTCTTTTATATAAAAATTTTTCGACAAATTGTGTATAATTACTCTCCAGTCGTAAACAAATTCAAAAAGCTCCTATTTTTCCATTTTTTGAACACATTGCATCTAGCAACAAATCCTAGATGAGTCAGAATTAGAAAAATATTGCTGTTGTGTATAAGTATGATGATATACTTAAGTGCATTATGGAGATATAATAACTGAATCATATAGTTGATTGCAGAAAGTTAAAAGAGTTTAGTGAAGGAGGAGATAGTTTAAGACAAGAATTTAAGTACGAGGTCTAATCTTTGACCCATAACATCCCTAAGAGGCAGAATACAAGAAACTTATTTTCTTAATAATATAGGAGTTTATTCTAATACGCCATAGATCTACTAAGCTCAGATAGAGTAGAAGACATCAGGGGTCTTCTTAGTCCACGGAGTTGACCATGAAATCTTATCCGCATCTCTAATACCTTCAACCACTCAATAGGCGATTTACCACATTCAAGCAAGGAAGATCGATATAGAAACAATAAATATATGATATTACTGAATTGATGAGTTAGAATTCTTGGTTATGAGGCAATATTTGCTAGGCCATTCGACTGAGGGTGATACAAAATAAAATACAGAACTCCCCACTCCAATATTTTTATGTTAAGTAGGGCCTGATCTTCGAAATCCTCTGCTTGCATCCATAGTACCGCCCAATAGTGATCAAAACTCTTCCACGCCAGTTTCTTACCTCTAAAACATGATCTCCCCATCGATCCAATCACTTTCCATCATCTCACCCTACACTCAATTTTCCTCTTAAGCCGTTAAGAGAGATTAAAGTTCAGTCTCAGTAGATAGGAAGAGCAAGAACTTCTACCACTTTTCCAACACGTTAATTTGAACCATGATAAGTATTTCTTAACCTCTTCCATCGAAGCACTAAGAGATAATCCCCATTGGCCGTTGCGTTGCTTGAGGAGTGAGACTTATCCGGCATAATGTGAGAGTCTATTAGTTTAAAAACTGGTTACACGAAGTAAACAAAATGGGTGCCAGGTCCGAACAAAAATAGAAATGAAGCAGTGCTTAGCATCAATAGTTTGATATTTATTGTTGTTATTCGACTATTTAGTATTTACTGATGATACTTTCTTTACTTTTGATTGAAGGTAATTATAATATTATATATGATCCACCAAAATGAAACCGTGCCAAATAGCAGTAAGCTGATATGATCTGCGCCGAAAAGAGTCTCACTCAAAAGATGTATGAGTGTACATGATTATAATTGTATGCATAATGATGTAAGTCTTGTTTGTTTTTTAGCTGCCCCGTTAATATGTAATTGGTAATATAAAGAAGTAATTTTCTTTTTCTTAGCAGTTGTCATCATTATTTAATTCCTCAGTAAGGCTATGTTTAGTTTATTTTTTCGTTAAAAATTTAATTTTTTCCATAAAACATCTCAATTCCCCGTGTGTCAAAGTTTTTTTAAGATATGGGTTGTCGATTCGAAAATACAGCAAAAAAAAATAAAAGAAAAAAAAAAAAATAACCACCAAAAAATGAATTATTGTAGTAACAGAAAAAGGGAGAACGTATACTGAAAACGAATTAAAAAGAGGAAATTCGGAAAATGATTAGAGAGTTAGTTTTATATGGATGAAGGATGACCATATTTTTAATTATAATGGCCAAAGGGATGGAAAAACTTCAAATGTTGTCTGTCGTCAAGGTTTACTAAATTTTGGAGTTACTTAAACTATTAATTAAATAATTCGAAATAAAATATATAATACGGGTACGTCCTAGATTTGTATAATATTATAATATCATTTTTGTAATATGATCGATTTTATATATAATATACGTCTAATTTAACTCGATAAATTTGACTAACTTAGATAATTTACTTATTTATTTAAGAAAGTAACGTTTTTATAAAACTCTTTTTTAAGAAGAAGTTAACAAATTTAATTTTTTTTCATACATAAACTTTGGCACTTTTTGACTAGATATGTTTAAATTAGGAGGTCACCATTCTTTTTATACTTACAGCCTCCTTAGTGACAAATCTGCTTAGAAAGTTCGTTCATATTGAGGAAGGAGAGCCAAAGATTTTTGTAGTGATAAAAATCGTGGGTTTGGTAATATTATTAAAAAAATCTAAGATCAACATGGTACCCCTGACAATTTGAAGAGTATATTGGAGGAGAGCAGCTTAGCTTTCAAGATGTTTCATTAGATCAGCTACAAGGAACAGAAAGAAATAAACAAGGACATGGGCCTTAATTCTATTTTGAATCCAATTATGTATCTGCAACGAATCCTCAAGGTTACTTTCCATCTTTTATAAGCACACACGAATGTTCAATCAGGTTTTGAATATAATTGAATGTAGTAAAAAAGGAAGTTCACTACTCAGAAGTTGAATAATAATGACAACAGCTGAGGATAAAAATATTCTTCAGATAAACAATTAAAAAAAACAGACCTCCTTAAAAATACTCCGGATTTTAAACTACATAGATACATAATATACTTTTAATATTAGCAAGGAGGATCTGAGCCCCCGTTGTTCCTATGACACTATATTGTAGATAAATATACGCCCTGCAAAAAATATTTCATAACAACGATAAATTAAATAAAAAAAGAATTTATCGAAGGCTTGAACAGATAATTTGATCAAAGATTTGAATACTTCGATTATTGTAATGGTGTATCTGAATGTGTTTATTTTCTCTAAATTGAATGTGGTCAAATATAAGTATTAAATTAATCTCACTCATGAACACTTAGATCAGATAATGAGGAATTTCTCAACCATTCTGAATGTGAACATTAAAAATAATTCACAAGAAAACTACAGTCCTTTGAGTTAAAATATTTATTAATAAAGATATTCAAACATATTTATCATGTTTAAATTAATTAATTTCTAATTAAAGTTAAAGACAATATTTTGTTATTGCAACCCGCGAGAGGAAAATTTTATCTCATTTTGCATAACACTTGGTTTTGAGAAAAACAAAACTATTCTAATTCAGTTGTTATGTACTTTTTTACTAAAACCTATTGTTATATATTTTACTACATATCATACTTTACTTAAAAATATATATGTATATTGTATATCCCGATTTTTACATGTTGTTTATTCTGTGTACATATATAGTCTTATAAATCATAAAGGTTCACTATGTATTCCATTTTTATAACTTTTAGTCCATCGAAAGACCTTGGACAATATTTAATTTATTAATTTAGTGTATCTTAACCTTCTATTCACATACCCTCCACGAAGCCAATACCCTCATAAAGGTGAGGATTCTATATTTTTTCACTTATTTTCATAATATAAACTGCCAATATGCTATAGAAAATAAACCGGAAATGAACGTGGTAACCCTGACAATTTGAATAAGGTTTGGGAGAAGAGTAGCTTAGCTGTCATGACATTTTATTTTATCAGTTGCAAGCATCTGTGAGTAGAAGGAAATAAACACAGATTCTACTCTTGTTAATAGCAAAGAAATATAGGCTAGAATTACTTCAATTTGGATCCTCAATTATACTCTGAGTCATAAAGGGATTCATACATATAACTCCTGAGGAGTAAACCCTCATTGTGACTCCCCCTCTTTCATGAGGACACGCACTAATCACTACTTTATACTTTGATATTTCTTTCTCAAGAATTATATAATAATGATAACAGCTTTGGAAAATAAAAAATAAAAACCTGTTCAGATGTGACACCAAATGTATTGTACTGACGTAACCGATATTATAATCAGGAATTCTAATATGATTCAATACCTGTACGTTAGAAGAAAGGAAACTGTAAATTAAAGTGATCACTTTGACAATTTGAAGAATGTTTGGTGGGAGATTAGCTTATCTGTTATGTCATTTCATTAAATTAGCTGTTAGCAGCTGTTATATGAGGGAAATAAACAAAAAAAAATATTGTGTATCAAGCAATGATATAGGCAGTAATTACTCAGATGTCAATCCTCAACTCTACTTCATGTCCAACATGGACTTACACTTATAACCTTGCAACAAATCCAAAGTATTAACTTTTCGTATTTCACAAACTAATTATTACATTATAGTTATAAATAAACGTGACCGGTCCTTTGCCTTAAACTATTTTGCCTGAGGACAGTTTCCCTTAAACCACTTCGCCTTAGGACATTTCGCCTCCAACCCATTTTGCTTTAAGGATATTTCACCTTAATATATAAATAAATGAGGTTTATACCTCGTTATTGCTTATTTTTAGTTTGAATTACATAACGTTCCCTTCGAACTTTTGAATCGAAATATGTAATGTTTATTCGTATAAAAAAGTATTAAATGATTGTTTTCTGTCCGAATAATGATGAGATTATCCCCAAAATTACAATGCATACTATCAAAATCTCACTATGTATTGAGTTCGAACCAGAAACAAAACATGTTCAGATTTGACACATCTTATAAATAAAATAAAAAAAGTATACAAAACTGACGAAAACTGTTTGAATGGAAGAAGTGCTAGTCTCTGCTCCGATATTAACATATTAATTATTATTAGACATTATGGATTATTGGGAAATAAGGACTCCTGGATAGACGAACATCCATAATATGAGGCAAGATCTGGAATTTCTTCGATGTTATGTTCCAGGATATGTGCGAAGAAGAAGCAGTTGGCTGTGGTGAGGCAACCCATTGAAGGGATTTGGCGAGGCACTGAAAGGTTGGGTCATAGGAGAATATGCGGAAATGAAAAACGTATGCGAAGAAAACTCTTAAGCTCAGTGCAGTTGGAACAATTTAGAATCAAAATAGTGACATAAGAACGATGGTCTTCATCTTATCATGAACTTTATTACTTATCCTAAAAGTACAAAACTGTTTGTATTACGTAGTCACTTATGGGACTCAAATACCTGAAAGTTGTCTATTTAGGAATGGGAATTCATACCTCCAACGGATCTCAAGCCAAATTATGATAACCATTACATGTTACTTATAGGTTGCTTCTACGAATTTTATGTTATTTTTCTATTATGAAACAATGACATTTGAATATGTAACTTCATTTGTAATAATTGTGTCTACTGTTATTTTTTAAAAAGTATTTAGAATAATACTCCGGCTATAACTTAATTAATCTGTAAAACTAATTTTAACGTAAATTCCTTTGTCAGTCTTTAATTTGTCAATTAATTAATTTATTGAATACATTTAGACTGACTACAGAAACGGCTTAAAAAATTTATTCCTCACATTATGTAACTATTCAACTTGCTATACTTGCAGTAAACATAGTTGGAGGCCGTGGGTGAGGCTGAGGGTGGTTGGATTGAATGACGGTCCCTACGTTTGTATATAAATGGATTTTTAAATATCTCTACTAATTTAAGAAATAAAAGGGTTTATGACCTCGTCTCGAAAATTCTTAATTGTAAAACTGCACCCTGTATACTAGTACTATATATTATATTTGAGTATGTATTGTTTTTGTGTAATTTCATGCTATACTTTGAATATATATCAATCACAGTAAGTAGTGGAAAAAAATATTTTTTAAATTTTATTATTAACTATGTTCTATTTCTGTAAGTGCTGTATTTGTTTATCTTATATATGTAATTATGAGTATTTCTTTAATGCTGACAAGCTGTGATAAAAAGTGAAATAAATATTTGAATATAACAAATGGCAGTTTTTACATGCTTCCTCCTCTTGTAACATGTCTAATCCTACACTGTACCATGTCTCCTCCTCGCTTGTATCATGTCTCTTCATGGTGTATCAAGTATCCTACTTTTGGTTAGTTTCGAAAACACACATTAATGTCTATTAATTATACTTTGGAATTATTTCTCTTAGGTAACTATCTATGTTATGTGACCCAGGTGTTAAATTATCTTTTAAATTGTGAAAATTATGACAGTTAATTTTTTTTTAAACATGTATCCTCACTCTTTCCTACATATATTCGTACAGTTGTAATATTGATAATATATTTTGTGACACTTGTCTACAGTCTTCGTTTTGTAGATAGTTGAACTTTATATTTTGCATTGGCTATTGATGTTACATTTCTTAATTATTTATACTGTTAGAAGTTTTTATGCTTTCTCAGAATATAATAAATGTCTAAGGTAAATAATATATTCAGCTTTGTGTGAGAACATACATATTAATGGCAAATATCTTGCAAAAGGCGCCAAATTAACTTTGGATTGGACCTGTTCGATTGCATAGCTGATCAACTACCACACAAAATAATTTTAAATACAAGAAGCAAGAGTAGTTAGAAGCATCAAAAGTCCTCCACTCCATTTTTTATTTTATTTTTCAACTGGCTTTGGCTGAGGTCCACAAATGAGTAACTAAATCCAACTAACTCGAAGATAAAGCTAAAAAATCGAATTATATTGAAATAATAAATCCTCCACGGCTTGTTAGACATATTCATCAAGCTGGGTAAGCTACCGGACGTTCAAAACATATGCCTCTCTTAAAATTTATTAAAATATTATCAATATTTATGGGTGTGCAACTTCCCGAATATATGACGACTTAATTTGAAAGTGTGCTGGAGCTTCAGTAAATTAATTACTTACCTTGGATTGGAGTTCACGATGAAAATCCATATGTTAGTGTACATGAAAGTCTTTTAAGGAGTTAATATGTTTATAATTTCAAATGATATAAAAATATAGATAATAATATATTCTTAAAAAAATTGCTAAATATTTCATTAAAATAGGATCCCACACCTTAGAGAGAGAAAGACATAGGGCACCATTGCCTGTTCCTACAAAAGTACAAATTGTTATTGTGTGGTTAGAAATGAAAAGAGACATAATGTCTAGACAGTACCTCTATTGTGATACATTATTCTGTTCTCACAACATGAAAGGGAGGACGCAGGAGCGTATGATGGGGCTTAGTTAAAATAACAAGATTTTTTGTAATACTGAATACAACCAAGGTTAATAGAAATACAAGGTTAGACCATCATGTAATTGGGCTTGCTAGAATTTTAAATCGGATGTATTGTACTGACTACTGTGCAAGGCAGACAGATTTTGACAAAACACGCAACCACTCATAGTTTATGACGTCACTATTTCTAGAATTTTCAATTAAAAGTGTCGTATCGACTACTGGGCAAAACACACAACCACTCAATGACGTCAATATTAAAAGCATGGTGGAAGTCAAACATCAGTTGTACACGTGTTATAACTAAGGCTGGGCTTCGAGCGAGTGTGTGTAAAAAGCGGGAGCGAGAAATATGGTACTATTGATTAAAAGTCACGGTTTTAGTGGATAGAATATCACGTGATACTGGTATAAAAATGAGAATCTTCTATATTTCATATTACACTAGAAGAATGAATATAAAAAGTAGTGGAAATTTTCAAATTCAGGAATACATGATTTACTTCGTGAAAATCATGAAAAAACTTCAAAATTTCTATATTATAGATTTATTAACAAATATTAATAAAAGTCGCCAATATGATATGTCATACAATGATTAGTTAAAAACTTATGATTATCACTTAACCCGTAGCAGTAGATTACTGGTAAATTTAGACATACCGTCTTCACCCTCTCCAGTTTTTTAATAAACTCTGATATCGGGGCTGGCTAAACAATACACCATCCCTAGAACACCTTAAGGACGGACTGCAGTAGGACTGAATGTAAGTTTTATATGAAGTGTAGCCATAATTAAAAAAAAAATTAATTACTAGTAAATATATAAACTAAAGTATTATAACTTATATTTATGATATTAAGTTAAAGAAGTATGGGTAAAATAAAAACGATTAATTATAACGAAAAATATTAATTAGAAAATTTTAATAGTAACTATACACAGAAAGTCAAACAAATTAATAATGACAAACTACACTAAATATTAAAAATGGATTCAACAAATTATTAGGGACAAATGAAACAAAATTAAAGTTATTAAAATTTAATATTACGAATGGATTTAACAATTATTAGGAACAAATGAAATTATAAATGTACAAAAATAATGAGACATTTAAAAAACTAAAAAAAAACTTACTAATTATGAGTAGAAATAAAATCCGCCTTTTTCCTATCATACTTCAAATTCCATGTAGAATCCTCATTTTTCGTAATCTAAGTAATTGGTAAAGCTAAGAAAAGAAAAAGTAAATTAATATGTTCAGTATTTATAACAAACTATTTGTACGCCATTTGAAGCTATTAGTCCCTTTGACATCATTCATATTGTTGTTCTTGACCATATTACTGTAGTGTGTAGTGTTACTCTAATACCTTATCTCGGAGATTATGAACATTAAGCTACATATATACTAATCCTAAATTTGAAGAAGTATTTGTTTAATTAATTTTTTAATATTTAAATACATCAATAATAACTTACTCAAGTCTTTACATGAAGAAACGGATGTTAGACAAAGTATTTGCACACCATTTGAAGCTAAGACCCCCTTTGAGACCATTCTTGCTGTTGTTCTTGACCATACTACTGTATTTAGGAATAAATGTAATTTATTCTTAAAAAAGTTATTTGATACATACTTACTCTTACGAATCTAATATTCTAATATTCCATTTTATAATTAGCGTGTTTCTGACACTTTTTACTTATAAATAGGATCTTATTTTTGTATGAATGGCTCTCAATATGCTGAAAAACCTCTCTAAGTCACAATTTACACTAGGTGTGTTTCTGTAAATTGTCTCCTTAGAATTTGCTAGGTCGTGCAATTTTTGTATACTGGATTTTTATCTAAAATGTATTTAATCTTGTTTTGAATGGCTCTAGTTCGATAATAGTCAAGCTAACAAGTAAAGGGAGTCTTCCTTCTAACGCGGTAATGACCTTGGTAATTGGGTTGAGATTATGATTAATTATTGACAATTCTTCATAAATAAACTCATCATTTATAATCTCCTGAGTTTTAACGACCGATTGTGTTTTTGATTAAGGTTGTTTAAATATTCCCTGATTAATTCAAGTTATTGAAATTTTCCCTTTCATTTTGGAGATTACATCTTTGCGCTACAACCTCCATTAATTTATGTAGAGTTTTTCTACTTGGGATGGTTTTATCGGCATATTTCTTCATAAACTTTAAGAAAATGGGGTTCTCCACGGTGAAAAAAGGTATATTACTGGAAACTAGCATCTTTAAGAGGTCGGTGTTAAAGTTGTCAGAATCATCATGAGTCAAATGTTGTTCTTATGCATTCTTATTCTTGATGTGGCAAGAAGATATTAAGTGTCGCTTGACTCTGGATGGGGGCTATAAGAGTACTTACATCGACATATTCGAAAAAATATTTTGTTGTCGTTCGGTAGGTTACTCCGAATTTCATGGCCTCCATTAATTTCAATCTTGGCGCAGGGAGAAATTTATTTCGGCATTTCGCTAATTCTACTCTACAAACTCCAAGGTACTCTGCGAATATTAGATTCTTTGAGGAGATGTAAAACAACAATAATTCGCGAAAGAATGAATAACATAGAAAAGAGGGAAATTCTACCAAATTTTTTCCTTTTCTAATCTCAAAACATTAATTTATTTGACAAAATAGCCCAGCTTTAGTTATAACCTTGTATTTCTATTAACCTTGAATACAACTAAGTTTAAAGGCGCTATCTAAACATTACTCCTTACATACATAGGCGCCATAAGTATACGCCTCCTTATTTTCTATTTTTTGTGGCAATTTCAGTGAATCAATATGAGCTTCTTCCAATTCTTATGAATTCAAATCTCTTTGCATTGAACTACCAATAACTTCAGTCAATCTTTATTACTTCGTTTATTCATCTTGGGATGTCTGCAAATGATCTCTTCAGCCAATTGGAAGCCTCTCCATCCAACTTGGACAATAACAATGAACCTGCTATGATTACTGGTCAATAAACCACAAATTGTACAGTTAGACATTTCATTGAAAGTAATCATGTACAAAGTAATTTAAAGTTGTATGGACAAAATGAGATCTATAATTTTTATATAAATATAATCTATATTTTAGCCACCATGAACGATAATAATTATAATCTTTCCACTAATAAAGAAAAAAGAGTAAGTAATCTTCGTAAACTATAGTCAAAGAGCGACCCTTTATTGACAATAAGAAAGTGAACGTCAAAATGAACACCGTTCCACTATTACTTATTTTTCTTATGAATAATTCTATTTTTTTTTAAATATAAAATATTATGTATCTAAGAAGATCTAATAAATATAAAAATCATATTTCATGATATAACTGTTGTATTTACATATAAATCGGATATGAATAAGATGCAATTCTCCTGCAATGTCCTACTCCATATTGATAGTAAGTCAATTCTTGTAAAATTCATGGAACTTCATACTGAAATAAGCCACTCCTTCTCGTTACGCCATCACAAATTCAATGGAATTCCAAAGTAAAGTAGTGTTGTCAAAGATTAAGGAAGAACTTTTAGGAAATGATTATCTTCTTGTCTTAGGCGGAACTACTATCCATGACTACAGTGTTGATAGGTTGCCCCTATTTAATAATTTTGGAAGATGTTAAGAACGCTGACAACAGAAAAATGATATGTAAATATATAAGTCAAAAGTATTGACAATGGTTTTGTCTGTGATTTCTGTGGCAACAGACTAAATGTTTTCATTATCGATGGGGCAGCTTTTTGTATAAAAACAGTCAAACCCTTAAGTAAAATTTCCCAATTATATTGCATGCCATTTGTTTCACTAATGTTCTGACCAAAATAGCAACACTCTGTCCTAATTACTTCTAAAATGCCAATACTAATATCTCTGAAGTAATAAAATGGTTTCTTATTCTGGTGATCAAAAAGGATTGACTAGTACGCCGAGAATTTCAATTCAGGCTTAATGGTATGGATGAAAACAGTGATGCAATCAATAAATCAACAACAATAATGTTATCCATTCATGACATTAAGACCTTTGTTATAGTGAATTTTTTTTTACACACAACTAAAATGAGTACTGATGAATGGAGACGATACATATTTTTGTCATCAATACCTAAAACCTACTTAGTACAATCAATATGAGAAAACA
This sequence comes from Lepeophtheirus salmonis, assembly GCF_016086655.4. NCBI lineage: Eukaryota > Metazoa > Arthropoda > Copepoda > Siphonostomatoida > Caligidae > Lepeophtheirus > Lepeophtheirus salmonis. The sequence goes on along the minus strand of NC_052131.2, from coordinate 15,821,306 downwards.
AATATTAAGAAATATTTTTAATATTATACTCGTATCTAACTAAATTCATAATTATTATTAATTAATTTGCTTCTTCATTATAGATCCTCCCTATATTCAATAAGAAATTACTCATTCTATATAGTAAATAATAAATATAATTTAAAAAAATGATCAATTATCCATTATTCAGAGCTGTATTTGAGTCCACTTTTTCAGTAATCGAATCAAGTACTAGTCCTTATGCTCCTGTTTGTTCTGGTTTCGAGTTCGAGTCCTCTTGCTCAGGGGCCATAGGAAAATAGGTAATGCCCGGTATACTTGTAGTCTCGTTTAAGGCAAGATATCCTTTCCCACAAGTTCCTCCTTAATCTTTGAGAACACTACTGGCATTGGCATTACATTCACTTTGTGATGGCCTAGCGAGAATAAAAAAGATTTAAAGAAAAATGATGACAGCTCTGGTAAATAAAAACATTATTCAGGGGGGAACACTCTCCATGATTTAGGTAACAAGTCCAAAAATGCGGGGTTATTTTTAGAATAACATTTTTTGCATCTCTGATTATATGAATAAACTCAAGGTTATTTGAAATACAAGGTTAGACCATCATGTAATGGTGCTAGCTAAAATTTTCGATTTGATGTATAATACTGACTATTGGTAAGACAGGCAGATTTTGACAAAACACGTGACCAATCATATTCTATGACGTCACTATTAAAAAGCGTGCTGGAAGTCAAACATCAGTTCTATACGCTTTATGGTATAACCTTGTATTTCTATTTACCTTCAATAAAGTCGGAAGGAAAAAAAAAAATCTTCGTGAGGGAGGAAGGAATATTTTTTAACTATATATTCATATTATCAGGTGTAGTGAAAATAAATCCTCTATTTTTAATAGATTTTTTAGTTCCTTCTTTCCTTTTTTTTCATTAATGTTTATTTTCTTCACGTCGTTACATTTATTTTATCACACAACCTTTCCTTTAAAAAAACACAGGAAAAAGCTCAAATCATATGGTAGTCAGCCAAATAAGTCAATCATTTCAACTGCTTTATCTTTTAAGTACTCCCAGTTTTAAGACTCAACTGTGTATCGGTTAGATACACTGACAACAACATTGGGTAATTGTGTAAATAGTAATAGAATACTTCAAGTTTAATGTTTCCAAAGTTTAAGAGAACTATTTAGAATACATAACTACTCGTATATTCGTAAATGAAAAACATAACGGATATATTTTATTTATTTTTATAATACATATAGTCAGGATCATGGCTATGATTCTTCTTTAGAAGTGATTTAAAGCTTCTTTTTATTATTGTTCATTGAATTGGCTAGATTAAGTTGCACTGATTAAGTATAAATAAACATTATCATATTATAATTACTCCATTTGACATAGTAATTGTCTTTGAAGTTCATATACCGTGTGCATAGTTGAAATTTGAACACTTAGGAAGAGAGTAATAAGAAAACAAAAAGAGAGAAATTGCTCATTCCTCCCATCAGCTGACATACTGTGTGCATTGACACGACCTCTAAGCAAAATAATACGATCAAGCGATAAATGGCCTCACAAAGAGGCAAAAGAAGAAATATTGCCCACCAATAGAGATCCAAAATTTGACTTAGGCAAGCAGGCAGACTATTTAGAGCGTCAAGAAGACCATCAACGACAATAATAGCATTGAGACGAGCTACAAAAATATAATGCACCACTACTCACAGCAAAGGTTACATATTCCTTATTGCAGATCAACAATCCATTCTGGCGGAAAACAATATAATCACTATGCTCACCAGATGCCAAACTGCTTGACTTTTCCGTTAAGTCGTATGTCGAGGCCAGGGCCTGCCGGACGAGGGAACCGAATCTCAAAGCTATAAAGGCTTCTGTTCATGAGTATTGGGACCCCCCCCAACTTAGCCTCAATTACATTACTACTGTCAGAGCTCCCGGCGGTGCATCAAGGTCATTACCTAAGAAGATGGAAACTTCGAAATAGCGACACAAGTGCTAATATCTGTACAAAGTTTAGTTAATGTACTCCCCTAGTTTTCGTAAATTGAACTTGATAAAATTCTAGATAAAAATGTCTTGTTTTCAATTAAGAAGACTGATGGGCAATCTAAAGTCAAGCATGACTTGTCATGATTTTAGACAATAATTGCGACTAAGAACATTATGAAATGTGAAAGAAAAACGAGATTAAAGCAAAGTTAACTTTACAAAAAAATAATACCACGGAGTAGTGTGAATTTGGCGACTTCCTCTTGTATATCAAAGAGTCTATATAGGGAACGTGGGACACGATATCTTTACAGATGACTGAAGACATAATTCAATTTGAAAAATCTAATGCAAAGTTTATATTAGAAGAAAATGATGCTTGTGACAAAATTGCTTCCCTGAAGATTAATGTGAAAAGAGCTATTCAATGATTGATTATTTAATTAAAAAATTATTAAAAAGAGCTCTCCGATGAAAACATTTTAATTGTTGAAATGCTGTAAGTGACTGAAATTAATGGTACAGATTATGAGTTATGACAAATAATTAATTAAATTACTTATATAAATTTTATTTATTATTTGTGCAATTTCTATAGTATGTATTGAAAGATTGTCACTATATATAGAAGTGCTTGTTAGAATTGTAATGATGTAAGTAGTTTCAAATTGCTTCAATACAGTGCTAACATACTTTTTATCATATTGAACTATAAGTTTTTATGTAATCATGTTGTAGTAGACATAAATATCTGCAGTTCTTGCTCTACAAAATAACAGAGTTAATCCTTAATTTAATTTTGGTCTAATAAGGATGTCTCTCTTTAAGGTGTTTATTTCCCATGTAGAGGAAATCAATCTCAAAGAAATTTTTTTGAGTATTGAAAAGATGGTTCCATGCAAAGAAAGAGTTTTTCCTTTTTACTGACAATCCCCGATCATACCCATTACCCATGTCAAGTTAAGTCAGATAATCAACTAAAAAGCACTGGCATTTAAATATATATTTAGCACTTTTTACCTACCACTATGTATGTTAAAAATTTCCTAACAAAAAAAAAAAAAAAAAAAAATAGATTTGAAGTCAATGATTAACTTTATTTTATATAACTTATTCTCTTGATTTTTGATTTTGCTGATCCTAATGTTTCCTTCTTGTTCAAAAATGATGGAGTAATTTGAGTTTTTTCAACAGAAATTCCGACATCCCCTTGTTATTTACAATTCGGGATTAAATATAGGACAGATTTACATTTTATCGGATTCGGGTCAGTTTGGACGCTGCATTTAATATAGATAATATTATTTCTTTAACTACGATTCAGTATAAAGGAAATCCTAAAAGCTTTTAAAGATACGAAAAATCCCTTGGATCTTATGTAAGATCCGTAAAATTCGAGTACATAAAGTTTGTTTGTATTTAGGATAATATCAATTTACCTATATCCTACCTGAGTACTTTAGATTAGGATCCAAAACCGTCTAATCTCTATGAAACAATACTATAGGCTTTTGAATAGCTGAAACATCTCTTAAATATTTTTTCCGCCTCGTAAAACTTCAAGTAACCGAAACAGGTTAGGGTTTTGGATTCAAGTACTTCTGATCCGCGTCGAAGACCCGTCCTTTCACTATTTGAGATCCTATAAATAATTGAAAATTGATTGGATATAGGGCGTCCTAGTGTCCATTCTTGTACACTTGTACATAATGTGTACTTTCTTCTGTAGGAGTGACCGAATATCAAACCTATCCATGAAGAGGGGGGAGTCACATCCTTCCACGCTGACAGCCCTTAATTTAGTACAAACACACAAGTCTTAACGGTCGTTAAAGTTAGTTACTAACCAACAGGCCTATTCAATTATTTTTTTCAAGCCCGGTGAAACACTTACTAGCCCAGAATCCCACCAAATATAAACTACCTATGTACTTGGTATATATTTAATTTAGCTTAAATTCGAAGTTAAACCCAAATACTATACTGTTTTGTCCAATCAGAAACAAGGGCAAAAATTGATTTATAGATTATGTAAAATAGATGGGTTGGTGCTGGAATTGTAATTTACTGAGTGTTCAATCCTTAAAAATGTCAGTTTTGTTTAAAAAAAACTAACTAAACAAGAAGTGAAACATTATAAAATTTTTATATTTTATTTAAAAATCACAGATAACAATATTTGTTTTCAATGTCTATTCGACGTATGATACCTTGACAATAGGTAAATCTTATAATTATTTTACCCAAAATTCCCTATGCACAAGCCCGACTGGTTTTACTGGCCCTGGGCTAGCCTGTCTATGGAACCCTGAACATACAAATATTTTACTGTATGTAATCAACTTGTATTCATCCCATACAGTCTTGAAGGCCCTTCCCATTAGATCCATCAACCCTGGTTCCAAAAAGATAATTTACTATATAATAACATCGACCTCCAAGTGAGTTTCTTTCTTTTATCAATATGTACATTTATTGATACTCTCATTTTCCATAAGTCATGCCGATAACCTTTGTGTACTAAATTGCTATACTATGTATCATATATGAATGTATATACAGTGTTCCAGGGTTGGTTCACATGTATGTATATAATCACATACTCGTAGCCGTTCATAGGATAATGACGATATATACTTATGTACATGTTTAAATATAAAGTTCATCTACAGATGATCGAACTTGACCTAGTTCTAAGGCAATTTGCTTCAATTATCTACAATGATCATTCATATACACGTATGCATACACCCTAATTAAGCGTGCCACTTTAGATGTACAGCAGTATTGAGGCTCAAACTAATTTAGGCGTAGAAAATTATTTTATCCTTTAAAATCTCAATAAAACGCCTTATTTGAGGGACATACGTTGTCCCATCCCAACCCATATTATTCATTACTCACATAGAGGGCGCTATGAAAACGTGAATGTTCTTTCTAAAAGATTAATAAAAATAATAATAGCTGTTTAATCATTCATTTGAATTATTACATGATGAGCAAGGGAGTACATCTCTGTTATATTTGGGGAGGGGGTGCTTGTTTTTTTCTTTATTAATTAGAAGGGTCCTTTTTGGCCTAAACGTCGAAGAAAATTCGGATGTCATTTTAAACTGTTACATGAAGCTGTATATTGCAACGTTTTCTTGAATTTTTGCTATACCACTATAGTATGTAATAACCGAATTTTTTTCAATAGATTTAATATTTAAATTTTTTATACAGCATATAATTTTTCTAATTTTTTTTACAAAAAATTTAATGTCAAATTTTTTCCCAAAAAATTTTATAGTTGCATTTCTTTTCAAAGAAATGAGTCCTCACAGAGCATACAAATCAATAAACAAACAGACAGACTTAAAAAATTTAAAATAATTTATATATTTTTTCTTTATGATTTGTGTATTAAAAGTTAACTTGTTTATTTTTTCCAAAATCTAAATTACATTACAAAATTTAGAATTTATTTATTCATTTATTTTTTCTGATTAAAAAAATGGAGAAAAAAAATTAATTTGCTATGATTTGGAATAAGTAAAGATGTCTTCAAATAAAAATTAAATAAGTTCCCAAAAGGAACCAATAAGATTTGCTATTATCAGTGACGACAATTAGTAGAATATTTAGCTCGTCCGTACTTATTGTTTAGTGTTAACCAGTGAACATATTTTAGATTTTCAAAAGTGGGAAACTTGTTCCAATCAAGATTGGTTTCAAGAGAAGAACTTTTTTTAGAAATTAATAAACTTAAGAATAAAAAAATAATAATGGTTGTTTGTATATTCAATTCAACTTATTTATTAATTATTTTTATTTCTAGAACGTAGAATAACCATTCATAATAACGGATATTTCATGAATTTATAAAAAAGAAAATACTGCAACTGTTCACCCTAACATGTTCTAACTCTTAAATGAAGAATAGTTTAACAATTTGTAAGAATGACGTAATTGACTAGCTACTAGTTAATCTTGGGCCTTTTTTCCTTTTTTGTTGTAAGGAAAAGCTTAAATAAAAATAAAATAGACTAAAAGAAGGGGAAAAATAGAGACTCACTAACTAAGACGCGTTTTGCAATGTTAGTTTTAAGTACTTAATAAATAACTTATGATACATCCGCATTGAAAATTCTTGTTTTTTTAATCAAAACCACTAGTTATTGGGTACTTAAAAAAAATTATGTCCATTTTTCTTAAAGTTGGTTATTGTACAGATCTCTAATACTATAATATTACTACTAAAATTAAGGATTGATTAAGAATGCTGAAAAGTATTTTTATTTTCTAATAAACCATTTTCTAAGATTATAGGAAAAATGGGAGGAAAAAAAAAAAAACAGGATTTATTTAAATTTGAGTAATCGCAAATATAGTTGTCTCTAGCTCGTCAAGGTTTGGTAATATTAGGTTAATCTTCTGTGTGTTTATTCTTACTATGCCTGTTGAGTCATTATTCAGTTAATTCAAGACGGAAAATCCCAAGGTACACTTTTCAAGCTCATTAAAGTTGGTAAAGTCGATATTTTGAGGATCTGGAATAAGTTTGAAGAGATAGGAGGATTCAATTATGCCTCTAAGAAGGGTCGGTCCAGATAAAAAAAGGATTCCAAATGTTCTCAACGCTGTAAGAGAGAATATCTGAAACAACAGCAAGAGGTCCATCGGAACCTTGGGCAGGGATCCCAGCATTTGCAACAACACCATGTAGTAACTTTTGATAAAGGACCATATGGCTTGCTTTTCTTTAAAAAAAAAGAAGGCCAGAATGAAAACAAGGAGAGAACGATTTCGCGAGTTATTAAAAAAAGATTAAGCGGATACGCTGACAAACCTTGCTTTCACTTAAGAGAAGAATTTCAACTTTGAAATGGCATTTAGCATCCAGTATGACGTTGTATGGAGCAAGAATGGGAACAGTAATACCAGAGATGTGCACAGATCCCAAAAACCTGCGTCAGTCATGGTCTGGCCAGGTAACTTCGAGGGAATAAAAGCACAATTGGTCTTTATTCCATCTGGTGTCAAGGTAAATGACAATAACTACCTGAAGGACGTTCTCATGTCAAGCCCTAGACCGAGTTTGGGAATGAGCCTTGGACCTCCCCTCTCCCACAATTCTACTCTATGTGGTCCATTCGTCAGATAAAGACATGTGCAAAACCTCGTAGGTATTTTGAGAGCTCGAAAGTTTCAAATTTTTTATATTACAGAAGTTCATTTCTGTACAAAAAGGACATCCTCACTTATAAACTACTTCAGCCATCAATAATTCTCACATTTTTTCCACATTGTCATCCCCCCCCCCTGCTATTTTTTCCTAACACCCATTTCTAGATCCATTTTTATTTTTATGACTACTCCATTAATTTAAAAATGCACACTCATATCCAATAATAAAATATCATGACTTGTATACACTATAAAATAACAACGGCCTTAAGCCTCGTAAATAATTATTGCGTATATTTCATGCCAAAAATTCATATACGCGTAGATACTTATACAAAGTACGAGTATATGCACTTTCCTCTCTAATAAATTAATTAATGGTTGTGTGATTAAAATCATATCTACACCTTATGTCGTGATTTCAAGGACACTTATTACGTGAATGATAGTATATCTTTATTCTCTTAGATAGACATGATGATGAAATTCTATAGATCCACTTCATACTTACATCAAGTCAATCTATGAATACATAGAGTTCCGGTTACAGAAACAACATTTTCACTTACTCCTTTTAAATTCTTTTGTAAATACATCTATTATTATATCAAACAAATGCAAGGTACTTTTATGTATATAATTTCTTAAATAAAAAAACAAACAAAAATAAACATAATAAATAAACTTACTTTTTTTCATTGCCCCAAACGATTCCGGTATTTTGATGCCCTTGCAAAATGAAATGTCGGCTTAGGAAGAAAAAGTAGATATTTTTTTATGAAATAATCTTTACATATTAAGTTTACATATTAAGCGTGAATTCTATTATGATGACTAGTAGGGCATATATTAAACCCTGAGATTAGATTATCTACAAACGCTTTTATAACACTGTTAGTGAACTGGGTAAAAAGAAACCCCAAAAATTATAAAACAAAACAGTAGAACAATTGTAATAATTACATTATATAAATGTTCTATTAATTTGGCACTCATTTTGAACGTTATTAGGTAAATTTCCCAAAGAGGAATATCACACTAGGAGCAAAATTGGCCCAAAGGAAATTAACCGAGAGGGAATATTTTCAACAAAAACCTAATTTTTAGTTAACTTTGAAAATACATAAACATACTAAACCTATGAAACACTTGAGATTGCATTAAATCAACGATGTTTTGTTTTTAAAACAATTCATTTTTTTGAAAATGTATTTGCTTAATTTACTTTTATCCTTAAAAAAATGCGTAGAGTAAAAAAAAGTCTAAGCTGAATATGCCTTTGTCTCAATTCTTCTTTTGCTCCAGAGGTCTCTTTTCGACGATTTTCTTTGTACTATTTTCCAATCATAAATCACAGCGTTATACCGCTAACACAAAAATATCCTATGTATTTTGTTTTCAACTGTCGAAACCCTCATCTCACTTGATACGTAATTCTAATCTCATAATTTATTATTTTTGACAAATACAAGACATAATAAGTTAGACTATTCCTGTACTTATTCTCAGTTTTCAAAAGGACAGGAATACAATTTCTTGTTGATCCCTCGCTCTATGAATATATATTGCCCATAATTTTATTATTTTTTTTTATTTGTAATAATTTACAACCACTAGACACTGGTACAATATTAGAAACGTTAAAAAAAAACCGAAACTTAAAACAAACACAAAAAACACCTCACATACAAAAATTAATGAAAAATAGAATCAGGCAAATAAGTTGATATTTTGATTAAACCAATGTAAAATTAGTGAACTAATTATCTAATTAAAAAATGTGCATGTTAAAAAACAAAATTCATTTAGAGCAGTGTATACTATCTTTTTATGGAGTGTAAATTCTTGGAATTAGGACCTCAAAACATGTTTTACACTTTTGGCCATCTTAATATTTCTAAGCAGAAATTTTGTCTATCTTATACAAATACAAATTTATAGCTAAGAGTTAAATAAAATATTACGAATCAGTTTTTAATACAATATCGAATAAAATACTATATAAGATTTTAATATTATGAAATGCAGGTTGAGAAAACCTTCAGTGACAAACATCCAGCTCAGGTTATGGTCCTCAACGTCGTGGCGTCCGAAGGTAAGCATGATGCCTCCCTACTTCTTCAAGGCCAATGAGAAAGTCAACATAGACGTCTACTACAAGTCATCAGGTAGAATGTCTTGCCATGGTTGAAGAGTAGATTTCCCAGGGACTATTATGTCCAAGAAGGTACAGTATTCATGCAGAAAGAACATGACTACCTTCTGGCCGGCCGACTTGTTGCCTTCATCCTCAGCCGACTTGAACCCATTGTACTTCGTTGTTTGGCACGTCTGGAAGGCAAGCCAAACAAGCCTTCTCCACCGAATATCAATGCTCTGAAGACCTTGATTACGGAGGAGGAGAACAACTTGTCTCCGTATTGAAGCCATCATTCAGAATTGAGGGGGACATATTGAATAAAAAGTGTAGAAAAATGTTGAATTAGCAACTTTTGATTAAAAAGTTTCCCTTAAAAATGGAACAAAATACAAATATGGTGAAGTGAAAACGGCATTTATAATTTTCTTATTTTTGAGTCCTCTCTCTCTCTCTATATATATATGTAATTATTTTGTAAAACGGTGAAGAAATAATATGACGATAAATAACATTTGGTATGACCAATTTATTTAGCTATTTGACAAGTGATTTCTGGTCTTTTTTTGTTTTGTTAAGTACAAAAGACTACATGATAAATATAGATAACGACGTGAAATGTAAAATAAAATGCTGAAAATGTTTGGATGAATATTCAGTATGTCCAAAAATTGATGTTGGTTTCTTAAAAAAAATCATGTAATAACCTAAAGAAGTGATTATTTTTGGCGAAAAACTTGATTTACTTCCCAATATGACGACCTTTAAGCTTAATATATTTTTTATGCGTTTTGGCATCCCTTCATAGAGATTATTTAATGTATCTAGAGAAATTTTTTCCCAAGCTTTAGACAATTTTTTTAAATTCATCATCCGATATTTGCTTGCGCTTTTTCATTGAGTTTAAGGCTCACCAATTTTTAATGGGAGACAAATCAGGACTGTTGGCAGGCCCTGTGCCTTTGCCCCAGAAATATTCCAAGTTGTATGAACACCCCTTTTGTGCCTTTTGTCAATGTGTCTTTTGTTTTGTGATGTGTCAGACAACATTTTCCTCTTCAAAGGAGGCCCAGTTTCTTCAGTACGAGACAAAGCTGACATCAGAGACTTGCTGAGGACCTCCGTTACGTAGTACTCGGCTGTCACAGTTTGGTTTCGTGGAATCAAGTGAAGATCTGACACTGTGTGGTAGCTGATAACGGCCCAAACCTGAATTTTAACAGTTAGAGTGGGTTCTACATCACTTTTATCTCTTGCCCAAACCCGATCTGTTTGGGGATTTGGGGCATGAAATAGCACAAATGGACCTTCATCACTGAAGAGGATACCTTTCCAGTCATCTGCAGTTCAGTGTTTCCCCTCACCACAGAATTGAAGCCGGGCCTTCTTTTGGTTTTCTGAAAATTTGGTGTGCAGAAGAGGTTTATAAGGCAAGGCATTCAAAAAGTGCCTCTGGTATTTGTGAACAGATGACTTGGATATTATATAGCCTTTTGAAGTCAATCTTGCTGCAAATTTCCTTGTGGATTGCCTCTTTTCGGTCAAAGATTTTGAAATCACCAGTTCGGGAACTTTGCTAATTTTTTTCTTCCTTCCTCAACCCATCTGATTTGCAAGTTTATCCATCCTTCCTTTTCTTACACCAATTCTCAATGGGCCTGAGAGGAATCTGTAACCTTTGAGCAATGTCTCTCTGGCTTGATCTACGCTCTATCATGCCAACATCCTTGCCCTGGTCTCCAAAGTGTGCTCTCTCACCATTTCAGACATTGAATTTCAACTAACTTCCTGTAATGTTTTCTGAACCCTTTTATACTGATGCAATGATCGAGAATTATTGCATTACAAAAAAATTCAATATTGCCTAATGATTGTATCAACCAAATTTCATTTATTCCGAACAATAAAAATTTTACCACCCTCACTTTTTGGCCATGCTGTAATCCAATGGGGAAAAATACATTTTTAACAACATAAGTTTGGGGTTTCAACAAGTTTTAAATTGTCATCGATATAGTAAAAACATTCAAATTGTAATTTTTACAAATATTTTCAAGAAATATTAATTACTTTATCCGAATTTCGTTCAACAAATTATTATCATCTGTATGTATGAGGTTGGGTGTATTATATGTAATAATAGTTTACAATACTACATTTTTGAAGGTACAATTGTTCTCACATTAACGACTAGGTTTTTTATCCACTCCCAATCTCGACTGTCTATTGTAGCTAGTCTTCTATATCTTTCTTATTACCAACTGTTAATTATTATTTGTAAGATAATTATTAACTATTATATACATTGAATTGATAATCTTATCAATAGCAATGTATGAAATAATAAAAATTATAAACGAAGGTCCATGATTGATATACAATAATAATAAAATCAGAATCCTATGTAGTTACTTTTTCTTTAGTGCATAATAAGTAGAATCTGCTGTTTTAAATCATAGCGTTCTTTTATAGTCAACAACTTGAAAAGTCAATTTTCTTTATCTAAGCTGGTACTATTGTTATATAATCTACTTGGAGTGAATTTCTGTTATGTATTGTCTTTTATTTACTTTGAGATCATGACGTAGGGATTTGTTTTAAATAGATAGTAATGTACCTTGTGTTTTGACGAGTTGGTATATTTTAATAGTCAAATGTATGTACATCCTTTTAAATGTAATCCCTTACAGAATATATGTTTTAGTGTATGATTGTACCCCCAATCCAAAGGTGTTCTTATTGACTTTACTCCGGTCCGTTGCTTCCGTCTGTTGGCGGTGTTCGTAGAATATTACAATTTCTTTTCTAGTACAAATAATCTTTGACTAAAACATCAGGACCTTACCTCACTAACACAAAAATATACAATGTATTTTGCCTCGTCTGTCGAGGTTTCCATTTCTTTTCTCCAAATTAGTGTTTTGAACGTTGAATGGTTGAATTAGAACTAGTTCTTGTTTAAGCGTGAAAACTTCTCATCAATTTTTGAATAATTATTTCATAGTTACGAAGAATAAGCAAAGTAACAACTGATTTTGGGCTGTTGTTCCTAGGTTTCTTTTTGAAATATGGGAAGGGTGGGGGGCATTTGCCCTCCAATAACAGAGATATTATCAATAAAATGTTCTGCTGACTTTTTTTTTCCTTGTTCAAAGACCTCTCATCCGAAAGGATACAGAAAAAAAAATTCAAAATCATTTTGTAGTTGGCCAATTCTTCACCAACTGCTATTAAGTTATTAAGAATAATAATTACATAATTATAAAATCCCAAATCTGCAATAGGGATTTTCTTTTGAAAGGCTACTATCATTATTATTTGATTATTCAAGACAGAACATCTATGTATGTACGTGAGTTCATGAAAGAAATTAAGGCTTTCCTCGTCAGTTATAAGTTATTAGACTCGACTTTTACTCGGGACTCGTGAACAGGTCAGGTCAGGGGACTCTAATTCACAACTCGAACTCGAACAGTTATACCTTTAAATTGGGGTTTTAGATTTGACTTGGACTCGAAGAAAAAAGATTAATTACTCGACTGGATCTCAATCTTAAAGATTAGGACTTGTAAATGTGACCCGGGATTTATCATGCAATTTCCATTCTTGGATGCATGGTTTAAACCCATGATTTCCAATAATAGGAAATAATAATTTTTCGCAGAAATCGTCAAACGTTGATAGTTACATATATTATACAGGAATTATTCAAGATTGTTAGTTTATCCATTACCACTTTCATCTTAAAGGATGTAAAGATACATACACTCTACATCTTATATAATGGGTACTAAAAACCCATCTCCTTCAGAGTCTATAATACCCCATTTAATCCACTGCAAAGTAAATAAAATCCTTGAAAAGGGGTTGGAGATGTGATATGGATAAGCCAATGGATAAACATTAAGTTACAAAGTAACCATGAAGTCTCCATGATAACAAATGATGTTGTATTAAAAATAAAATAAATTGGTAAATAATTGAGTTTTATATCTTATTATATCAACTTCCAGTTATTTTGGGCCTCAATTATGATAAAATCAAATAAATATTTATGCTGAACTCTACATTTTAGAACCAAACACTCAATTACATAAAATATCAATTAATATGGTTGGGAATTATAAGCATTATTTGCATTAAAAAAATATATGGTAAGACGCGTCCAATGGATAATATATAATCAATATATACATATGTAGTATCTCCAGAATAATACACGCTTCTTATAATTAGTAAAACATTAGTTGTATTCGCGAGTAAAAGTAAACGACTGAGACAGTTTGTACAAAATAATAAATTAAGAAATACTCTCGGGAAGAACGTGGAAGCAACTTGTATAGCTGAAGATACACTATTCCCCTACCGGTTTGAAATTACGAAATAGGAGTAAAATAACGATTTAAAAAAATGTAAATAAAATAAAACACGTCAAAATACTAAACTAATAAAGAAATATAAGCTGGTTTTAAGAGATTAATTGACTGTTTCGAAGGGGTTCCTCATCTGTTTAAAATAAAATAGTCATCGTGTTTCTGCAATATTTCGAAAGGACCCTCATATGGAGCGTCAAGAGGTCTTCTGATTGGATGACTCATTATGAAGGCTTTCTTGGCTAATCGCAACTTCCTCTCTTCAGGTGAAGAATCTTGGCTAAATGAAGAGTGATGATTTGTCCTGAAATCATTATTCGATGTTTTCTCCCTTTTGAACACATCAGGGAGAGAGTGAGAATGAATTTCTTCGCCATAAACTTCTTGAGCAGGAGAAATGCAGAAATCCGTACGAGGAGTAGTTCTCCGATTCAATAAGATCCTGTTCAGTGCTTTTATTCCATTTTCCTCGTTCTCCGAAAGACGAGCCCTCAAACCCTCCTTCAACGTCCTGTGTGGTCCTTCCAGCAAACCATTGGATTTCAGATGGTTTGGTGTGGTATATTTATTTTCTATTCCCAAATTACTACACATGTACCTCCCCATAATTCAGAGATAAATTGTTTTCCCAAGTCTGAGGTCATTATGAACGGGACACCAAATCGGGACACCCACGCTACTTGAAATGCATCTGCAATCCCTGGACCAGTAGTATGCAAAAGAGGCACTGCTTCTAGCCATGTAGTCCTTCTGTCAATTATAGTAAGCAGATATCTCATTCCATTTACTTGAGAGAAGGGACCAACTTAATCGCCATGGACATGGTAGAATTTCTTGTTGGACACATCAACCACTGAACAATCATGAACGCACTTTTTTACATCTTCTTTTAGATTCAACCAATAATATCATGAAGCTATTTTCCTTGTTGTGGCTTGTGCCCCTTTGTGACTTTCACAGTGAATTCTAACAATCTTTTTAATTATCAACGATTGTGGTACAACTGGACGAGGAACTGGATTATGGATGTCACAAATTACATTGATTCCATTCACATCACGATCTTGACGAGTTTCACGAAAATTCTTGCTATTCTACCACGTCGATTAGGATATTGTTGAGTCTAGAGAGAAAATCTGCAAGTATATTGTCATTGCCACTGATGTGTCGCTTCCGCGAAATATCAATGCATTTTGTTCGACCACGTAGGATTTTTAGCGTTGAGGGCGTCGATGAGTGGCTTATGGAACGTAAAGACAGTTACAGCACGTCCTTCGGTAAAATATTGAAAGTAGCGCAGGGCTTCTCTAATACCAAAGAGCTCTCTTTCAAATGTAGAGTACCTCCTCTATGTAAGGTTCAAAGACCTACTAAAGAACCCTTGGGAGGAAGTCTCCCTGGCCATATTGCTGCTCCAGAATACCTCCAATCGCTTGGTCAGATGCATCAACCGTAAGGAAAATCTCCCCGTCTGAAGAATAATGCTTCAAAGTGGCAATGCTGGAGAGGGTACTTTGCAATTTGAAGAAAGCCTGGTTACCCTCTTCAGTCCACTCAATCTTGGAACTTTTAACTTTAGGGATTAATTTATATAGAGGACCTAACAACTCCCCCAGACTATAAATAAATCTATGATAATAATTGACCATTCTAAATAACTTGTGAAGGTCCTTGCCCTTACCAGGCAGATCAAGTATCTCTATTACTTTAGCTTTTCTTCAACGGGACGGATACCTTGTTGACTAATTTGTTGACCAAGGAACTCAATCTCCGGTCTGCAAAACTTGCTATTTTCCATATGGTATATTAAGTCATTATCTTTTTAAATTGAAAGTACTTTTTCGATGAGCTCATGATGTTCCTTTTCGGAATGAGAAGCTATGTCGTCGATATATTTATTGTCTAATTTTATGATTTTGACATTTACTTTATTATTAACAATTAGTTAGATTTCATCGGTAGAGATATATCTATCCTGTGCACAATTGAATATAGAAACTTCCGTATGAAGAAAAAGGGGTGATTGTCTTTTTAATTAAACTCCACGTCTAGCTTGTATTTTGAAACCTAAAATTTTAACATATATACCTGAATTCCGATGTCAGAACAAGAAAATATTATTTGGATCAATCTATTATTTCAGTATTCTGTATTTATAATTTATTGTTATTATTAGTTTTATCATTTTAATTGTTTAATTTTGTATATTTAATATAAATGTATGCTGGTTTCTTTTCTAATATGTAGATTATATTTAATTTAAGCCTTCTCTTTTAAACTTGGAACTTCAAATATATATCGAAATACTCTACTTTGTCGTTTCATTAGTTATTATTCTGAGAATATGGTTCATAATAAATTACAATTTCAGGGAGTGTGACGTTTTCAAATCTACTGTAACAGATAAAAAACGTCTTAGTCAATTATACGTAGTATATCTTTATTAAACATTTTGCTAATAAATACTTTCGTTATACCCTCAAAAATCCTAATAAAGTAGGCAGGTGATAATCACATCAGTATTTTAAACAATGATACCATATGTATTTTTCCCCCTTCTCCTTGCGCGCGTTTTTCTCTACAGGATTATCAACTTTGAATATAGTTTGAGTTAAAAGCAGCCAAGCTGTTATAACGTTTCATTAAATTAAATGCAAGCAGTTGTGAGATCAAGGAAATCAACAAAAATTACAACTCCGTAAAAAGCAAATACATAGCTAAACAAAGATTCTTAATTATACTCTCAATCTTACAAGAATTTACAATCATAATTCATCAACGTTACTCTTCACCACTCATGAGCAAACACTCAATACTTACGCTTTGTAGTTATACTAAGATTTCTAAAATTAAATTTTTTGGGAAAAAAATTGGGAAAATGAAATTAACTTATTATTATTTAATTGAGGGGGGCTCCAGCCCCTCCATTTTACCTCCTGCGGAGACTCTTAAAAGAAGAAATAATTTTGCACCAAAATTGGGAAATCCTGATTTTTCATTTATACAAAAGAATGGACGTACAATCAGTTGTGTTGATGATAAGATGCTTCCATTTAACAAGACTCCAGATGATTATCCTAACTTCAGATTTATCCATACTACTAATGTGGACGTTGAACAGTATTTACATATGTTTTACGATCAATACGGATCGGAGGCAAAAATTAATTAAAATTTTGCAGAGAAATTTAAAAAAAAATTATTATCCATGTTTTTCCAATACAAAAGTTAAATCAAATATATTATTAGGGTAAAAACGCTCAAAAAATTACAAAAAGACTAAATATATTTTCGTAAGTAACAAATCAATCACTACTACAGTAAGATTGAAGAGTTAAAGGTTTCTTTTGAAAAAGTAAAATATTGTTGATTTGTATTAATGGTTGTATGATTCTAATTGAATATGGTCAATGAAAAAACATTCATTCAATAAGCAAAAAGGAGTTTTTGGCATTTTATCTTTGATTAAACAGAGTAAGTAAATCTTAATGGATGTTACTAATCCCATAAAAATCATAAATATATACCTTTATACTCGTAAATTTATTTATTGATTAGAGGAAATTGTGCATATATTTTTTTTCTAAGTTTTGCCCATAAATAATTAGTAATAGGTAACCTTAATATTATAAGAAAAATATTTTACTTGTTAAAAAAATACACTTTATATATTATATAAATGCGCATTGTGATGCTAATCTGTAGCGTTTTGGACCAGGATCCGAACAATTTAAGTCCAGTATAAGTGAAGTGTATTATCCAAAAAGATCCGAGACCCGAAGTGGTCCCATTTCATAAAAAAAAATTCAGTTTAAAAGGTTCAAATTATAATCCAACCAATCAACGTTCAGAACACTGATACAAAAAAAATACTCTGTATATTTTATATTAGGGAGGTAACCCTGTGCTCACAGACACAAATATGTACCTCGTATTTGGTTGTCAGTTGTTGAAGTTTTCTCTTTTTTCCCTATAATCAGTGTTCTTAACCGCTTGCAGAGGCTTGGTGCGATATAACTATTATTCAATAATAATTCCATAGTTGGAGAATTGGCTAGCTAACAACTGATTTATGGCCTTTTTTTGTTTCTTTTCAGATAGAAATTGCGAGATACAATAAAAATAACTAATCCAATATTATTTTAACAATAATTCTAAAAATAAAAATTTAATAGTAATAACATTGTCTTAGTTATTGTTTCGTCATCAGTAATTAGTAAGAATATAACCTTAATTCTGATTCTATTTTATGTAGGTCTGAGCTTAGGGTAAAATACTTATAAAATTCTAGACAATATCTGTCTATTTTTGGTTTCAGATCAGACCAGAGTATTTAAGTCTAAAGATCTGAATCGAACCGAATCTGAAAAAATATAAATCCGTCCTATCTTGAATTGTAACCTACACTATTTGAAGAATGTATTGGAGCAGACGAGCTTAGATGTCATGATGTTTCATAAATATCATATATAAGCAGTATGACGAGGGAATAAAGAAATAAACAAGGACACATACAAGAATTGTTCCCATATCAATTTTCAATTCTACTCTGAGTCCAACAAAGAATCTACAGTTACAACTCCGCAACATATCTTTAAGGTTACTCTTCGTCTTTTATGAGCACACGAAAATGTTCAATCCTGTTTCGTATCACTTCTATCTTTTTTAATAAAACAAATCCAATATATTTTTCATTTAGCAATTTTTAAAAAATTTCCTAATTTGAATCTTGTATTAGTTAAAGGAGCTGACTCTACATATTATGAACTCAAAAAAGGTATTATATAGGATTTGGATTTTATTATTAATTTAGATCAATCAATAGCCTTTGTTTAAAATTCGTGTCATTTCATGCACTGTCATCAATACTTATTTGATTAAATTATCTATTCAGTGTGAAAAATAATTAATAAATGTTATCTCAATAATTTATAACAGTTGGCATTAAGAAAAATAAAAGTGCCACACAATCATAAACACGAAAAGAAACAGGAAAAAGGCCCAAAATCCGTTTGTAGTTCCGTCTTTGGTGGACCATATTTTATAATTTTAACTGTTTAGTTTTAATATTTAGATTCTTAGTACACTGACGACCCCCCTAAAATTTCAAACCTTTAACTACTCCTAACTTCGATCTCCCCCATACCGTAAATTCGTGATAGGGGATTACTTTATCACAAAAAAGTTTTAATAGTTATAGTCCAAGAACATTTTTCATAATCTGACAGTAGTTATTTCAATTATAACTTCAACAACAAAAAATTTTTTTTTTTGGCCCTGATCAAACAAATTAGAGGGTGCGGAAGAGGAAAGAAGGGTCTTAATTTTCTTAAATAAACACATTGGATTATAAGGGGAGAGTGAGCTAATATTCCAGACCCTGCGACTGAAGAGGAACACCTTTTGGATATATTTCTTTAAAATATATGTTTTATAGCTCATTGATAATATGCCATTTGAATGGCTTTACTAGTATACTTTAAGAGTAACGGCAATTTATCTAAATTGTCATTTTGAACTAGATTCTAAATATTTTTATCTTTTCGTATTTGAGACTGATAGTAACACTGGGAGCCTACAATAAAATACAAAGGAGAAGATAACGAAGTACTTTCAATCTCGATCTGACGAACATTCAATCTTATCAACCGAATAATATTTACAGTTATTCAATGCTGCAACTCCCCTTTTTTATATTTTGTAGACAAATTTGTTTGTTTCATGTACTAATAATATCTTACAAAATATATTTTTCACAAATAATATTTAGATATCTAGCCTTCAACATTGAAAATTCTGAGTCTAACACAATTTTGCCAAAACTTCCGGATTTTTGCAACAATAGTGTCTACTACAATAAAAAGATAATAAGAGGGTTTAGTGAACTATTTGTAAATGTTCCGAGCCTTTAAATGTAACATCAATTTTACTTAAGAGTTATTGTACTCCTCAATATATAACATTCCTATAATAATTTCTTTTATTGAGTTCAATCTAATGAAGAATACGAAATAAAACATTCATAACATATTTGAGAAGCATATATATATATTTGATTATCTCATAAATAAATGTCAACATAAAATAAACGTTGAGTAAACTTTAACTAATCTAAAAACCTTCATTCATTCAATGAGGTCAAATGACCTCACTTCCTTTCACTCATTTACTCCGCAGTAACAGCCTCAAATCGTTATTTTGCCGTTTCATACATTAATAATTTTGTTATCAAATTAACGATGGCAACGGGTTCTCAAAATAAATACAAGGTTTTATTTAGAGCAACGTGACTGAATGTGTATGTAAGTGCGTTGAAACATTAAACCAAGGGGATTTGAGGTTTTAATCAGCATTGGGTAATGTAAGTATTTCTCTTGAAATCCTACTATTAATATTGAGCAATGAGTTCAACAAATTATCATTTCTAATTACTTCTTATATATTCAATGAACAGGATAGGGATAGGTCTAAACATTTTACGGATTTAAAATCCCCATACTTGTACATATATGTTGATCCATTTTTGAATACATTCAATTTTAATTTACGGTAATATAATAATTGATTCGAATTAACAAAATATTTATTTCTTATCCAATCTAAAAAATAATATAATATAATATCAAATACAGGCAATTGCTGTATGTTATTATGGATAAATATAATTACATATATATAAAGCAATAAAAGTTTACATAAACATATATATATATATTGTAGATGTCAAAAAGTTAGGGTTTCTATATAAGAATACAATCAACGAATGATTTGATTACATATTGTATATACTCGTATATATATAAAATTTGATTTATTCTCCAATCTATGTATAGCTCTAAGTTACAATAAATATAATTATAACCCATATAACTTTATAGGGCTCTACCCGGCTTAAATCCCAAAAGCACACGCAGAGTAAATCGTATTACAGCTGGAGGAGGTGTTAGTGACTCCAATGACTTTTTTTGGAGAAGGAAAAGTCAAACCAGATCGTCGAGATAACCCTCTCTCCTCCAAAATGAGGGAACCAAAGAGTATTAATCTAAATTCATCATATACAGCAATGAATATGAATGATCCCGTTTTAAGTAAGTTACGAAATGACAAAAATATGCATTCATTTTGAAATTATAATATGTATTCAAATATCGTAAAATATGAAACTGTAATACAGTAACGACGTGATACACAGTCACTCTATATCACGTCGTTATCTTTATTATATCACACAACTTTTCCTTAAAAACAAAAAAAAGAAATACAGAAAAAAAAGCCTGAAATCATCGTTAGCCAAATAATTCAATCATACCAACTGATATGTATGTTTTAAGTTATCCAAGACTATCATTGTCACATTATTGTTTCACAATTTTTAAAATGAATAATTGCAAGCAATTTGATAATGTGTAGCCATGTCCAACTTGTGGATCGGTCCAAGTTCTGAGTATTGGGCGTTAAAAAATTATCCCCACTACATCTTGGCTTTTGTAATCCATGTAACAGAGAACTGATATTATAGATTAGGGACAAAAAATGACTTCTTAAAACATCTCAATGTAAGAACGCAGTTTCAGTCTTGTAAGGAGTCATTCCTTGGTGCTGATGAATTTCCCAGATAAGGAAGTTACGTCACGACTGACTAAGTCAATTTTGTCTAGAGGAGATAAACAAGTATTTCAGTGGTGCAATTCCACAGATTCCATACAAATAAGTTCATCTTAAAACAGGGACAACTCTGTAATATCAAATACCATAATATCACAACTTGCTGCAAAAGTAATTTATTTGGTGAATGTGCTTATGTTCAGGATAGATTAAGTAAAAATATTTAGGTAAAAAATTAGGAAATATTTCGTATATTGAAAAATATGATTTTTTGAATTATTACATTTGTTGTTGATATGTATATTTGATTAAGTTTTTTGTTTAAATGCCTATTTTGAAGAAACGAATAAAATTTATATGAAATATACAACCGCGTAGTTTCAATATTATTAAATAGAATCAAAAATTCTAATGTAAATTTTTATTAGATCTTGACTTGTTGCAGTAGTCATCCTGATATACCTGCATTTTATCTAGTTAATTCAAATTTCACATATTTTTTGCTTCATTTTAGTATTAAAAACACCTAAACCCTCCGGTTGCAGAGAAGCCGCATGACGGTCATAAACTACCATAAAGTTACTCATACCTTTACAGAGCCCACTAAGTATAATACCAAAAAAAATTCAATCCTTTAAGTTGTGTGAAGAACGAAGGTTCTTGATGTTTAATGTAACTGAAGCTAATGACTCACCTTTTGGACCAGTGATTCACTTGCACAACCCGTGGACTGGGTTGTATCCTAGGATATTAGAAGGGCTCCTCGATACTCATAATAATGGCGTCGATAGATTTTGATCCTCCTTACACACCAGCTGACCACCTGCACAGACTGTTGGCCGACGTATATATTTGGCAAAATATAATTAAATTCCCCTTTACAATTTCTTTTCATACAATTGTTTGATTGTGCGAATAAAATATAAATTTCAATGAAAATAAACAAGAGTATGAAATTGCCTGACATAAAATTGTATCATAATCAAATCTTTAATGATTTAAGTGCTAAGCAATGAATTGTTAAATAATCAAATTACCCAGAATCATTTCACCTGACAATGTAAATGAAGTTAAAATGAACATTGACTACTCTATTCGAAATTTTATAGACTGACCAGGCATTTTTCACATTCCTCGTAACATATATATCTGTAAAAAGAATAGTCAAAATTACAAGACAAAGAGCTTATTCAAACCATCACATTCAGATTAGATTGAACTTTATATTTAAGATAAAAGATATAACACCGGCTCCGACGAAAAAATATATACACTTTGATTTGCTACATAAAATAAGGTTTTTGTGAATGTGGTAAAATTGTTCCGTTC
Organism: Lepeophtheirus salmonis; assembly: GCF_016086655.4. Classification (NCBI taxonomy): domain Eukaryota; kingdom Metazoa; phylum Arthropoda; class Copepoda; order Siphonostomatoida; family Caligidae; genus Lepeophtheirus; species Lepeophtheirus salmonis. Next base: position 15,798,695 of record NC_052131.2, on the reverse strand, counting down.
AAATACTAAAAATTAATAAAATAATAGACAAAATTAAAGAAACTAGATCTTCCTAAGTGTCTTAGAAGACGATAAAATACCATATGGACCAGACCAACGAATTTTGTTCCGTGCACTTTTGGACGCTGGAAAGAAAGCAACGGAGATTGCATTGTTATTATGGGTCCAGAACAACTACCCGGACATGAACATGGTGTTCCAGCAGGATGGTACTGTTATTTATTAGGGTCTCTTATTTACTGTTATTTTTATAACGTAGGTATTAGTTTTGTAACAATAGTCAATGCATTTAACTTTTATCAAGAAGAGTCAACTTGTATATATATTTTAATATCAGAGTCTATGTACATCCTTTTAAATAAGTAATCCCTTACAAATATTATTCAGTGTGTGATTGTACCCCAAATCAAATCGTCTCCTTTATTAGCCTGTCCTCCGGTCCGGTACTTCCGTATTGAGGTAGCATTCGTGGAATACTACAAATTCCCCTGCATACACGTCGAAAAAGGCCCATAAATGGTTGGACAACTTACCTCAAGGTTCCCAGTAGTCCTTTAGGAACAACGAATATTTTTGATAATAATAAAGGGTTAATAGAAGAATTATAAAAATTTAAGCCTAGTTCATTGGCTTTCATTTGATACCCATATCAATGCTATACAATAAACCATTTTGAAGCTATAGAAAAAAATAATTCAAACAATTACGGGTTTTTTTGCCTTTTTTTAGCTGCTGTCCAAATTATATATGACTTGTATATTTAGTTTTTATAGACCTTGGAGAATGGGAAAGTAAAATATAAAGATGTTTGAATTTTTTTTTAAATTTGAACAGGTCTACTATATAACTTTTCTTAGACATTATTTCAATACAAAAGGAAGCAGTTAATTATAGTTATGCTACTGTACCTCAGTTTTGGTATATTAGAATTAATTCTTTGTGATTATGGAAAATCAGCATAAATTCATGGAACTATTAATTTGGAGACTATTCCAAGAGAAATGATAAAAATTTAATTTAATTAATTACAAGGCTTATAAAGAAGTCGGTTCGAGCTCCTTATAAAAAGGTGGAACATTTATGTTTGATATATGTAATATATTTTAAATATATTAAAATTGAATTAAATGCAGTCATTTTGCACTGATGAATGCAAAATTGCATTACATATGACTTCAAGTGAGGAGAAACTCATTTTAAGCTCCAAATTATATGTGGAAGATACATTTATGCTATATGTATGAGGGTGTAACTTCCCAGGGCTAATCTACCTGGCTTATAATATTTCAAAAACTCGCTGAATTTATTTTAATTTTCTAAAAATGATTCTAAAATTTTCCCTTGCACTGTCCATCTGGTAGGACAAAATTGATTAAGGCTCTATGAATTGTTTACCGTAGAGTCCCCGATAGTGTTTTACTTTTTTTACATTTTGTTTTTCGTAATGTTTTTACAAGTTTGCATATTTCATAAGCTTTACCGAAAGTTTCCAAAAGACTGTGAATATTTTGTACCAGATTTTCAATAGCTAAGTTTATACCTTATCCAAAACAGTGTATCTACTAATACTTGGGATTTAAAACTATTTGATTTTAGTAGCAATTCAAGACCTATGACTGGGCATAGATGCAGTTCCATAATATCATTGGGTGCTACCATTTTCTGGACTTAAATTCATACTCGGAAGAATATATTTGATAAAAAATACAATTTTTTTGGATGATGTATTTGGTAACGGGTTTAATCCAATGAATTCCTTATTTACCTATAAGTTATCATCATCCCATTTAAGGCAAACAACCAATTGTTAAGTATGAGAAACATCATTTTTTCATCTGCAAGGATGGTGAAGAAAACTGTCGATTCCATCTTTTTTAAAATATCACGTAAAATTTGCGGTTCTATGATTTCAAGATTTTCATTTTTTTTAATATTTAGAATGTACTGATAGCAAATTTTTCAGACGTTTCCCAATTTGATAGCATTTTTATGGACAATTTCTTATCATTTATTAAGGAACTTCATAAACAAAATAAACATTTTTTTTTACATTTTTTAATGTTTAACTTAAATAATTAGTTGTTAATAAATATCTATATACATATTTTATGCATATGTATATGTGAAATCGACAATATTTAACCAATTCCGGTACTTCGAAAAAGTCCACTTCTTGCCGATTCCAATGCATTAGTGCACTCCTATTTTTTATTTTTACTCTTATCATAAATTTAAACAAACATATATATACTAATCATAAAAATTATATAATATGGATTCCTAGGCGGTGTAAATGCGTTATACTTATGTAATATACATAAGTATTTAGCCTAAAATTTGATCTTCTAGCCAAGATTTTTAACCAAAAACATAGAAACATTTCATTATTTTGACTGAAGGTGATGCTTCGCCTTATAAACATTTACAATGTACATCAGAGTTCCTAATAGGGTAATTCCTTATCAAATCAACCAGTTCATATAACCCAATTATCTAAGATTTTAATTTTTATTCGTTCATGAGATATATACTCATTTTTGTCTCTTTTTTAGACCAAAATTTTGAGTGTTGTTTTAATATGTTATTTACAGACGCTACAGTTTCTTGTTTATCCGAAAGATCTTACTTTTTTTTGTACTTGACAATTTTGAAGCTTGAAGGTTCCAAAAATAGAATATTAAATTTTTTTTTCCACCTCAACTTTGATTTAAAAATAAAAAAAAATTCTTAAAAATACTTGATCAAGAATTTAAAAAAATGCCCAATTCTTATGGTAATGAAACTTTGGCAGTTTTTTTTACATATCTAAGTGTATCCCTGTGCCAAAAATACTGTGTTTTTTATAAATCATATCTCTCAGGGTAGGATCTCAAAGTTATGTTACTTTTCTTTGGAAATTTTGTCAATTTTACGTACATGATTATGTCTGAAAAATATTTTATGATTTAAACATGTATAATAAAAAAATCTAAACTCATAACATTGACACAAATTTACAAATTTGAAAAAAAAAAAACATGTAAAAAAAGAGTAGGTTATACATGGTATAGCACTTGTTTATAAAGTTAAATATAATATTAAAATCATAACTTTTTTAGACTTGGAACTGTAGTTCGGTCACTGTTGTTGGATTTGTTATAACAATGACGTCTTTAGTACCTTTTAAGGGGGTTCAAACCCACAAATGTTTCGTTAGTCCGCCCTCTCTAAAAAAAAGCATATCTATATAAAAAATAAACATAGTTATATAAGTAATTATATAAGATTGTTAATAATTCAATGATAAAAAATTCAATTGAGGAGAGCTAGCATCGCTTCTAATCATACATATAACAAGAGGATTGGAAATTCAACAAACATCAAGTACAGGAGGCGAATGATTTGAATTGGCTGACTACCAACTGATTTTGCCTCATTTTTTCTGTTTCTTTTTTGAAGAAAATTGCGTTTTCCAATAAAGGTAATTACGTGCTATTAATTTATTTTAAGATAAATTAAATAAATATTTAATTAGTTAATCCATATAAAATATTCCTTTTGTTTATATTAATTGATAACGATATTTTTATCATTAGTCCATTTTGTATAAATATGCTAAGAAAATTGAAATCAAACATTCAATTGAGTCAGTTTACGTAACCATGAGAACATTAGTATACTTGGCTATCATTGCCTCTGCTTTTGCTAATCCCAAATATCCCGATATTTGTGGATTGGAAAACAAACCTTTCGCAGATTCAAAAATTGTTGGAGGACAGGAAGCAGCAAGGCATCAGTTTCCATGGCTTGCTTCTGTATCTACCTTTGGTTCTTGTACTGGTTCTGTTTTGGACGAAAATTGGATTATAACTGCTAAGCATTGTGTTCAAACTGATGGTGTTGCCGGAATTCTTGTTGGGGCTCATAGCAAGGCAAATGGGGCAGATGAACCAAATAAGCAAGCTAGAAAAAGTTCGGAAATTCACGTTTCATCAATTGGAGACTTTGCTTTGATCAAATTGGAGATTCCTTTGGAACTAAATGAATATGTCCGACCTGTTTGCTTACCAACACGTGCAGATGCTAATAATACCTTTGTTGGCGCATCAACGACCATAACAGGATGGGGTGTTAATAATTTTGATAGAGCAAATTACCCCGAATTATACTTTGCTAAAGACGTAGAAGTCGTTAAGTGTGGTCATGGAGAAAATGTTCTCTGTACTGCTGCAAATCCAGGAAAAGCTATCTGTTTTGGTGACAGCGGTGGCCCTCTTAACTACGAAATGGAAGACGGAAAGTATATGCAAATAGGAGTCAACCAATTTGTGACTAATGGGAAATGTGCAGGAGGTCACAATGGATATGCACGTATCACATCACATCTAGACTTTATTCAAGAAATAACTGGAATGGTTATTGAATAACATATTTATCATTTATCTGAAATTAAGTTATTGCGAAAAAAGCACACAAATTCAAATTTATTTTCTAACAATTAGAGTATTGAGTACTAGATAGCCCCATAAATAAATTACCAATTCTATTTATATTCTACCGTTGGTGATGTGGCGTTGTTAGTTTTTGAAATTAAATTCATACCATGGGATAGAAGATGTATTTATAGGGGGGCAGGGGATTTTTCCGGAAAAGATGCTATTCATTTATGTACAATTTCAGACAATAGTGATGTAAGCATTTCCAAAGGTTACTATTTAAATAATAATTCGGAAGCCATCCCCACCAGCTAAATCAAATCTGCATCTTGGGTTTAGAGATTAAGGTGTCAATGAACCCCTTTTTTGTACTTGACAATTTTGAAGCTTGAAGGTTCCAAAAATAGAATATTAAATTTTTTCCACCTCAACTTTGATTTAAAAATAAATACAAAATTCTTAAAAACACTTGATCAAGAATTTAAAAAAATGCCCCATTCTTATGGTAATGAAACTTTGGCAGTATTTTTTCATATCTAAGTGTGTCCCTGTGCCAAAAATACTGTGTATGTTTCGGAAAGGGGCCGAAATGGAAACATTTCATTTTCTTCCTTTACACATATACCTTTATATAGAGCCCACTTAGTATAATACCAAATTCAATCCCTTGAGTTGTGTGAATAACTAAGGTTCCTGATGATAAATGAGCGGTGGTGGTGGCTAATGAACAACCTTTTTGAACAACGACTGACTTGCACAACCCCTGGGCTTGTTGTATTTTAAGATATCAATAGGGATACTCAGGGAAGCAGTGGCAGAAGGCAATGATCTACCATTTTGGACAATCTGTTCACACGCATAACCTGTGGGCCAGGATTTACTTTAATATATTAGAAGGGGTCTTTGATACTCAAGATAGTGGTGGTGATAGGTTTTGATCCCCCTTAAGGACCAGATATCCACCTGCACACCTTGTTGGACGAGGTATATTTTGCAAAATAGAATTGAGTGTCTCGTTACAATTTCTTATCATACAATCGTTTGATTGTGTGCCTACAAAATAAATTTCAATAAAAAGAAGCAAGGGTATCAAATTGCTTGTAACGAAATGATATCATAATCAAGTCCTTAATGATCAAATTGCTTAGCAATGAATAGTTTAATAATCAAATTAACCACAGTCATAACAATACCTGACAATATAAAATGATGTTAAAGTGAACTTTGACTGCTCTATTGGAAATTTTATAGATTGGCCGGGTATTTTGCTCACTGCTTGCTCTGACGGTTTTTTTGTACATTGGCCGGGTATTTTGTAAAATGCCCGATTTTGTACATTGCCCGTAACATATATATATATCAAACTATAAAGAATACATTTTTTGGATTTTTAATTTTATTTTACAACATCTAATTGTAACTCTACACACTAATTCCAGCGATGCCCCCATCTCTGTAAACCATTTTTCTCTGCAAAATAATTTTTTATGATACATTTTTGGTTTTTGGCTCAATTACTCCGATTTGGATTGATTTATATGCGTCAAATTTTAACACAACAACCCTTTATATGCCTAATATTGTTTGAATCTATTTCAAGAAAAGAAAAAAAAATAATCACAGCTTGATACTCGATTTTGTCCATTTTTACAAAAACACTCGCACCAACTCACTCAAGCGAATGTTACATAACAACTGTTCGTCCAAAATGGCTGAAACTTTGACAGATGCTAGATAGATGTAAAGCTTTAAACCAAGTAATGAAACGAGGACCCATGATATCAATAGCTGTAAAATGTCTTGGTGCACATAAACATTTTTTGTCCACTAGAGACACTGTTTAATTATTAATTAGAGAGATAATTAGTAGTTATGGTGTTATCTAATAGATATTACTCCTTAAAAGATGCTCCAATCATAAATAATTAATGTAATATGTCCACATTTTGCAATTTTAATTAAGTTATATAGTGGTTTACTTCTAATGCTATTTTCATTTAGTTTTTATTAACTTGGCCATCTCGTGGATCACTATTTTGTATTTACTGAATCTATTTGGAATGTATGCATTCTAAAACATTATACAGTCATATCGTGTATAGCAAGCTACTTGTATTATAGCGTATTTAAGGTCAAATTTCCCTGGAGAAAATCTTTATTGTCTTCTCTGCGGAAATCATACCCCATGGAATTACTTGGCACCAGAAACGAAGATCAGAAGTTATAATGGGAGGAAGTAGACCACTTCAAGGAAACACGGTGATCATAATTTACTTCTCTGATGGGATACGAAGGAATACACCCTGCAATAGTGAAACTGAAGCGGTCTTTTTATCTCTCGTTCAACCTAAAGGACACAAGGGAATGAGAAGACTCACAAAAATCTATAACAACAACAAAAATATAAGGAAATAAATAAGGTCTTTATCTACAACAGGGTTTCCCAAACTTTTTCAGGCTAGTACCCCCTTGGCTTCCATATAAACTTCTACTCTCCCCCAATAAACACATATAGTTTTCCCCTTCCAAAATGAAAATAACGGGATGGGTGTATTTGGCCAAATATGATGATGAAGAAGCAATCAAATAAAGTTTCACTCAATTCCATAATACTGGATAAATGTCAGATACTTTTTCTGTAGCTAAAGATCTTGGTATGATATCCTGAACTTTGAACTTAGCTCAAAATAGCAACAGTCGATAGTCTTAAATCAACTATTGCAACCTTTTAATAACAAGAAAATAACTTCCGAAATTGAAATATATGCAATTGGAGTAGAAGGACAAGGAAAAAATTATCACAATTTCTTGAATAGGTTTCCACGTGGGATTAGAGAATCACTAAAGTTTGTAAATGATATTTCTATTTATGTATATTTATATAAATTTTCTGTTAGAGGAGTTATTGGATTTGATGGACATAGAAGTTCCTCATCATGATATCAATTATATTCATCCTGTAATTATACTGTAATGGTTGATGGTAGATACATGAAAAAGTTTGAGTGCTTTACTTAATTAGACGTGATCTTTTGCGGCCTCATCCCTCAGTCCACATATAATCTTCTCCACATAATGTGACCTCCCATTTATTATCATGATTCCCCAAAGTGCTAATTGTCCGAATATCTCGAAGAAGTCGAGATCTCTCTTCTCCTAATCCAATATAAAATATTAAATTTTTTTTCCACCTCAACTTTGATTTAAAAATAAATAAAAAATTCTTAAAAACACTTGATCAAAAATTTTAAAAAATGCCCCATTCTTATGGTAATGAAACTTTGGCAGTTTTTTTTTCATATCTAAATGTATCCCTGTGCCAAAAATAATGTGTTTTTTTATAAATCATATCTCTCAGGGTAGAATCTCAAAGTTATGTTACTTTTCTTTGGAAATTTTGTCAATTTTACGTACATGATTATGTCTGAAAAATATTTTATGATTTAAAGATGTATAATAAAAAAATCTAAAACTCATAGCATTGACACAAATTTATAAATTTAAAAAAAAAAAACATGTAAAAAAAGAGTAGGTTATACATGGTATAGCACTTGTTTATAAAGTTAAATATAATATTAAAATCATAACTTTTTAGACTTGGAACTGTAGTTCGGTCACTGTTGTTGGATTTGTTATAACAATGACGTCCTTAGTACCTTTTTAGGGTGTTCAAGCCCACAAATGTTTCGTTAGTCCGCCCTCTCTAAAAAAAACATATCTATATAAAAATAAACATAGTTATATAAGTAATTATATAAGATTGTTAATAATTCAATGATAAAAAATTCAATTGAGGAGAGCATTGGAAATTCAACAAACATCAAGTACAGGAGGCGAATGATTTGAATTGGCTGACTACCAACTGATTTTGCCTCATTTTTTCTGTTTCTTTTTTGAAGAAAATTGCGTTTTCCAATAAAGGTAATTACGTGCTATTAATTTATTTTAAGATAAATTAAATAAATATTTAATTAGTTAATCCATATAAAATATTCCTTTTGTTTATATTAATTGATAACGATATTTTTATCATTAGTCCATTTTGTATAAATATGCTAAGAAAATTGAAATCAAACATTCAATTGAGTCAGTTTACGTAACCATGAGAACATTAGTATACTTGGCTATCATTGCCTCTGCTTTTGCTAATCCCAAATATCCCGATATTTGTGGATTGGAAAACAAACCTTTCGCAGATTCAAAAATTGTTGGAGGACAGGAAGCAGCAAGGCATCAGTTTCCATGGCTTGCTTCTGTATCTACCTTTGGTTCTTGTACTGGTTCTGTTTTGGACGAAAATTGGATTATAACTGCTAAGCATTGTGTTCAAACTGATGGTGTTGCCGGAATTCTTGTTGGGGCTCATAGCAAGGCAAATGGGGCAGATGAACCAAATAAGCAAGCTAGAAAAAGTTCGGAAATTCACGTTTCATCAATTGGAGACTTTGCTTTGATCAAATTGGAGATTCCTTTGGAACTAAATGAATATGTCCGACCTGTTTGCTTACCAACACGTGCAGATGCTAATAATACCTTTGTTGGCGCATCAACGACCATAACAGGATGGGGTGTTAATAATTTTGATAGAGCAAATTACCCCGAATTATACTTTGCTAAAGACGTAGAAGTCGTTAAGTGTGGTCATGGAGAAAATGTTCTCTGTACTGCTGCAAATCCAGGAAAAGCTATCTGTTTTGGTGACAGCGGTGGCCCTCTTAACTACGAAATGGAAGACGGAAAGTATATGCAAATAGGAGTCAACCAATTTGTGACTAATGGGAAATGTGCAGGAGGTCACAATGGATATGCACGTATCACATCACATCTAGACTTTATTCAAGAAATAACTGGAATGGTTATTGAATAACATATTTATCATTTATCTGAAATTAAGTTATTGCGAAAAAGCACACAAATTCAAATTTATTTTCTAACAATTAGAGTATTGAGTACTAGATAGCCCCATAAATAAATTACCAATTCTATTTATATTCTACCGTTGGTGATGTGGCGTTGTTAGTTTTGAAATTAAATTCATACCATGGGATAGAAGATGTATTTATAGGGGGGCAGGGCATTTTTCCGGAAAAGATGCTATTCATTTATGTACAATTTCAGACAATAGTGATGTAAGCATTTCCAAAGGTTACTATTTAAATAATAATTCGGAAGCCATCCCCACCAGCTAAATCAAATCTGCATCTTGGGTTTAGAGATTAAGGTGTCAATGAACCCCTTTTTTTGTACTTGACAATTTTGAAGCTTGAAGGTTCCAAAAATAGAATATTAAATTTTTTTCCACCTCAACTTTGATTTAAAAATAAATACAAAATTCTTAAAAACACTTGATCAAGAATTTAAAAAAAATGCCCCATTCTTATGGTAATGAAACTTTGGCAGTATTTTTTTCATATCTAAGTGTGTCCCTATGCCAAAAATACTGTGTATGTTTCGGAAAGGGGCCGAAATGGAAACATTTCATTTTCTTCCTTTACACATATACCTTTATATAGAGCCCACTTAGTATAATACCAAATTCAATCCCTTGAGTTGTGTGAATAACTAAGGTTCCTGATGATAAATGAAGCGGTGGTGGTGGCTAATGAACAACCTTTTTGAACAACGACTGACTTGCACAACCCCTGGGCTTGTTGTATTTTAAGATATCAATAGGGATACTCAGGGAAGCAGTGGCAGAAGGCAATGATCTACCATTTTGGACAATCTGTTCACACGCATAACCTGTGGGCCAGGATTTACTTTAATGTATTAGAAGGGGTCTTTGATACTCAGGATAGTGGTGGTGATAGGTTTTGATCCCCCTTAAGGACCAGATATCCACCTGCACACCTTGTTGGACGAGGTATATTTTGCAAAATAGAATTGAGTGTCTCGTTACAATTTCTTATCATACAATCGTTTGATTGTGTGCCTACAAAATAAATTTCAATAAAAAGAAGCAAGGGTATAAAATTGCTTGTAACGAAATGATATCATAATCAAGTCCTTAATGATCAAATTGCTTAGCAATGAATTGTTTAATAATCAAATTAACCACAGCCATAACAATACCTGACAATATAAAATGATGTTAAAGTGAACTTTGACTGCTCTATTGGAAATTTTATAGATTGGCCGGGTATTTTGCTCACTGCTTGCTCTGACGGTTTTTTTGTACATTGGCCGGGTATTTTGTAAAATGCCCGATTTTGTACATTGCCCGTAACATATATATATATCAAACTATAAAGAATACATTTTTTTGGATTTTTAATTTTATTTTACAACATCTAATTGTAACTCTACACACTAATTCCAGCGATGCCCCCATCTCTGTAAACCATTTTTCTCTGCAAAATAATTTTGTATGATACATTTTTGGTTTTTGGCTCAATTACTCCGATTTGGATTGATTTATATGCGTCAAATTTTAACACAACAACCCTTTATATGCCTAATATTGTTTGAATCTATTTCAAGAAAAGAAAAAAAAAATAATCACAGCTTGATACTCGATTTTGTCCATTTTTACAAAAACACTCGCACCAACTCACTCAAGCGAATGTTACATAACAACTGTTCGTCCAAAATGGCTGAAACTTTGACAGATGCTAGATAGATGTAAAGCTTTAAACCAAGTAATGAAACGAGGACCCATGATATCAATAGCTGTAAAATGTCTTGGTGCACATAAACATTTTTTGTCCACTAGAGACACTGTTTAATTATTAATTAGAGAGATAATTAGTAGTTATGGTGTTATCTAATAGATATTACTCCTTAAAAGATGCTCCAATCATAAATAATTAATGTAATATGTCCACATTTTGCAATTTTAATTAAGTTATATAGTGGTTTACTTCTAATGCTATTTTCATTTAGTTTTTATTAACTTGGCCATCTCGTGGATCACTATTTTGTATTTACTGAATCTATTTGGAATGTATGCATTCTAAAACATTATACAGTCATATCGTGTATAGCAAGCTACTTGTATTATAGCGTATTTAAGGTCAAATTTTCCTGGAGAAAATCTTTATTGTCTTCTCTGCAGAAATCATACCCCATGGAATTACTTGGCACCAGAAACGAAGATCAGAAGTTATAATGGGAGGAAGTAGACCACTTCAAGGAAACACGGTGATCATAATTTACTTATCTGATGGGATACAAAGGAATACACCCTGCAATAGTGAAACTGAAGCGGTCTTTTTATCTCTCGTTCAACCTAAAGGACACAAGGGAATGAGAAGACTCACAAAAATCTATAACAACAACAAAAATATAAGGAAATAAATAAGGTCTTTATCTACAACAGGGTTTCCCAAACTTTTTCAGGCTAGTACCCCCTTGGCTTCCATATAAACTTCTACTCTCCCCCCCCCAATAAACACATATAGTTTTCCCCTTCCAAAATGAAAATAATGGGATGGGTGTATTTGGCCAAATATGATGATGAAGAAGCAATCAAATAAAGTTTCACTCAATTCCATAATACTGGATAAATGTCAGATACTTTTTCTGTAGCTAAAGATCTTGGTATGATATCCTGAACTTTGAACTTAGCTCAAAACAGCAACAGTCGATAGTCTTAAATCAACTATTGCAACCTTTTAATAACAAGAAAATAACTTCCGAAATTGAAATATATGCAATTGGAGTAGAAGGACAAGGAAAAAATTATCACAATTTCTTGAATAGGTTTCACGTGGGATTAGAGAATCACTAAAGTTTGTAAATGATATTTCTATTTATGTATATTTATATAAATTTTCTGTTAGAGGAGTTATTGGATTTGATGACATAGAAGTTCCTCATCATGATATCAATTATATTCATCCTGTAATTATACTGTAATGGTTGATGGTAGATACATGAAAAAGTTCGAGTGCTTTACTTAATTAGACGTGATCTTTTGCGGCCTCATCCCTCAGTCCACCTATAATCTTCTCCACATAATGTGACCTCCCATTTATTATCATGATTCCCCAAAGTGCTAATTGTCCGAATATCTCGAAGAAGTCGAGATCTCTCTTCTCCTAATCCAATGATATATTCTTCGCTTTTCAAAGTTATTTCCTTATTATTAAAATCTTGTAATAATTTAATTTCAGCTATCTATTGTTGTTTTCTCCAATTTGAAGATAGAAAGGAAAGTATGACGTCGGACAAACTTATACAACGTGCCCGTTGTTCTTGATTAAAAATAATTCTTACTCTACCCCTCTTGTCCCCTCCCTGCTAACTTATAAGAATAGATTGAAAACCCAGTCTGGTATTATTAGCTATAAAAGCTATTTTGAAGAAACGAATAAAATTTATATGAAATATACAACCGCGTAGTTTCAATATTATTAAATAGAATCAAAAATTCTAATGTAAATTTTTATTAGATCTTGACTTGTTGCAGTAGTCATCCTGATATACCTGCATTTTATCTAGTTAATTCAAATTTCACATATTTTTTGCTTCATTTTAGTATTAAAAACACCTAAACCCTCCGGTTGCAGAGAAGCCGCATGACGGTCATAAACTACCATAAAGTTACTCATACCTTTACAGAGCCCACTAAGTATAATACCAAAAAAAAAATTCAATCCTTTAAGTTGTGTGAAGAACGAAGGTTCTTGATGTTTAATGTAACTGAAGCTAATGACTCACCTTTTGGACCAGTGATTCACTTGCACAACCCGTGGACTGTGTTGTATCCTAGGATATTAGAAGGGCTCCTCGATACTCATAATAATGGCGTCGATAGATTTTGATCCTCCTTAGAGACCAGCTGACCACCTGCACAGACTGTTGGCCGAGGTATATTTTGCAAAATAGAATTAAATTCCCCTTTACAATTTCTTTTCATACAATTGTTTGATTGTGCGAATAAAATATAAATTTCAATGAAAATAAACAAGAGTACGAAATTGCTTGACATGAAATTGTATCATAATCAAATCTTTAATGATTTAAGTGCTAAGCAATGAATATTTAAATAATCAAATTACCCAGAATCATTTCACCTGACAATGTAAATGAAGTTAAAATGAACATTGACTACTCTATTCGAAATTTTATAGACTGACCAGGCATTTTTCACATTCCTCGTAACATATATATCTGTAAAAAGAATAGTCAAAATTACAAGACAAAGAGCTTATTCAAACCATCACATTCAGATTAGATTGAATTTTATATTTAAGATAAAAGATATAACACCGGCTCCGACGAAAAAATATATACACTTTGATTTGCTACATAAAATAAGGTTTTTGTGAATGTGGTAAAATTGTTCCGTTCAAATACTAAAAATTAATAAAATAAATAAAAGAAACTAGATTTTCCTAAGTGTCTTAGAAGACGATAAAATACCATATGGACCAGACCAACGAATTTTGTTCCGTGCACTTTTGGACGCTGGAAAGAAAGCAACGGAGATTGCATTGTTATTATGGGTCCAGAACAACTACCCGGACATGAACATGGTGTTCCAGCAGGATGGTACTGTTATTTATTAGGGTCTCTTATTTACTGTTATTTTTATAACGTAGGTATTAGTTTTGTAACAATAGTCAATGCATTTAACTTTTATCAAGAAGAGTCAACTTGTATATATATTTTAATATCAGAGTCTATGTACATCCTTTTAAATAAGTAATCCCTTACAAATATTATTCAGTGTGTGATTGTACCCCAAATCAAATCGTCTCCTTTATTAGCCTGTCCTCCGGTCCGGTACTTCCGTATTGAGGTAGCATTCGTGGAATACTACAAATTCCCCTGCATACACGTCGAAAAAGGCCCATAAATGGTTGGACAACTTACCTCAAGGTTCCCAGTAGTCCTTTAGGAACAACGAATATTTTTGATAATAATAAAGGGTTCATAGAAGAATTATAAAAATTTAAGCCTAGTTCATTGGCTTTCATTTGATACCCATATCAATGCTATACAATAAACCATTTTGAAGCTATAGAAAAAATAATTCAAACAATTACGGGTTTTTTTTGCCTTTTTTTAGAGTTACCAACATTGGATTTTCAAGGCCCATGCAGTAGACATAGCTGCTGTCCCAAACTATATATGACTTGTATATTTAGTTTTTATAGACCTTGGAGAATGGGAAAGTAAAATATAAAGAGGTTTGAAATTTTTTTTTAAATTTGAACAGGTCTACTAAATATCTTCTTAGACATTATTTCAATACAAAAGGAAGCAATTAATTATAGTTATGCTACTGTACATCAGTTTTGGTACATTATAATTAATTCTTTATGATTATGGAAAATCAGCATAAATTCATGGAACTATTAATTTGGAGACTATTCCAAGAGAAATGATAAAAATTTAATTTAATTAATTACAAGGCTTATAAAGAAGTCGGTTCGAGCTCCTTATAAAAAGGTGGAACATTTATGTTTGATATATGTATTATATTTTAAAATATATTAAAATTGAATTAAATGCAGTCATTTTGCACTGATGAATGCAAAATTGCATTAAAAATGACTTCAAGTGAGGAGAAACTCATTTTAAGCTCCAAATTATATGTTGAAGATACATTTATGCTATATGTATGAGGGTGTAACTTCCCAGGGCTCATCTACCGGGGGTGTAATATCCTAGAATAATTATCTATAAACCATTTCAAAAACTTGCTGAATTTATTTTAATTTTCTAAAAATGATTCTAAAATTTTCCCTTGCACTGCCCATCTGCCCTCGATAGTGTTTTACTTGCATTTTGTTTTTCGTAATGTTTTTACAAGTTTGCATATTTCATAAGCTTTACCGAAAGTTTCCAAAAGACTGCAAATATTTTGTACCAGATTTTCAATAGCCAAGTTTATACCTTATCCAAAACAGTGTATCTACTAATACTTGGGATTTAAAACTATTTGATTTTAGTAGCAATTCAAGACCTATGACTGGGCATAGATGCAGTTCCATAATATCATTGGGTGCTACCATTTTCTGGACTTAAATTCATACTCGGAAGAATATATTTGATAAAAAATACAATTTTTTTGGATGATGTATTTGGTAACGGGTTTAATCCAATGAATTCCTTATTTACCTATAAGTTATCATCATCCCATTTAAGGCAAACAACCAATTGTTAAGTATGAGAAACATCATTTTTTTCATCTGCAAGGATGGTGAAGAAAACTGTCGATTCCATCTTTTTAAAATATCACGTAAAATTTGCGGTTCTATGATTTCAAGATTTTCATTTTTTTTAATATTTAGAATGTACTGATAGCAAATTTTTCAGACGTTTCCCAATTTGATAGCATTTTTATGGACAATTTCTTATCATTTATTAAGGAACTTCATAAACAAAATAAACATTTTTTTTTACATTTTTTAATGTTTAACTTAAATAATTAGTTGTTAATAAATATCTATATACATATTTTATGCATATGTATATGTGAAATCGACAATATTTAACCAATTCCAATTCTTGCCGATTCCAATGCATTAGTGCACTCCTATTTTTATTTTTACTCTTATCATAAATTTAAACAAACATATATATACTAATCATAAAAATTATATAATATGGATTCCTAGGCGGTGTAATTGCGTTATACTTATGTAATATAAATAAGTATTTAGCCTAAAATTTGATCTTCTAGCCAAGATTTTTAACCAAAAACATAGAAACATTTCATTATTTTGACTGAAGGTGACGCTTCGTCTTATAAACATTTACAATGTACATCAGAGTTCCTAATAGGGTAATTCCTTATCAAATCAACCAGTTCATATAACCCAATTATCTAAGATTTTAATTTTTAGTCGTTCACGAGATATATACTCATTTTTTTCTCTTTTTTAGACCAAAATTTTGAGTGTTGTTTTAATATGTTATTTACAGACGCTACAGTTTCTTGTTTATCCGAAAGATCTTACTTTTTTTTGTACTTGACAATTTTGAAGCTTGAAGGCTTCCAAAAATAGAATATTAAATTTTTTTCCACCTCAACTTTGATTTAAAAATAAATAAAAAATTCTTAAAAATACTTGATCAAGAATTTAAAAAAATGCCCAATTCTTATGGTAATGAAACTTTGGCAGTTTTTTTTTACATATCTAAGTGTATCCCTGTGCCAAAAATACTGTGTTTTTTATAAATCATATCTCTCAGGGTAGGATCTCAAAGTTATGTTACTTTTCTTTGGAAATTTTGTCAATTTTACGTACATGATTATCCCTGAAAAATATTTTATGATTTAAACATGTATAATAAAAAAATCTAAACTCATAACATTGACACAAATTTACAAATTTGAAAAAAAAAAACATGTAAAAAAAGAGTAGGTTATACAGGGTATAGCACTTGTTTATAAAGTTAAATATAATATTAAAATCATAACTTTTTTAGACTTGGAACTGTAGTTCGGTCACTGTTGTTGGATTTGTTATAACAATGACGTCTTTAGTACCTTTTTAGGGGGTTCAAACCCACAAATGTTTCGTTAGTCCGCCCTCTCTAAAAAAAAGCATATCTATATAAAAAATAAACATAGTTATATAAGTAATTATATAAGATTGTTAATAATTCAATGATAAAAATTCAATTGAGGAGAGCTAGCATCGCTTCTAATCATACATATAACAAGAGTATTGGAAATTCAACAAACATCAAGTACAGGAGGCGAATGATTTGAATTGGCTGACTACCAACTGATTTTGCCTCATTTTTTCTGTTTCTTTTTTGAAGAAAATTGCGTTTTCCAATAAAGGTAATTACGTGCTATTAATTTATTTTAAGATAAATTAAATAAATATTTAATTAGTTAATCCATATAAAATATTCCTTTTGTTTATATTAATTGATAACGATATTTTTATCATTAGTCCATTTTGTATAAATATGCTAAGAAAATTGAAATCAAACATTCAATTGAGTCAGTTTACGTAACCATGAGAACATTAGTATACTTGGCTATCATTGCCTCTGCTTTTGCTAATCCCAAATATCCCGATATTTGTGGATTGGAAAACAAACCTTTCGCAGATTCAAAAATTGTTGGAGGACAGGAAGCAGCAAGGCATCAGTTTCCATGGCTTGCTTCTGTATCTACCTTTGGTTCTTGTACTGGTTCTGTTTTGGACGAAAATTGGATTATAACTGCTAAGCATTGTGTTCAAACTGATGGTGTTGCCGGAATTCTTGTTGGGGCTCATAGCAAGGCAAATGGGGCAGATGAACCAAATAAGCAAGCTAGAAAAAGTTCGGAAATTCACGTTTCATCAATTGGAGACTTTGCTTTGATCAAATTGGAGATTCCTTTGGAACTAAATGAATATGTCCGACCTGTTTGCTTACCAACACGTGCAGATGCTAATAATACCTTTGTTGGCGCATCAACGACCATAACAGGATGGGGTGTTAATAATTTTGATAGAGCAAATTACCCCGAATTATACTTTGCTAAAGACGTAGAAGTAATTAAGTGTGGTCATGGAGAAAATGTTCTCTGTACTGATGCAAATCCAGGAAAAGCTGTCTGTTTTGGTGACAGCGGTGGCCCTCTTAACTATGAAATGGAAGACGGAAAGTATATGCAAATAGGAGTCAACCAATTTGTGACTAATGGGAAATGTGCAGGAGGTCACAATGGATATGCACGTATCACATCACATCTAGACTTTATTCAAGAAATAACTGGAATGGTTATTGAATAATATATTTATTATTTATCTGAAATTAAGTTATTGCGAAAAAAGCACACAAATTCAAATTTATTTTCTAACAATTAGAGTATTGAGTACTAGATAGCCCCATAAATAAATTACCAATTCTATTTATATTCTACCGTTGGTGATGTGGCGTTGTTAGTTTTTGAAATTAAATTCATACCATGGGATAGAAGATGTATTTATAGGGGGGCAGGGCATTTTTCCGGAAAAGATGCTATTCATTTATGTACAATTTCAGACAATAGTGATGTAAGCATTTCCAAAGGTTACTATTTAAATAATAATTCGGAAGCCATCCCCACCAGCTAAATCAAATCTGCATCTTGGGTTTAGAGATTAAGGTGTCAATGAACCCCTTTTTTTGTACTTGACAATTTTGAAGCTTGAAGGTTCCAAAAATAGAATATTAAATTTTTTTCCACCTCAACTTTGATTTAAAAATAAATACAAAATTCTTAAAAACACTTGATCAAGAATTTAAAAAAATGCCCCATTCTTATGGTAATGAAACTTTGGCAGTATTTTTTCATATCTAAGTGTGTCCCTGTGCCAAAAATACTGTGTATGTTTCGGAAAGGGGCCGAAATGGAAACATTTCATTTTCTTCAAATGAATTACAAAAAATTACACATCCAAAAAATCAAAGATCTATTCAAATTTTAATCATAACATTATACGTATCAAAAGATCTTTACTTGTCTTCCTAATATACATTATACATATACATTTATCACGATCTTTCAAATTCCTCACCTTTTTGAATAACATTTTAGTATAATAAGCACCTAAACCTCCGGTTGCAGAGGAGCTGCATGGAGTTCATAAACCTCCTTCAAAACTACACATCATACCTTTACACATATACCTTTATATAGAGCCCACTTAGTATAATACCAAATTCAATCCCTTGAGTTGTGTGAATAACTAAGGTTCCTGATGATAAATGAAGCGGTGGTGGTGGCTAATGAACAACCTTTTTGAACAACGACTGACTTGCACAACCCCTGGGCTTGTTGTATTTTAAGATATCAATAGGGATACTCAGGGAAGCAGTGGCAGAAGGCAATGATCTACCATTTTGGACAATCTGTTCACACGCATAACCTGTGGGCCAGGATTTACTTTAATATATTAGAAGGGGTCTTTGATACTCAAGATAGTGGTGGTGATAGGTTTTGATCCCCCTTAAGGACCAGATATCCACCTGCACACCTTGTTGGACGAGGTATATTTTGCAAAATAGAATTGAGTGTCTCGTTACAATTTCTTATCATACAATCGTTTGATTGTGTGCCTACAAAATAAATTTCAATAAAAAGAAGCAAGGGTATCAAATTGCTTGTAACGAAATGATATCATAATCAAGTCCTTAATGATCAAATTGCTTAGCAATGAATTGTTTAATAATCAAATTAACCACAGTCATAACAATACCTGACAATATAAAATGATGTTAAAGTGAACTTTGACTGCTCTATTGGAAATTTTATAGATTGGCCGGGTATTTTGCTCACTGCTTGCTCTGACGGTTTTTTTTGTACATTGGCCGGGTATTTTGTAAAATGCCCGATTTTGTACATTGCCCGTAACATATATATATATCAAACTATAAAGAATACATTTTTTTGGATTTTTAATTTTATTTTACAACATCTAATTGTAACTCTACACACTAATTCCAGCGATGCCCCCATCTCTGTAAACCATTTTTCTCTGCAAAATAATTTTTTATGATACGTTTTTGGTTTTTGGCTCAATTACTCCGATTTGGATTGATTTATATGCGTCAAATTTTAACACAACAACCCTTTATATGCCTAATATTGTTTGAATCTATTTCAAGAAAAGAAAAAAAAAATAATCACAGCTTGATACTCGATTTTGTCCATTTTTACAAAAACACTCGCACCAACTCACTCAAGCGAATGTTAAATAACAACTGTTCGTCCAAAATGGCTGAAACTTTGACAGATGCTAGATAGATGTAAAGCTTTAAACCAAGTAATGAAACGAGGACCCATGATATCAATAGCTGTAAAATGTCTTGGTGCACATAAACATTTTTTGTCCACTAGAGACACTGTTTAATTATTAATTAGAGAGATAATTAGTAGTTATGGTGTTATCTAATAGATATTACTCCTTAAAAGATGCTCCAATCATAAATAATTAATGTAATATGTCCACATTTTGCAATTTTAATTAAGTTATATAGTGGTTTACTTCTAATGCTATTTTCATTTAGTTTTTATTAACTTGGCCATCTCGTGGATCACTATTTTGTATTTACTGAATCTATTTGGAATGTATGCATTCTAAAACATTATACAGTCATATCGTGTATAGCAAGCTACTTGTATTATAGCGTATTTAAGGTCAAATTTCCCTGGAGAAAATCTTTATTGTCTTCTCTGCGGAAATCATACCCCATGGAATTACTTGGCACCAGAAACGAAGATCAGAAGTTATAATGGGAGGAAGTAGACCACTTCAAGGAAACACGGTGATCATAATTTACTTCTCTGATGGGATACGAAGGAATACACCCTGCAATAGTGAAACTGAAGCGGTCTTTTTATCTCTCGTTCAACCTAAAGGACACAAGGGAATGAGAAGACGCACAAAAATCTATAACAACAACAAAAATATAAGGAAATAAATAAGGTCTTTATCTACAACAGGGTTTCCCAAACTTTTTCAGGCTAGTACCCCCTTGGCTTCCATATAAACTTCTACTCTCCCCCCCCAATAAACACATATAGTTTTCCCCTTCCAAAATGAAAATAATGGGATGGGTGTATTTGGCCAAATATGATGATGAAGAAGCAATCAAATAAAGTTTCACTCAATTCCATAATACTGGATAAAGGTCAGATACTTTTTCTGTAGCTAAAGATCTTGGTATGATATCCTGAACTTTGAACTTAGCTCAAAACAGCAACAGTCGATAGTCTTAAATCAACTATTGCAACCTTTTAATAACAAGAAAATAACTTCCGAAATTGAAATATATGCAATTGGAGTAGAAGGACAAGGAAAAAATTATCACAATTTCTTGAATAGGTTTCCACGTGGGATTAGAGAATCACTAAAGTTTGTAAATGATATTTCTATTTATGTATATTTATATAAATTTTCTGTTAGAGGAGTTATTGGATTTGATGACATAGAAGTTCCTCATCATGATATCAATTATATTCATCCTGTAATTATACTGTAATGGTTGATGGTAGATACATGAAAAAGTTCGAGTGCTTTACTTAATTAGACGTGATCTTTGCGGCCTCATCCCTCAGTCCACCTATAATCTTCTCCACATAATGTGACCTCCCATTTATTATCATGATTCCCCAAAGTGCTAATTGTCCGAATATCTCGAAGAAGTCGAGATCTCTCTTCTCCTAATCCAATGATATATTCTTCGCTTTTCAAAGTTATTTCCTTATTATTAAAATCTTGTAATAATTTAATTTCAGCTATCAATTGTTGTTTTCTCCAATTTGAAGATAGAAAGGAAAGTATGACGTCGGACAAACTTATACAACGTGCCCGTTGTTCTTGATTAAAAATAATTCTTACTCTACCCCTCTTGTCCCCTCCCTGCTAACTTATAAGAATAGATTGAAAACCCAGTCTGGTATTATTAGCTATAAAAGCTATTTTGAAGAAACGAATAAAATTTATATGAAATATACAACCGCGTAGTTTCAATATTATTAAATAGAATCAAAAATTCTAATGTAAATTTTTATTAGATCTTGACTTGTTGCAGTAGTCATCCTGATATACTGATATACCTGCATTTTATCTAGTTAATTCAAATTTCACATATTTTTTGCTTCATTTTAGTATTAAAAACACCTAAACCCTCCGGTTGCAGAGAAGTCGCATGACGGTCATAAACTACCATAAAGTTACTCATACCTTTACAGAGCCCACTAAGTATAATACCAAAAAAAATTCAATCCTTTAAGTTGTGTGAAGAACGAAGGTTCTTGATGTTTAATGTACTGAAGCTAATGACTCACCTTTTGGACCAGTGATTCACTTGCACAACCCGTGGACTGGGTTGTATCCTAGGATATTAGAAGGGCTCCTCGATACTCATAATAATGGCGTCGATAGATTTTGATCCTCCTTACACACCAGCTGACCACCTGCACAGACTGTTGGCCGAGGTATATTTTGCAAAATAGAATTTAAAAAATTTATAAAGTTAAAATTGTTCATATATTAATTTCCTAGTAAACTAGACCCATCTAACTCTAAGCTAAATTATGCTGCTGCAAGAATGCGGCACAATTTATCTTAAATGTTTTAATCCATTTAATTTGACTTATATACAACTGTGTGCATAATCTTTCTTCCACCCAATCGTGTAAGTCTGCCACAACATAAATCATGCAAAGATATGTTGTATAAAGCACGCAAACCGTTAGCGAATTGTTGTGAACTGATTAAAACCTTATTTCCTATATTTTTTCGTCCCTTGAACATTTCTTAAAGCAGCAGACAAATAGGTATCATGCCTCTTAGGGACTTTTCGGTTTAAATAGTTAAAGAAATAAAAGATTATTGACGTAAAAAATATCTTTCTAAAGTTTTATAATTACTGGACGTCTTTCAAGTACTTGCTTGATGTTTTAGAGTACATAATTAGGATTTTAGTAAATGGATCTTATTTTTTTGTAATTCCATGTTTTTAACTAAAGTATAAGTATTTATTCAAAGTAGCCTGTTTACATTATAGAGTAATAGTATACTGAGTAAAGGATAAAATATAAAGGCAGCAATAATGAAATAAATAAGTTGATCTCAATATAAGATACTACATCCTATCAACAGGATAATATCCAACACAATCATTGCTACTACCTTGTAATCACATTTTTTAAATTTTGTATATCAATTTGTTTGTTTTAAGTAATAATATGTAATCAACACTTTTTTGCTCTACAACGCCACTCACCTATCGCCCCTTTTTACATTACCCCCCGACGTCGTAACATTCCTAAAGTGGCCGCCCCCGGAAACACTGATCTATAGCTATAGCAGTGACTGATATAGAGTTGTTATTCTCCTGTAATTCATGATTTTGTATAAAATAGTTGTTAATATTTTGTTTTATTATCTTTATTATTAAAGAATTCAATAAATTTTAACAGATTTTTAAAAATAAATATAGAGTTAAAAAGAACCGAGTTTACTTTTTAAATATTAAATACTTTAGTGAATTTTACACTATAAACTTAAAGAATGTTGTTAAGACAACAGAGTTTTATATATATATATATATATACGACCAAGGTCAATAGAAATACAAGGTTAGACCATCATGTAATTTGACTTACTAGAATATTCAAGACAGATAGATTTTAATGTCATAGAATGTAACAATTGTATATTAACACCATTCAAGTTAATGATATAACACTAAAAAATAAAAATGATTAATAGTAATAGTATATATTAATTTTGACGTCACTATTAAAAAGCGATTAAAAGTCAAAAATCAGTCAGAAAAGCGTTATTGTCTAACTTTGTATTTCTATTAAACTTTTTATTTGACGAGGGATCAACAAGAAATTGTATTCCTGTTCCTTAAGAAACGGATAAGACATATTACTTCGTATATTTGTTATCTTATTAAACAAGCAAAGAATATCTGAATATCTGGAAAACAGTCACATGGTACTCTGTATATAGTGCTCCTTGATGATTATCATTAACATAATTTGATCTTAGAAATAACAATATAGTCGTATTTTTAAAATATTGCAGGCGTGTCCATTTATACAAGGAGCACTGTTTCTATTTGTTTTTCGTAATTCTAAAAACGAATTAATGCTAGTTTTTTTGTTAGTGAGCGCTCAAAAGAATAAAGTACTCATTATATTATTATTTTTTCTCCAACTCTTATAATTATTTTTTCATTCTTGAGGACCAATCCTGTCATTTGAACTGATATAAGTATAGAGTAGTTAAATGTAAGATTGGTCATGAAATACATAGAGAAACAATGAAGATTTCTTCGGGAGTTATCTTCTATGTGATTAAAGCAAAATTTGTCTTTTAGCCGACAATTCATAATTTTGACAATACTGGACACTACCTCTAGTATTGAAATAAATTATAAAATAGCCATAGTATATGAAGCGAGACGAGGTACTCGACTGCTGGTAATAAAATATAAGACCATAATTTTAAAAGGTTGGATCACTTTGTTACATTTTTTGTTTCTCCCGCCTATTCATACGAAAAAAAAAGAAAAAAAAGAAGAATCATCATCAACTTGGTCGTTAGTTAGCCAATTCTTCCCGCCTAGGAAATTTTTCAATCAATAATTGTGGAGACGTTTTCACAGTTAAACAAGAGATCATTCAATTTCAATTAATCAAGGTTTTTAGTACTGATAGGACAAAAAGAAATAGAAACCTTAAACTCTGACAACGAAATAATAATTTTTTTTTGTGTATAATGCCTTTTTTTAAAACCTACTTTTTGAATATAATATAAATAAAATTGAAAATCCCCAATTCCTCATTATATCAGGAAGAAGAGATCAAATATTTCTCTTAGATTATAATTATTTTTTAATAGAGTTTCGAGACAGTTTCTTACTTTAAATTCAAAATTATTTTTTGAGAAACGCATTAAATTTTTGTTATTATTTATTGTAATTCTTTCAAACTCAGTAAAGTTTCATATTGTTATGGATTTTATGAGCCTTAAAAGAATGCTCACAGGGGAAAAATTAGAGGTAATAAAAAGTAAATCGCAGAAACTGATGCCTATTTTGAGACTAAAGTACAATATAATCATCCCCCTCGAAGGTAACTTCATTGAATAAATAAATCAAATTTAGCCAAATAAATGTGTTCTACTATATTAATCTACGGAAAATTTAGACGACGAGTTATACAAGTATATGTGTACTCACTGTACAGGCACAGTAGATGTGGAACCCCGCCTTAAAGATGAATAAAATGCAGTGGTCCCTGCATATCGCAGTTTTTCGGAACAAGAAAAATTTGGGTTATATGAAATCTGCGTTGCACGGGGACTCATCAACAACTACAAGAATACTTGTTCACATACCTCACTATATGTATAGTTCTTTATAATTCATTATTATAATATGAAAAAACGTGATATGAGGTGAATATACTGCAAATTACGGGGAGTCAAAATAATTCCGAACACTGTGTTGTTTGAAACTGTGTTATGCGGAGACATGAATGACTAAAATAAATTTTCATTCGTAGCAACCAATTTTATTTATATTATATTCAAAAAATAAGTTTGTAAAAGAAGCATTACAATATCTCACGGCGTTACCTTACTAACACAAAAAATATACTGTTTTTTGTTACTAGCTGTCGATGTTTCATTTTTTCTTTATTAATACCAAATAAATAGTTTAGAACAAAAAAAGAAAAAAGTTTTATCTTGTCACATGTCTCTAAATGTAAAAATCTCGGAGCAACAACTGAAAAGCCAAAGTTTGTACAATCTCCATCCAAACTTTCTACAACATGATATAGTCAATTATATTCTCATACACCCAAGAATAATCCCAAATTATTGAGCAACAATATGGCTGACTTCTGGCTTGCCTCGCCTCCATGTGGCCCTCAACCCCCTGGACTTTTTAGTTAGGAGAGTCTTGGAGAAGAATGTCAGCCGCAGATCTTATCCAAATATGGGTTCGTTCCGAGCTATCAATTTGACAGCTTGCTATGCCATGTACACGTCCTTCGTCGTCTAAAACTGTCAATCTCTTCACAGGCGTGCTTAAGCTGTTATTGCTTCTGAAGGACGACATATTGAATAATTTTTTAAGATTGGTCTGTTTTTGATTACATAAAAATCCCGATTTTCGCAATTTACATAATAATGCTTCTGTAAGTTTTGAGTCCCATTCTGTATATCGAAATAAATCGGCAATATTTTGCCGATTACCGGTTACTCTTCAAAGACCAAAATTAGCTGATTGAATATTCGCCGAATCCGATTACTTATGGACAAATTCTTAGATCACTAAAATACTCCATAATAATGAAGAAAATAACAATTTGTAGAACTAAGATACTGAAGAATGAAGTAAACTATTTTTATATATTGAAGTGCTCTCCAATTGAATACAATTTTTATTGTCGACGGATTATTAGTAGTTTGAACATATTTTCCGGTTTATTTACATTAAAAAAACATCAAACTTTGTTTCATGAAAAAAACAAAACAAAATCAAAAAACTTTTTTTAGAAGAACAAAATAGTTTTCAAAGTTTTCAAAAATTTAGAAGAGGGCGAAACAGCCATTTTTAAAAGTTTTATTTGTTCTTCCATATTTGAGAAACATTTTTGATCCTGAAATGACTAATCACTTTTATATAACTTTGGTTATATCACTCTCCATTTCAGCTTTGAGCTCCTCCACATGCCTATCAAGAGTAGCATAGGCCTTGTTCTCCAACGAAAGCTATATATTCCATAGTTCAATGGTGAACAATCTGGTGAGGATGAAGGTCACATTGATGCTGGCCAGAAATTCTCTGCTAGTCCCTTTTGGATCTCCTTGCTCTTGTGGCTAGGGGCATCATCATGTTGGCAAACATAGAAGATATAATTGACATCTTTTCAGGGTTTCACTATGTTCTTCATGATGTCTAGGTACTCCTTAGTTCTCATCATCAAATCTTCTGGGAACTAATAGGAAAGAATCCCGTCTGATTCGACCACCCCGAGGATCATGGACCCTGCTGAAAACTTGGTCCTGTGGATTGGAAGTAGATTCTCCACCTGTAAAGCTAGGTACCAATCATTCTGACTGTCCTTTATCTATTCTCAACTTTCTTCTTTGCGTAGAAAATACAAACAGTGTATTTATACTGTTTGAGCTAAGTTATGATCTTGGATTGCGGCTTAACGTAGAGGATGATCTTCGAGTTGCTGTGTCCAAAATTAAATATATAATAGATCTGATTTGCTTAATGCACAGTGCATATTTGTCAAATAATGACCTTGGTTAGCTGATAAAACTATTTGCACATTCATAGTCTGTAATACTATTTATTTGTGAGTCTCATTTTGACTTTATTTACCGAAAAAAGAGAATTGATTGTCTAAAAATGATTGCAAGCTGTAGATATATCGTTGACTTAATATTTACAATATATACGATTATTTCTTCGTTATATTTCTTATTTATTTATTATATTTGTCAAGGTATATATATATATCAATTACCTATTGGTTGTACACTATAGGGTTGATATATGACCTTTAAGTAATTTATTTGGATCAACTGTACTCCAAAATGTATATTTATCTCTCAATGAGAGGTGTAGAGGTTGCACATTGTCTAGCCACAAGTTTGGAAACCACTGCCATAGAACACAAAAATAACAATTAAAACCTCCAAACACAGTAGGGTTGACCTAAAATTACGTTTTTAGTGTATTATTTTGATTTAGAGCAATATTTCAAAGTGAAATAACTATTAAGATAAAAATGTAATGTAATAACAATTGATAAAAACATTCCAGCATTTAAAAGATAAGTTATTTTGTAAATTATCTTGAATACTCTTCCTACAAGATGTGTCTTATCATACAAAAATCAAATAAAAAAAGGATTATATTTTGAAGTCAGTATTATTTGGATATTTTTTTAAATTGTAAACTCAACAATAAACCTTTATATACTACTTGAAAAGATTTTCCATGAAAAAGAAAGTTCGATTTTTATTTAATTTTACTGTTTAACTCTTAATTTTCTGAATATAATATTTAGAAAGGTTACACATTAAATATCAATAATTCGATTAGATGACTTTATCTTTGAAAATCTTTCAAGTATGTACATTTGATAATAGACGTACTGGAGTTTTGAAATAAGAGGCGTCACAGCCTCTTTAAGGTCGAGAATACACATACCGAGTGTTTAAACAAACCAAGTTTTCAATTACCCTGTATATGTGTCTGAGTTATGTCTTCAAATTACAAAAAGAACAACTCAATGAAACATGAATCACTTTTATTGTTGATAAAATCAAAAAGAAAAATGTTATTATTTTTATTCATTTTTCATGCAAGACTAAATTATTTTTTCTTTCTTCCCTTTTGAAAATGGGGACGATTACATTTTAAGACCGACGCCAGGGATGTCACGTGAGGTCCTTGACGACCCTTTCGGTACGTACATTCATTGGAGATTAATTGTGGAATTAACTTAATTGCCTCTAAAATATTAATTACTGATTACTATTAATAGTTAGTAAAATAATCGACTTAATTTCGGAACATTCAAGCCATAATAACGCAACCTTACGTTACCTATTTTCTTAAACATTGCAAAAATAAATTAAAAGTTAAACAGAAAAAAATAAATCCAAAATGTTGTTCATTCTCACGTCAAATTTAAAAAAAATGTAATATAAGGTTTATTCTTTAGTTTTTCATACAATAAAAGGAGCTGAAAAAAATATGTAAAAAATAATAGCTGTTGTATAGTGTAATTTATATCTATGAACAATGTTGTAAATTTAGTGCAGTATGGGTATGTTAAAAAAGAAAAAAGAAATCAGCATGGTAACCCAATTTACAATTTGAGTAATGTTTTGGAGGAGATAAATAATAATACTCATGACGTTTCATTAGATCAGCTACAATCAGCTGTGACAAAAGAGGAAGGAGAAAAGGATATAAAAAATTACATATGCTAGAAGTACTCTGATATTGATCCACCGGTTCTACTTTGAGTCCAACAAACAAGTATTGTATAGACATTATTGTTACTCGACACTGCTCTGATAAATACCTGAGATTTACAGTTATTTATACTATTAAGATAGAAGCTAAAACAGTACTTTACATATACATATATTAAATAAGAATAAGAATTAGAGGAGGGGAAGAAGGAAGGAAAGAAGAACCTTTGTAGTTTCTAATTACACTACAGTTAGACTACTGCTACGCCATAATGAAGAACCCCTATACCAACTCGAGTCAAAAATGGCTCAGATACAGACTCGCTACCTCCAGCTTTTATACAAACAAGTCCAAAAAGAACAAAGAAGAGAAAATGTTTTCCATTTGTGCCAAAGAGCGGGAGATGTCGTTTCAAATATTTTATGAGCGTGATAGGACAACTCCATTCAGAAGCAAAGTCGAGGAAATGATCCTAAAGGAGTTTGTTCTAACTCCAACGAAGGCAGACTGGATGTTTGCTCTATTACCTTCTTCGGGAGTTGTAAAATATTAATTTTGATATGTTTATTTAGACATAAAGAAGCTATAATATTTAAAAACAGGTTGCGTGAGCTAAACTTATAGAATTGTTCCGAATTCTTGCATTTTTTATGATTTCTTTTATTATAAGTTTTATTTGACGAAATTTTGTGAACATATTTTAATTTGTTTTTATAGTTATTATAGAAAAAAAATATATTATCGTGACGTATATGTATACAAAAATAAAATACAATTGAATGGAAAAAAACCAATCAGATTTACGTCATTATGGATGAAAATAGTCTGTATTTTGGACATGTTAAAAAATAAGAAATAAACATGGCAACCCTTACAATTTGAAGAACATTTTTTAGTATTTAAGAGAGTTTTAGCTTAGCTGTCGTGATGTAATCTTATATTATTTATAATCTGCTGTGACAAGGTAGTAGGAGATAAACAAGGACATTGGATAGAAATACTCCAAGTTCGATCCCCAATTCAACTCTGAGTCCAACAAGGACTTCAAATTATAACTCCACAACAAATCTTGAATCCGTCTTTTATGAACACACACGAATATTCAATTAGGTTTTGAATATAATTGAATGTATTAGGAAAGGAAGTTGACTACTCAGAAGTTAAATAATGATGAAAAGAGCTAAGAAAATAAAAATTATTGTATCAGATTACCAATTCCAAAATAAACGGGTCATCTAAAAAATACACATGATTTACATCATCAATAATCAAAGTTTCATATACAAAAGGGTATTTGGTTCTAAGAGGTCTATTTCAGTAGCAATATCGATTTAATTCTAATATTTTTGAAGCAGAAATTTATTAAAGTTAAATGGTGGGATTTTGTTATTCCAAGTTAATAATTTATATATTATAAAAAAGTGAAAAAAATTAATGGAATTCTTATATATTGCTACCTCTTGTTGATATTTTCCTCAATAAATATGATAATAAATCAATATTACAGATAAAATAGACCTTTCAAGACCACGTACTCTTTTGTAAATACAATTATTATTTTTTCTTCAAAGGAACTCCTTTTGCAAAAATACAATTAAAAATTTTAAGTGTTATTTCTTTAAAATAAAAGTATGATGTTTTTAAACATTTAAAATGAATTTTTACATTATTGGATCATTGCATTTAAAATGAAGGCAGGCATTTGAAATTAATAATATATTTTTGGAAAATTAAAACTAATTTTCTAACTGATTACTGGTTTTTCTTACTATAAAGTTGGGTGAAACCGATAAAAGTGTTAAAAATGAAATAAAATTTCAAATTTAGAATCCTTAAAACCTAATTTGATTCGAAAAAACTAATTACGGAATCGTAGTCAAAAAATGCTACTATAATGAGATATGGGTGTTTTTTTACTTTTATTATTTTGTAAACAAAGCGACAGAAAGCGATTGTCTTGCAGAAAAATAACACAACCCCTCTGAATGATAATATTATTTTGTATATAATAATATAGGGATAGGTATATTATTCACAAAGAGGGCGGCATGCGAAGCATATGTTGTGTCCCCAAACTACAGACTAATCCCCACCAGACATTTTAGCCAGTTAGTTTAGTTTGCTCATTGAATATGGAATTAAATTTTTTTTTGAAAAGTTAAAGTCTTTTTAACTTTTGTAAAGTATGGATAAAGTTTAGTAGTTTAAAAAAAAACTACATTTAAAAATTAGAAAAAGAAACTCAGTTGTTGCAAGTGCTATTTCTTCTTTTATCTTCATTATTTCATAAATCGTGGGTGTGTTAACATCTCTCTTTAAAAGAAGAATTATTACCTATTTTTGCTATAAATTATGCAAAAATGCATAATGAAATAAATACAAATGAATAAAAATATAATTATAATATTTTCCCTGCATTAATGCCATTTTTAATTATGAATAATTAAATATTTATACAATGAATTCAAATGGTATTAATTTCCTTTGTATTGCAGTATTTGTTGCTTCAAATGACCGACAAAAGAAAGAAACTCTTTGTAGTACCCTAATCTCAGACACCATAAATTTATGTATATTCACTTGTTCCAGGGTTAAAAGTTTTAATCTTTTTTAGAAAACTCCATTCTTTTAAGGTCTTTTGTGTTATTTTTAAATTTTATGTACATTTCCAGAGGTGTATAAAATATGCCTTATAAGTTAAAAGCGGCTTTTTCTAGTTGGTAATCTGGAAAAAGGGTTATTATTTTTTAAAGCTGTTAACATTATTATTCAAATCTTGAAGACAGAACATATTAGTATAAAGTTTATTTTCTACCTCACATGCCCACTTGCAGGAGATCTAATTTAACGTCATAACAGCAGCTAAGCTGCTCTCCTTCAACACTTTATGTAAATTGTAGAAATTTGTAAGATAATTTTATGTTAATTATATTTTTTACATAACAACAGTACATATTTGTTCCATCACTGTCAACTCCTAAACAATTGGCTTATTTAATTGTTTGAAAAGAAAATTGAAACAAAAACAAATCTACTTGCTCTTCTAAGTGTTATTTGTGTTGGACATCCTGGACCAGTATGAGACCGTTATAATTGTTGATAATATAGTTCAGGACCGGTTTTGTAGTAAAATTCCATCTGGGACCAAGTCTCAACACAAATAGCGCTCCGGTTCTTCCCAAATATGGAGTTATTATTCAATAATTGTTTTAAATTATTCACTTCTTAGCAAGAAATAATTCGAATTCAACCAATTATTTTCTCAGGAAAAGAAAACTTTATGGCAATAACGAGATAATCTAATCTATTTACGCTCATTGGAAAGACTAGTTTCTAGCTTTACAGGGTGTATCAAAGAAATCCAGTGCTTCAAATTTCCAGATTTTTTCGGCATATATGATAATGAAATTTTGAAAGCTTTATTTGTGGTGAAATATATGTACAATGTACATATACACGTTTAACTTCGTAGCCAAAATACCGACATGGAGTCAACAACAAACGATTTCAAGCCTATTACATTTTCAGAAGCAGAAGACAGATGTGCTGTTTTGGTGATTTTAGTGAGCAACGATATGGATATTAGCGATATTGAGGACTCAAAATTGAAAGGGATTGACAAAAGAAGGGTTGAGGAAGGCACTTGTAGAGATGAAGGACCCCAGGGGAGTGAGTGATCATATGGAAGTAGGTATCCGAGTATAGCAATGGGATTTTTTGAACTAAAGAGTTCTTCGGAGATGATTGATGCCCTTGATCAAGGAGGTTGCTGGATACCGTTCATGGGTCTTGCAAAATGACTCTTCTCCCTGCCAAATATCCGAAGCGACTCTAGATTAGCTCAAGGAGTACTGATGTGACTTTCTGTTCAAGGATATTTGGCCATCTAGCTCCTCCAACCTAAATTGATGGATTATATTATCTTGAGCTTCATGGAGTCAAAGGACCCCAGAGGTCTACACACCACCAAGAAGTCTGTGATAGACTCTATCGTACTGGAATGTTAGAATTTAGATCGGGCTCTAATTTGCAGGACCTGCTAGTGGTTCATAACCCTAATTAAGGACATTATTGAGGCTAACAAAGTCTGCATTGAGTGATATGTATTTTCTATGATTGTATTTGTTGCGTAGTTTTGTTCTTTGAATACATAATAAAAAACAACGATATTATGTTAATTTAAAGTAGATACATCACAAGTATTTCATTGTTATTGCCTGTATTTATGTAATATCCATACTCAAAAATAACATTCCAATATCTTCTTTGATTGAATAAAGCTTATTGCAAAGTTCTTTTTACTCTTTGTTGTTGGAAGTTTGTTATCAGCTCGAGTCGAGGCAATATTTTAAAATTATTAGGTATGCATCCTCACTATACTTTTTACATGCATGTATTCACATGAAAATGTTGCTTGTAGAATGTATACGCAGTTTCAAAGGTATTACATTGATATGCAAAGTGATCATCACAATACATATTTTTGTACATACCTTCTCGATTGTGATAAATGCATTTTTGAATAATATTTTTTAACCAAAAGGTTCTACATATTGATTTGCATTCCTTTTTTCATGTAGATCCAATAGTAAAAAAATATCATTTAAGGCATAAAAAACTGTTTGGTTGGTTGAGTCGATGTTAGATACCAAGTGGTCCACGAAAATCTCAACGTATTGAATTTTAAACTTCAACAAGGTTTTATTTAATAAGTAACAATGGAATATGAACAAAATTAATACCTTAAATAGATGTGTGTCTGAGCTCTCTTAATCATGAATGCAACAGTCCTTAGCAGTAATGGTGGCTTCCAGGCGGTGGAAGGTCTGGCACCCACTGCGTATTTAGTTCTCACTCATGGT
Source organism: Lepeophtheirus salmonis (assembly GCF_016086655.4). Taxonomy (NCBI): domain Eukaryota; kingdom Metazoa; phylum Arthropoda; class Copepoda; order Siphonostomatoida; family Caligidae; genus Lepeophtheirus; species Lepeophtheirus salmonis. The sequence continues at coordinate 15,765,001 of NC_052131.2, read as the reverse complement.
GTCCCAGTGTTGGATGACAGTGGCTTTGAGGGCCTTCATGTTTGGATGGCGGACACTGAAGGCCTTCCCCTCAACATCTATCCCAAAGGTGTAGTCGAGGACGTTGACATCAGGGCTGTAGGGGACCAAAAGTGTCAAAGAAGACTCATTCAAAAGAGTTTTACAATAGAGGAAATGAGTTTCTTTCATTACTTGTGTCAAAAGATACCTCTCCACCCTCACGAGGTTCTTTCTACCCACTTTTTTGATAGTTATCTGAACATATGGTGTGAAACCCTGAGATCTTGCTTGGGACCTCATTGAGTTGAGGGGATTGCCTGGGCTATATTCTTTAACTCATACAAGTCAAGTTTGACCTTTTTGAGATACCCCTAATTCCTCTCCAACGTTTTGGATTTGCGGAGCACTGCAGACGGTGGTCTTGGAAAAGCTTAACTGCTTGGAGTGCACGAATGGAAATTCGTCAATCACGTTCATGTGTCATTTTCTCGACTTGTACTTAAGATAGAGAGCTGAAATTACTTCTCTTTTGTAACTTGTTGTTTATGCTTTAATATAACGAGATATGAATGAATTTCAATCTCTCAAAATTAATTAATTATTGAATTAGTAAGTGTTCAGATTTCAATCGACCACCTGGTATACTAGAATTTCATATAAAATGTCATTGCTGAATATTAATTAAGTACACTAATATGATTGTCTAGATTATTTTTTTTCAACATTCTTTATTTGGTATATATAATATAGAACATACATATGTAAATAAACCGGAGCAATTGCGTAAATAGTACATAAATGAACATTATAGTTTATACTTAATGCTCCGGGATAGAATTTCAACTAATATTCGAAATATCCATCTTAAAAAACAAACAGTAAACAAGCAAATCAACAGTTTTAACAAATATTTGTTAAAATTTCTGAAAACCCATTTTAAAATACTTTGAGGATTTCGTGAAGTTGATGGAAGGTACCGGATTCCTTCTCCTGAAAAATTCCCTGACTCACATCCTAATTTAGGAATTTTCATTGTGCGAGAGACATGGCGTGCTGAATTTTTCTAAAACAGTTATTTATCCGGCAAAAAAGTATTATTAATATCCATTTTGACACCTTTTTTAATGGATTCCGATGAATAGTTTATTTGTTAATAAAATTGCCATAGAAAGCTGTAGCCAGGTTCCTTAGTATAAGCTCATTTGCATATAAAAGGCAAATAACCCATTGAAGTGTCCTTTCAAGAGTTCTTTCCAGACAAGAAATACTCCTATTTTGAATCTAGTATTTGTCAAAGTTCCACAACACCTGACTCCCTGTAAGTTTTTGGTATTTATATTTTGATTTTGTAGAGAATTACGAATCGAAGAACTAATGTTAACACAGATCGAAAGTGAGAGGAATATCATTTCCCAAATAGTAAAATATACAGTTTTTTTATAATCTTGATGTGTTCCTTCATACGTACTTTCAATATCTTTGTATTATTAGCAACAGTTCAAAAATCGTATTCGAGTTTGAAGTCAAGAAAATTAAACTAAATATTTTTTTTTTTTGACAGAATCAAGAACTTAACTTTGCACTTATTAAAAATAATTTTGTATTGTTTGGCAATTTTTTTTATTTCAGTATAGATTTCAAGAATATACGAATAAAAAAAATATAATAATACTTTGTGACCAACAATTCCCCTTGTTTTTAGAAGGAAAACTGTCACAATAAAGAAATGTAGGCAACATTTTAGTGACCGTTTCCATCCATAAACTTTTTTTTCTTCTTTTAACAAAGCATTATATGATTAAATGGGATCATGGTTAATGTTTGAAGATAATTGACAAATTAATATTCTGGAAGAACACTTAGTTATAATCCACTTAAAAGTGTATAAAACAACGGAGTTTTTTTTCTTTTTTGTCTTTCTTTCATAAATTCAGTTTCAACCTTAAGCTCTTACATCATAATATCTTTAGTTTCTTTTAAAATAATAAATAACTTAGTTTTATAAGTATTTGATACGTGTGTAGACGTAAACATGCGGATAATTAAATAAAACATTTTCATGTGACAACAGAATCTTAATGGCGTCCATTTTGGAAGCCTAAACAGCCAAGTTTTATGAAAATGAGAAATATTTTTTCATTAATATTAAGGAAAATATTGTACTATTGGATATTAAAATACAAGTTGCTAGTAATGCTAATTGAGAGCATTTTGAGAAAAGGAAGTTCCTTTTCTCATAGAAGAGGCAGCTGATTTTAACTAGAACCTTAATTCAATAGTGCCATATGTTTCGCTCACGCCTTCCCTACGCATTCTTACAAAAATCCCATTTCTACCCAGACGTACATTTCTTCTTTTAATATATTCATTAATAGACAATTTTCAACTTTTGAATTGTTTCAAATTAGTAACGCTGGTTTAAAAAAGTCATCTGCTCATACAAAAGAATTCTAATTAGCCTTTTAAATTTTCCTCCACTGACTGCTTAATTCAAACTTGACTGTTTAATGTAAATATGTACTGTTAGTGTCGTATCGCTACATATTTACTTGGCCCATTTCAGTCTAGTTGTTCGGTTTCATCGGTCTTTAAGACTGGCCCTTAAGACTGTCAAAAACCTTAGGACAAAACTTAGGACTAGAACTGATTAAACGAAGAATAAATATTTTAGGGGCGTCATCGAGATCCACTTTTATTAGCTTCTAGGACTGATATGCAGGACTGAACTGGACTTAGGGGTAAAGTCTTCAGTTCTGAATAAGGGAGGACACAGCACAATATTTACCTTGTATAATATGCATTCATTTCTCTTATTTCTTTAAATCAACTCAGTGAACCAAATAATTGCATCATTAATTCAACAAAATATCCTTTTTCATATTTTAACGACCCTGTTTTTGACAATATTTGTATCCATTTGAATATAGGTATATCGATCATTGTTATTGATTTTATGGGTATGAAAGACAATGAGTGATTAAGGATCCTTCAATGACATAAGTCGTTTCTTAAAAGAATTTATATTTGTATCCCATTATATGTCATTTATAGAGGTTACAAGAAATATGACCACCTATCTTTAACTAGACATGTCCAAAAGTGCCAACACAGAACCATTCCGCAAAGAGATTTAGTTCATACTGTATTACAAAACAAATACATAAACCCCTCTGAACTTATTAGACAATAACATACATGCTCATTGTACCCTTTCATCAACCTAGGTAGACGTAAAGATGAAAGTCAAGGTCTTTTTTGGTTATTATTCATTCCTGGGCTATTTTTTTCATTATTTTTATTTGGCAGTTGACCTTTGATAATGCGTAAATGTACCGAATTGACGAGCATTAATAGATTTATCACCTCTTCAATATATATATGAATATATGTTAATATGAAGGTATACATATTGTTAGAAGGTGGGGATTTTAAAGCCGGAAAATTTAATGATAGTTTTATTTTACAATTTACTTTTTTTCCCAAAATTAACTTAAGAATTCTCAAATCTTTTCCTCTTTCATGTCAGAGTCCATAGTGAAGTCAATAACTCAAATCAACCACCTTCAACTTCCACCACAGCTTCCAATCTGTCTCTGAACCTGGCACAGACCTTGATAATGAAATCTTTGTCCATGTTGACCACTGCTTACAGAATATAAGCCCACAAGGAGACAACAGTGTTATGAACATGTTTATAGGACTCTTTCTCCAACACATAGTAGTCAAAAGGGTTAAAATGTGGAGCTAGGGGGTTTCCTTTGCTCCAAACATAAAAGTCTTAATAATGTTGGGTTTTCTGGAATAAACCCGGTTTTAATGTCCCATTTTGGAAAAAACCACACCAATTTAAAGTTCTAGCACAACACAGGATCTGTTAACATTAATTTAAGTTCGCTAATATTTTTTGCGCTACTTTCGTAAAAGGAGGACAAGGATTTTCTATTTTTTCCTAATTCAGTTTTGTCAGTTAAATTCGATGAGCACACTTTTATAAACATAGATCTCAAGGTTGCAAGATATTGAGGTCTAAACTTGTTCTGGATTTGAAATCCCCACCATATGTATATGATATGCCCCAAGAAGTTCACATTCAATTCTCCACATTCTGAAAAAGTGAAGAGTCCCCATAGAATGTAAAATATTTCGTATGAATACATATTTAATCATGACATATGAGGTTGTTCTAAAGAAAATAACGATGAAGGGTTGCGTGATGATTTTCAATTTGTGTCGATGATTAAATGTTAGTGTATTACAAGATGTATAATATGTACTTAGATCTATTATAATGATTTATCAGGCTCAAAAGAAGTAAAAAATGGATGTTTTTTACATTTTCTCAATCAAAAGGTATTATTATGGTCATAAGTAGGTCTGAACGAATTATTATAAATGAATTTTCAGGCGTAATGATGATGATAAATGTAATTTTCTTGTCAATGGAATGCATTTTACATAGGCCCCTTGAAATAAGGTTACTAAAGAATATGCATTATGCTCAAGATAAAGTATAATATTGGTTATTTATAGAAATTATATGATCTAACATTAATATCCCTCAAAAAATATTTTTGAAGAAAGCATATCATATGGCCTTCCAAACAAATTACTCATATTTAGATGATCTTCCTTTATGTTCTATTTTTTGAATAAATACTAAAACAAATATATCATTGATTCATAAGATATTGTAATAACTGGACATTTCTTATCATGTATCAGAGAGATATAGTTATTGAGCCAACAGCCGTGCTCTTTTCACCGGACTTATCCTCTTTTTATATAATGTCTGATTTTTTAAAATATAAATGAATAAAATGTATGCTTCTATCAAGAATGAATGGTGCAAAGTTCATAGAAATATTAGGTTAGACCATCATGTAATCGGGCTTCCTAGAATTTTCAATCTGATGTATTGTACTGACTGCTAGGTAAGAAAGGCATATTTTGATAAAACACGCAACCACTCATATTTTATGACGTCACTATTGCTAGAATTTTCCCTTGAATGTATCGTACCGACTGCTGGGCAAGAAAAACAGATTTTCATAAAACGCACAACCACTCTCCTACCATAACGTCAATATTGAAAGCGTGTTGGAAGTCAAACGTCAGTCGTACACGCGACAAGGTATAGCTTCGTATTCTTATTAGCCTTTGCCAGAAAATTAAAACTGAAATTTATAGGTTTATAATTTGTTTCGAAAAAATTTAATTATTTTCATATAACATATCTAAAAGCCTGACAATTTATTTAAAAAAAAGTGATATCTTTCTAAAAATTAATTAATTTTATTTTTCATTTATTTAATCATTAGAGTTTAAAATTTAAAACAACAACAACAATCACTACAGGCATAAAATATAGACACAAGATAAAGTCCCTACTTTAAAAGTTTGAAGTAGTTCAAAATAAAAAGAAAAACAACATAAAAATACGATGTTATGTAAAATAGACAAAATATAAAACTAAAAAAAAAAAAAAGAAAAAAGAAACACAAGCTATGGAGGGAAAGAAACCGGACTCTTAATCCTTAATTGGACACACAAAAAATATATTTAAAGAAAAACGATTTAAAAAAACTTGGAATTGTGCATATCAAAAATCAACTTAAAACGAAATTACAAACTAAATTTAGGAAAGACAAAAATCCAAAATATATCTAAAAAAACAAAACATGATAAAGTATTTATAATAACTAGTGGTGTATCACTAGCAAAACTAGAAAATAAGAATTTAAGTTTTTACGAAGTAGCCAAAAACATATATCCGATTATACAACGGGCTCATGGTCATAAAAATCCAAGTTTGGATCTTTAAACGAAAATATTTGATTAAATTCGGATACCCAAACTTTTGGATCCAGATCCGAAACTAAAATAAGACGGATAATTTTCTCAAATTTATATTCATTATAGCCAAAATAAAAGTTAATTTTTTACTTATTACTGATGCTGAAAAAATGAAATAACCCAATGTTATAACTATTGGAACATAAAGTCTAGTTATTCTTTGAATTCATTACTTTTATCTATTTTTTAAAAGATCAGTTTATAGTTAGCAATTTTCCTTCCAACCATGGAATAATTATTTAATAATAGTTGATAAACGATCACAACTTCATAAGAACCAATTCGTAAGCACCCAATCAATGTTAAAAACGCTGACAAAAAAAGGAAGAAACTTCGATAACTGAAAACTAAATACAGTTTAAATTTTTGTGTTTTTGAGCCCGGTCTTACTTCGCTAACATAAAAATGATTTTTAAATTTAATGATTAAATCACTTTATTATAGTGTATTTTGTAGTTCAAAATTAGAATTGTAATAAAACATGAAATAACATTGTTTAACCATGTAATAACATATTTTTAATGGATATTTGGGTCAGATATATTTTGAAAAAACTATGCGTAATTGGGATTAAATTTTAAATCAGATTCTATGGAATTTATCTTGGTAAGCCTTGTTTAAGATTTATTCATATATATATAGTCATTTGGGGTCGAAGTTCAGTGAATTTAGTTAATTGAACACCTTAAAAGTCGTGTCTTTATTTTTCCTTTTGATTTCTTAAGTTTTCTTCTTTTTTTAAACGTGACCACTGAGCATTATTTTTTATTCTCTATGGGACTAAGGTATAGAGATAAATATCATAGAAAAGGATCTTCCCTAGGTACTGAACTTCAGTGGCTGTAGCCCTCCCACCAAAGCAGGAGATTTTTGTATTGGAATATTGGAAATTATCACTCTGGGAAAAAAAATTAATGAGGAAACTGTGTTTTAAAATTTTTTTAAGGATTTATTTTCTAAAATCAAAGGCATTTTACAAAATTATGCAAAAAAAAAATCAAGCCCAAAATATAACGCTGGGTACACCCCTGTAGAATGATATTTTGAAAAAGAGGTTGACTCTATCGTAGTTGACCAAAACATTGAAATTGTAGTAGTATTTTGTAATAAATAGTTATGTTAACAACATAAATAGCATTTACAATATTTTTTTGTTCGATCCTCACTGTATTTTACATTTGATAATACTTTTCTATAGGGAACTCTTATATAGAAGTATATGATGATCCCATAATTAACTTAAATTAACTTTCGGTTTCAATAAACTCCCTTTGTTTTTGCTTGGCGTGAGCAATCTATGTTCATATTATATCTTTTATTTTTAAGGCATACAACGGCCGCTACAAAATTTTAATATTGTAGCTAGTATTTATATAATAAACCTAATCTCATCAAAAAGGGATGGATACTAATTTGATTCCCAAAATTCGTATAAAATATAATGCACATTTTTATAAAATATAATGTGTTTACTATAAGAATAACAAATGATAGTGTACAGAAGGTTCACTGCGCTTTTTTCAACCTGAAAAGTTCACCTCCCTCTTTTCACCCCCAGTCAAGTTCATGCTGAAGTAAGTTCATATTGAGGAAAGTTTATCCCAATACAAGTTCATACCGAGTAAAATTAATCCCCAACAATACAAATATCGTTGATGTAGTAATTTATTCTTCGTTTAATACAAAGATTTAATAATTAGGTAATCTAATAATTATCTTACTAAAGAGGTTCCTAATTGAAATAAGAACTTAAATTTTTTAACCCTTAGCCACCGACTGCAAAAAATTTGCTACATAACTTTATTTTTTTTATTTTCTTAAATTGAATATAGATATAATTCTAATGTTGAGTACAAGGCACTCATTTTACCTTCTCTAATAATCATAATTTAGATTTTATAAAAAAGTATTAATTACTCGAGATGAACTTGACTAGGGATGAATTTTCCTCACAGTGAACTTGCATCGCGATGAACTTGTTTAGGTATGAATTTTTCCCAAGGGGAAAAGAGAGAGGTGAACTTACCGGGGGTGAAAAATCGCGGGGAATTTTCCTTTAACCCATTATGTTTTGGGCAAAGGAAATGTGGCCTCTTAGCTACCCGAATCTGAATCCTTTGGACTACACTGTGTGGGTTGTCTTAGAGAGAGAGTCCATTAAATTTGCAGATACCATTGTTAACTCCTTGTGGGCTTCCATTCTCGATGTACTGGTCAACATGGACAAGAAGTTCCTCATTCAGGCTTGTGCCTGCTCCAGGGTGGAGTCTGTTGTTGAAGCTGGAGATGGCTGGTTTGAGTCATTTACTTCACTATGGAGCAAAATATTTGTGAAATGCTGAATCAATTTTGGGAAATAAATTTCAATATATGTATTTATGAATGTTATGCTTAAATTTTCTAGATTTTAAATCCCCACTTTGTACACCGAACGTGTATTCGCAACTCAAGTTGTTTAGATTATTTTAAAATAAGTATATTATTTTTCTTCAATACGTCTTAAATTCACTTAAAAATATACACAAATGGAACAAAAATCCTTTGAGAGGCCTATTTCTTAAAACCTAAACATTGAATATTTATGTATAATAAATTGGACAAAATTGGAATCAACAACTAAAATGTAGTTCCATGATAAAATATATACAACGACGGGATAAAAAATGTTATCCCTTTGAGTTTTACCGCGATACTAGCAATAACAAATCAATAATAAAAAAAAGCTTCGAAATCATCTGGTAGGTAGGAGAATAAGTCAGTCATACGAACTGATATTATTATTTATCTGATTATTATTATCATTTTAACTACTCTATTATAAAGCAGGAATCTAAGTTTAGTGATTAGACAAGGAAGAAAGTTTCTTGCTCTTTCGTCGATTTTGTTCATTATTTAATAGTTTGTTGTGGTATTAACTTCTCCATCTGAAGTAAGCATTATTGCCTATCTTTGGTGTTAATTATTTAAAAATACATAATAAAACAAATATATAGAAATTAAAGTATTATTATAATATAATACCACACTAATGCTATTTGGAATGTGGAAAGGTTCGTCTCTTTATAGTAATAATTCATTTTCTCCCTCAAAATCATATAACAGGAAGCTTATTTTAACAAAGGCCCTAATTTTGTAGTACCATATGGCTCGCTGTCATCTTCTCTTCGTCAACTCCAGTGATGAGACGTCTCCATCAAGTTGTTCAAAAAAAGGACTAGTACATTAAATGAGATATTGGTCGATTGGAGACAATATTAAGCTCGAAAAAAATTTATCAATACATAATCCCGTACAAGGACACATTGCTTAAAGGCACTCTGTCGAATGGCATATTGCCAAAACGAACACTTTACCGAAAAATATAATTAATATACATACATACTTAATGACAATTCATGCTGCAGTATTATAGAATTATAATTCCTATTCATTTTAAAAGATAAAATGCTAACTAATTTTCCACGACTTGGACTGATTAAGTGTTGATTAACTAAAGATTGATGTATTTGATTATGAGAATTGTTCAACTGTTTGCTTGAACATCTATTAGAACCGTTGTAATTTGTACAAAAATATCACTACAGACAGTTACACTTAAAAAAAAACTTTAAAGAAGAGAAGGAGTCAATCAATCTATTAGTGATTGAGACACAATTGGTAATGTGAATAAATCCATCCTTTGGGTCAAATGTATTTGAGGTCCTATGGATCTGGTCAAGTCCTGATTGACACTCTTCTATCTCGTGGTCGTCTCTGACTCTATTATTGTTATCAAGTTGTGTTTGTCATTAGAGTAGTCTATGTGATAAATATATTGTATTGACACATCAATCATCATCAAATATATATATTTTTGCCCCGGCTAAGTGTCTTAGAGCCCCATGATCTATTATTTAATTTTTTTGATAGGACTTTTATTCAAGACTACCCTATAGAGAAATACAACCTTACTTATTGAAGGTAATACTTCCTACTATTGCAGAAGAAACCTATCAATTCAAAATAACCCATAATCCATGTACTGATATACTATATGTTAATTGATTTGAATTTACATATTCTTACTATGTAACATTAAAAAAATAAAAAGTACGATTAAGTCAGTCAATCGGATATTAGTATGTACATATATTAGTAAGTAAAAACATTTAATGAAATTTAAATCAACTTAATGTTTTCATTTCCTGAACATTAAATAGTATTGTTCTAGAAATGAACCATGTTTTAATCTAAAAATTAAAAATACATTTGATTTTTTTGGAATTGGAGTAGGAATGTACCAGACATGTATATTAATAGGAAAGACTCGAGACTTTGTTAAAGGTCAAAAATTAAAAATTAGATTTGTGGGGACCCAAAACTTGTTATAGTGGTTAATTATGATTTTATCCACGTTATTTCTTAGTACGAGGAGGTTTCAAATACAAATGAGTGCTGAAACAAAAAGAAGCAAGTAATTTGGCCTTAAGCTATTTTGCCTCAGATTTATGGCAAACTATTCTGAGACAAAATAGTTTAAGCCAAAAATACTGGTCACGGTTCTTATTGCATGTATCTGAATGCGAACATGTCGGAGCAACAACTCCGGCGTCAGTGCCGATAAACCTGCAGAGACCGTGGGAATCTCCATGCAGACTGCCTACAACATCAATAAGTCCATTAGAGCCCATACAGCGAATAATAATTAAAAGTTCTGCAACAACAATAGGGCTGAATTCTGGTAATCCCTCCATGCAGTCCTCCTCCAGCCCTGACCTAAATTCTCAGGACTCTCTAGTTTGGCGTGTCTTAGAGAAAAATGTAAGAAGTACCTCTCATCCAAATTTGTATTAATTGTATTCGATTTATATCAAGACAACGTGGTAAGCCATGGAGACGGGCTTACTCGTCAAGAGCTTCCAATTTGTTCGGCGGCGTGTCAGACCTGTTATTGCTTCTAAAGGAGGACATATAGTTAAATATAGTATTTACACGTATCACAAATTGTTTTTGAGTTGTCTTCTCTTGATTCCATAAAAATCACATTTTACGTAATTTAGTCATGCTACTGCAAGTTTTGTGTCTCCACTCTGCTGATTGCCTAAAGGGAAGATCGCTTAATACATGCACCAACTACAAAACAACTTTAAAATTACTTTACCTTCAAAAATTAGTATCCTGTGTAATTATCAAATGCTTCAATAGAATACTCATAAGTGTTCATTTTAATCGGAACAATCTAAGAAGAATTAACTGGTTAATGCAATTTCCTCTTCATATTACTACCTGAAAAATTATTGAATAGATTGAACTTTCATTATTGTTCAATGTTCATCCAAGACGAATTAAATGGCTAATACAATCTCCCCTACCTTTCTATTTTTTAATAGTAGAGTGAAGAACAAAAACTGTTGCTAGGTAGAAAAAAACGGAGGAGGAAGGTTCAAAAGTTTTAGTATTTTTTTGTAAATATCCTAATAGTATGAGTCTGTCCGTTCCACGGACACATGGTGAAGGGGACACAGTTGAACACAAAATACTGGTGGTCAAATAATATCAAAATTCAAACAAATAATGTTACTCATAACTTCTTTTTGTCTATTTGAAGTAACTCATTTATTCCTGAACAATAATTAGAAAAATATAATTGCTGTGAAATGTAAATATGCAAAAAAAAAAAAAAAAAGTGGAAGAATAAACAATACGATAAAATTTTTTTAGAACTTATTTCAAATCCCACTCTCTACGGAGGGTTACAATATCTGAAATTTCTCTCCCATGAGTTAATTTTGTATTATGTTTAAGTACTGCATTTTTTAAAAGTCTTGATTAATAACAAAAATATAAATTTAAGATTTAAAAGTGAGTGTTTTTCTCTCGGAATCTATCAAGGGATTTATATCTATCATTTGGTCTATTAATAAGAGGTTCAACAGTGAAGGTCTTTTCATCACTAAAGAAAATTACCCTGTTTCCATGATGTTTAAGATAATTCAGAATACGTTTATAGCGATAGTGACAAATTTTTTTTTTTCAAACCGACTAAGAAAAGGTTTATGAAGCCTTATGGACATTAAATGCTTCATATGCCTCTCGGGGAGGTACTGAAGTTAGTTTGAGTGTTTTTGGATTTTTTTAAAAATCCATAGACATTCGCTAAAAATTGACTCTTCTGAAAAAAAAGATTCAAAAATCCAGACCTATTCACAAAAAATTAAACTAAATTAAAAAAAATCAAACAAATTTCCAAAAATGTCAAATATTAAATTTAAAAAAAAAAATATTTAAAATAAAAAAATTGGCGGTTTAAATTTTTTGAAAATTAGGATATGCGGACGCCCCTAAACTGCTTCATTTTAAAACTGTTTCCGGTCTCCCTAATAAATCTTAAGGTAAGTTTAATCTTCATAATAAAACATCATTAAACTTTTTTTCTTTTCTTGACGTTATATGATTGAAAAAAGAAATGAAGTCATTAATCAAAATGTACAAATAAGTACAAAATTGTTTGTAATAAAGTACATAACGAATTTTATTGTATATTTTCTATAGATGATGATATTTTCCTGGTTTTTTCTGAGAAACCATAATCAAATAATTCTACTTAAAGAGAAAGACATACATACGCAATAACCATCATCAAAAATAAATAATATAATCCCAAAATATTAGCTAATGGGGTAAATGGGATCTATCCTATTTAATTTGATAGTAGAAAACATAGAAAATTAATTAATGTATCTATATTAATTAAGACAAGTTTGTACTTATGTCTATCTGAATTTTTGTATGAACATATGTAAACGGATGCACTTAGTATAGTACTCCATAACAAAACATATTTAGATCTAAAAATAATAATCCATTCGTATTAATGAAATATTCAGGCGTATACATATAGCTTCGGACGTGTATACAGGTTGCACTGTATAAAGTGCTCCTATACATGTATAACAAGGGCATTGTTACTTTGTGTTTTAGTAAGGATTCAAAACTAATCAGAAGTTTAAAAGCTCTACTATTGAAAATATTAGCAGTACACAGTACCCAGCATTTCCCAGAGTCATAAGGTGATGACTCAAAGACAAATTTTGATTAAATAATATATAAAATCACTGCGGTACTAATCCTGAGTCTTACACTCCTTTTTTTAGTGAGCTCACTCACACCTATGTTAGCTACTCAATACTTATATCAATTCCTAAATATTTTATAAGGATGTTATATAATACTAAAGATGGCTTTGAAAAGAAAACGTGAAACTATTAACGTAACAATCAAATATAATTCTACACAACCCCTCATAAATAATACATTACCGATCTGTTACGTTTCTTGATTCCTCAGTGAGTATAAATTAGTTTATGTATTAGTTATAATAGTTATCACTAAGTATTTCGGTAACTTCATTTTTTATCTGCTTTTATTCCAAAAATATTTTTGGCTGCCTTATCAACTTTAATAAATCTACAATGTAGTGACGTAGCCACTTGATATATATTATTCTCATGAACTCAATTTGTGTAATTTCAATTTATGGAATGATATATGTGTATACTAGCTAGTACTTGGCATTGTCCGAAGTTATTAGGGGTCGACGAACATACAAATATAACTCCTCTAGAAATCTTCAATGTTACTCTCTTGTCATATATGAGCACACACATTTGTAGTTATTTAGATGTTCTCACCTCAAGAATGAACAAATAATGGTAACAGCAAAAGTGAAAAACACTTTTTAGGTTTTCAGGTACAAAAAAACAAACAACAACTTATATCTTACAAAGGCTAATTATTCACCTTGCTTATAAAACGAAAAACCAAAGAGGCGAAACGAAGACATCGTGATCAATATTTGTGCAAATATATTTGGGTACGCGATTACTTGTTTTTTAGACAGGAGTGTCGAGTAGAGTTGAACATTAATTTATAACTATGATTAAAATCTTCATGAGTTCAATAATTTAAATGAATTCTGCGAAGAGAATAACAATTTTTATGCATCATGAGAGAAAATTATAAAATCACGTCATCTGTGATATCATAAACAGCGACATCTTTTATAGTAAAAAAATATACTAATAGACGCGTATCCTACTCAAATTAACAAAAGCGTTACAACTCTAACTTTTTTTATTTAAATCAATGGTCGATCTTTTTTTAAACAACTTTAAAGACATAAATCTCGATTAAATCAATGTCTTTACTCTATCTTTAAATATAGAGTAATCTTTTAAATGTCTAGCAAAAATACAATTGTAATTTCATTTTTATTTTAAAATAAAAAACTAAATGATAATTTGTTCTTTCACATATATTAAACATTTTATATTTAACAAAGTCTTTTTATTTTACTACAAAATTTACTTTGATTAACATTGTTAATTTTTACAATAATGTCAAATTGTTGGGCTTTCTTGAAAATAATCCTTTCCATGGCTTTTTACACAAGTAAACAAAATCTTTTAATTTTTCATCCCCGATTCTAGTAGTACTTGACTCACTGATCACGAATATGTACATTCAGTCAAAAATGTACCGGGAATTGTTAAATAAAACACAAATTTTACATTTAATCATCAAAATTTATTTTGTCGCCTTCAAAGTAACCTCCATTGGATGTAATATACGTTTGTCAACGTTTTTTCCAGTCCTTGAAACATGTTTTATGAGCAATTTTTGTCATGGCCTTTAGCTCCTACCACGAATTTTGTTTTAGGGATTCAATAGACTCACAACAAGTGCCGTAGAGTGGTAATTTAAGTTTGGGGAACAAAAAAAAAAAGTCACACGGAGCTAAATCACAAGAATATGGTGGTTGATGATTTTATTATTTTTGTTATTTGGGGCTGAATTCGCTCACAATCGTGGTTCCGTGCATTGGTGCGCTATCGTTGTATAAAATCCACGAGTTGTTTCTCCATAATTCTGGCTGTTTTTGACGGATTTTCTCAGGCAAACTCCATAGTACACTCAAATAGTAATGCTTATTGACCATTTGTCCCTTTGCAATGAATTCATGATGCATCAGACTTCAGATATTAAAGAAACAATGAGAATCACCTTGACTTTTGAGCCTTGATCTCATGGCCCTCCTTGAACCCTTTGTACCACTCATATACATGTTTTTTTTTTTTGATAAAACTGAATCACCAATAGCTTTTTCTAACATATTCAACGCGCCAGCATATGAAATTTCGTTCGCAACACAATATTTTAAGGCTAACTCTTTGTTAAATAATTTTGTTCATATAAAAATTGTGGAGTAGTTGTGAAGTAGACTGACTTATCCAGGTATTGGTAGCAAACTGATCTACATATCATGCTAAAAATTGGCATCATAATGAAAGACAGTGCAACCATCCTAAAAAAATGTTTTTAAATTCCTTCAGCGCGGGCAATTTAAATTAAAAACCCCGATACCTTTTTGGACAGAATATAATTAGTTTTTTGTTGTTCGCATGGGTGTTTGCAGGGAAGGGTCTTTAACCCTCCTCTCACCCAATTAAAATATTTTTTTAGTTGACTAAGAGAAAATTATTGATTTGGAAGGAATTATTTATTGGAAAAACAGGGGTCGATTTTTTTAAAAGATTTCTTGTCTAAAAAAGAACATTTGATAAAATCCTGGGACCGAAAAAAAATATTAGTCTAAAAAAACCAAGCCTCCCCCTAGTAAACATACATATAATACAACGGACACCCCTAGTATCTGATATAATATCACATATATCCGAATTTTTGGGACGTCTTTGACTCTGAAAATAGCTTTATCTCATTAATATACGAAGTTTTTTTTTGTCAGCTGTCCATTCTCCCTCTCTCACTTCATGGATATTTCAATAATTTATTCAATTTCATATATTTAAGGAGAAAAAGAGCAATGATAAGGGTGGAGTGATTCATATGGTACTACCGAATTAAGACTTTTGTTAATATCAGCTATAATATTATGATAATATGGTTTTGGGAGAGGAATGAATAATTTGTACAAATTGTGTAACCTCCTACATTAAAAAAACAAAAAGAACAACAACATTAGTGCAGGAAAAATATTTAAACTATATTTAAATTTACGTATATCTATTTTAGTATGCATTTTAAAATTAATTTATATGAAGATAGGCGAGAATGCTTGCTTCCGGAGAGCAAATGTTCTTACCCCTTTTTATCCAAATCCCCACTTTTTAGTGATACAATTATCTATTTTCCTACACATCATTGGTCTTTGACAAATTTGATTTTAACCCATGCCATGTTGATTACGTATATATACGATTTGCTTATTTCTGCCTTTTGTAGCCCTTAATTTGTCTTTGCATAAATTACATAGTTAAACATTTATCACATGGAAATAAAATACATATGGAAAGATTTGTGATGTTTTTGCCTCAATTGATTTTGCACATAAAAAATAATAAAAATGCAACACTAGACTCATAAAGGTTAATGAAACGTTTTCATTTGTTTTGACTTGACGAATGCCTCAATGTTCGGCTCCACTTTTGAAATTGCACAGTGTAAATCAGATTCAAGGTCAATCAGGCAGTTTAGTGATTTGATTTTGATCTCAACAATACTCGAAAACTCGAACTTTCACGGGTACGTGTAGGGAAACGAAACCAGTAGCGTGTAGTCGGACTCTAGCTTTGTACACTTTTACTTGACGGAGGCCTTTGGAGAGAGGATACTCCTTTGGAAAGTGTCTCTCCTCCAGACACGCCTAGATTATGTGGTCAATTGATTGGCATCTGAAGAGGAGGGTTTCCACATGTTGAGGTCCCAAAAGTCCGGAAAGTTGTGTCACATTCAGTCCTGGGTCTTTGTGGCGCAATGAAACAGAACTCTGTCTTGAGTGAAAGTAATGTTGTGCCGAATATTTCTCTGGCCCAAGGTAGTACTTTTTTTATATAGAAGTTCAATGTCAGTATCTGTATTGACATCACTCTCTTCTCTCCAAAAAAAATAAGAAAGCCGATTCCACAACACCCAAGACCATGGTTCCAGCTTGATTTTTGTTTTGAAGACATGTCTAATTGAAACTGAGACATTATCTAGATCTTCTGTTGTGATGTAGCAAGTGTTCTGCCTATTCACAGTTACATCAACAGTGAAATTAATCTCGATCAAAACTTTGTCCAAATTTTTGGTGGCCTTGAGGAATTTTTGACTCTTCTTTGCCCTTTCCAACTGTCACAGCTTACTCTGTTCGGAGATAAGATTTCTTTTTGCATAGAAGAAAATGGTTGTAAAAAGCCTTTGAAGAATAGGTTCTTCAAGGATTATCATTTTATCATATGTCGTTTCAACTTTAGCCAACTGGACCAGATACCTGATCAACTGTTTACTAAATGGTTGGTTGAAAAGGAGAACAAAGCTTCTGTGTATGAAGTGGATAAGATTGAAAATGAGGACACAATGGTTGTAGAATTTATTATGTAAGTCATGGCAGGACCAGTGGCTTCTGTAAAGAGATACAATGCCAAGGAGACAATAAGTGTCATGCTAAATGTAAAGAATAATTTAATTGTGAGGAGAGTGGACATTTTAGAAACGTTTGTCATAAGAAATTGGATAAATCAAATGATATATTGTAAATAACAAAAGTAGGATTAAATCTATTAAGGTCGAGATATTAAGAATAATATGTACTCAAATGAAGGAATTTATTAATGAAAATGAACCAACTCATTTAGTCAAAATGATCATATACCCCAAAGGAGTAAAGGGAGTTCGATCCTTCCAATTCGATATTTTTTGCATACAAAATTATATCCGTCTGTCATTAGTTTGGATATGGTACATATATATAAAATTTTACACTATTACAGAAAAAAACGAGCATTCAGCGCAAGTCACTCACTCATGCATAGTCATAGTAGTGTAACTTTTCAGGATAAATTTAAGGGAGCAAGGATATGTATTAAGGGTTTCGGTGTAACCAACGTCAAAGGACAATATTTACTTAGCTGGAAAGTACTCCAACGGCATAGAATCATCCACAAAAGATTTTCTAAGGTTTGTTAAGGTGAAACGTAAACCTATAAAAGCCAATGGAACCATTAGAGACTTACTTGAACTTGATAGGAGGATGGAGGAATACTCCCATTTATGTAGTTATGGCTTAATGGACGCCATCAAGGAGTAATGTGATGATTTGTTTTTTTTTAAGGAAAAAAATTTCAAAAGTCATGCTCAAATATTTTTCATTTTAGGATGGATTTAAAATAAATAAATAATGCATATGAATGAGTTTCTGATCAAAATTTCAGACAACAATTAGCTTAAAGGAAAGAGAGAATGGATAAAATCAAGAAAACCTTTGATAAAACATGTGAATATCTGACTCCTTTCGAAATTTAAACATATGGTATTATACAAGATCTTGAATCTACGTATTGCCTATTGCTATATGCATTTTTGTGATAAAAACAACAAGGGTATGGGAAATGCTGCAACATACCCAAAAATGAAATTTATAGACACCCTGGTTCTTGTGGCAGATATACTGTAAAAAATGTTCATTGAACCGTCTTTAAGGAGTCACAAGCCAAAAATCAGCTCAATCCATAGTTCTTGAGTCAATACTTAGCTAACCGATACATTTGTTATACTCGTACATACATAGACCGACTGAAATCTGCTCGAGCATAATTATAAGGAAGGGAGAAACAATGCCATATAATAAGTGGAGTAACGACCTGTTAGCTTAACGAAATTCATAGTTTACTTGAATTTTTTTTCCTCAAGCTTGATCTTGTTTTTTATTAAAGGACTCTAGGCAAAGAGTGGACACTCAAGGCAAGGAAGGTAGGATTTAGTAGTTCTCAATTTTGATTGGCTTAAAATTAGAAGCTGGTACATGTTCCTCCAGCTAGGCCCACAACCAGTGTGTGTGTGGGGGGGAATAAAGGAGTCAATCTCCACCTAGTGAAAAGAATAAGGGCGACTAAAGTAGGATCATATTCTTCCCAGTGTTTTAGAGTGAATTGTTTATTTTTCTCTTGGCCGCTCTTTCCCTAAAGTCATTTATCTTTTACCATACAGAAAACGACATCACTGTATCATTTATCCTCATGATGTATGCAACTTTCTCTTCTCTTTGCAAAATTAACTTTCTTAATACAATTAAAGGGTACATTTATGGCAGTTACATAGTTTTTTATTGTGCAATACTCAAGTATAATCAACCCCTTTAGCCGACAAATAAGATGTCTCATAGGCAGACATATCTGGAAAAATATGGATCATGTTAAATTATAGCCATTGGAGACCAATTACTGTTCTCAATGAATTATATAGGGTTCTCTCTGGAGTATTGACTAAACAGATGCAACCAATTCTCAACAACAAAATTGGGATTGAACAAAAATGATTTTTAAAGAAAGGAAAATTTCCGATGCTTCACGCAATATTCAAGCTGCAATTGACACAGCGGAAAATAGGAGGAAGTTTGGAGTAATAATAGCAGTAGACTTTTGCAAAGCGTTCGACTCTATTTCACATAAGCAAATTCTTAGGTCTGAAATAAGTTTGTTCCGAAAAGTTTTTTTAACCCTCTACGTCTCTTGCTATGTTACGGTAATTCAACGATCTCATTGGATGGACTAGAAAAGCCAGCCAATCATCTTTGAAAAGGCTGTCGTCGGGGATGCCCCCAGCTCCACTTCTTTTCATAGCTACAATCGAAAAACTCGTTTTAGGTCTTGCAAAGAGGTACAGAGGCTTTGGTATTAGCTTTCAGGAATCTCAGCATATTATTGATTTGTATGCAGATGATTTAACTTTAACCGTAGAGGCGAATTCTGAATCTCAGCTAATTGCCAGCATAAAATTCTTACTGAATTATTCCCGGAGGTTTAAAGAAAAAACAGGGTTAGCTGTGAATAAAAACAAAACCTCTATTTTACCTTTAGGGTCCTGGAAGCCTGAAGAGGATCTTAGAGTCAGATGTTGTAAAATAAGAAGAATAGTGGAAATTTTGGGTATAAAATAGAATAGTAGTGGTATTCATGAAGATAACTAGAATGAAATTCGCACCTTCGTCAACAAAAGAATTTCTTTTTGGAAAAGATTAAAAAAAGAGTTGACTTTTATCCCAATGTGGTAATACCTTTAATTTTATATAAGGCTACTGCAAGTCCACAACTAGCTGAAAAAGCTATTTTAGTAGAAGACTTAATGGCTTGTTTTATAAGAATTAGATCAAAGCCATGAAAATACCTAAATCCCATATAGGTGTTGGAGTAGCCCAACTATCTCGTATTGTCCCGAAAATATACACAAAATTATTTTTGGATATTTCATGAACTCCAGCAGTACAATTGAGAAGAAGTATAAAAAACTAAGAACTTTACATTTGGCTTATGATGGGGACTAATTTGACCAACAAAATTACATCTATAATTTCTCCAGTTTAGGGCTTTGCTCAGAGAATAATTTGGATGCACACCCCAACGATATAATTCGACAAAATATAAATAAAAAGATATTTTTTTAGAAATTTAAAGGACCCCTCAATTATTGAAGAACATGCAATCACACAATATATTTTAACAGTTCATCATTTAAATTCGGAAGAATTGCTGAAAGGGTAGAATAAGATTACCACTTGTTAATTATTCACAATATTATTTATTTACATGCCTGTGGTACGTTAAGATGGATCCCCTAAACTTTGATGCAGCTGTGAATGGACTATGGGAGCTCCATAGTAAGCATTTGGGCCTCCTTATGGGTTGAAGAAGAAAAATAGTGTCTTTTCGAGGGTAATAAATGACGATAAAAAGTTTATCATGCAGTTATAAATCTCCACCGATTATACAAAATATATAAACCCATCAAGAACTGTGGAAAACAATAAAATAACAGACTTCATGCGATTTTGGACTGCCCTGCCATCTATATCCTTCAATATTTTGTATCCATAAATCTAAAAGGGCTGACGAATGGGGAAGAAAAATATGTTAAAGGTCTTGCCTCTTTCTGCAATTACAAAGAGGAAAGGTGGAACTTCTGAGGGAACAAGGGCTCTAGACTTTGCAATTCTTAATTGTAAAGCCCTCATTCCCAGCCTATTTGGGAGGATGAGTTGAGAGGTATCATATTGCCAGCTTCAGCCAATTGTGTCTCTCTCGCAATGAAAAATCCTAAATCAGGATGTGATTCATGAAATTTTGCTGGAGAAGAACCTCCCATCGACTTCAGGGAATGATATAATTAAATTAAAAAGGGTGTTAAGAAATGTAAAAAAATATTTATTATATTATTAATTTGCATATTTACTGTTTTTTTTTTAAAGATTGATTTTTAGAATATGTGTTGAAATTCTACCCGGAACATAAATTACAAACTATAATGTTTATTTATGTACTTTTAATGGAATTGCTCCGGTTTATTTATATATGTATGTTCTATATAATATATATATTTTCCTATAAATATCTATATTTTAAATATTAAGTTGTTTTTAAGAACAAATTATATTGCTGTGTGTTTTATGTGTTTACATTGAGGATAATAAACCGCCCGAACTCCTGACCAACCAAAAAAAACAATAGAAGAATAAATCTTAATAGGAATTTTTTAATATGATATGTTGAACCAGGAGGTCAATATAGGTAGAGTGAAAATTATTTGCTTTTAATGTATGTCATCCAATATCTATAACATTAAACTCTTTATCCCTTCAGTATGCTTACATTTTGACAAAAAAAAATCGCGGTCTCTTTCAATTTCACTGAAAAAACATTGTCTTCCCTGGAGTTTTTCCAATTATGTTTCCAAAAAGTTAAGAATTGGTTATGGTTCTGTAAGGAACCAATTCAAGGAAAAGTCCAGTCTTTTACAATTTATGACATGCGATATTTCCTTTACAAAAACATTTTTGCCATAGATTTCCGTTGGTTGTTTATTGATCTCAAGTCCAGCCAAGGATTTTTAATGAATCTTTCTTTTATTTAGTTAGCAGCACATTTAAATGGTTGAATCACACTTTATTATATTCTTCAAATTAGCCTTTTTTTTTTTTTGCTTTGTACACTAACTCTAATTCGACTCAGAAGATAGCACAAAGTGTGGATGACCTTATCAATAGTGTAAACAGACTACAATCTTGTCATGGTCTTTTAAGTAAGGAGGGTCTGAAATTCTCTTTGTTTTGTTTCCTGCTCTATTCATTCCCAATAGAAAATAGTACATTACAATAATTAAAAAGAATAACATTTCAAGCTGTATTTTTTGTACTTAGTAGCAATAAGTAAATATTTAATTCGATAGATCGCAAGTTAAGAAGCTGTTTGTAAATTATATTTATTAAGTAAGTTTATAAAACTAGGGGGATCCGTCGTCCTTTCTTTTGCAAACATGTCCTCTTCGTACATTATTTCATGGCCTTTTTTTTAAACCACAAAGTGCCCGATTTAAAGAAAAAAATGACACATTTTAAAAATTGACATCTGTAGAAAATATATTATATTTTAAAGAAAGTCCAAAATATAGTTAAATATTTAGGAAAAATAATAACCCACATATATCTATTCTAAAAAAAACCAAAAACAAGAATAAATATTACTTCATTCTTAAATTGATTATTTCCTTCATCCAAGTTAAAGTACTTTTTGAAAATCAAAATATGATTCCGCTAAAGCAACTATACCATTAAAGAAACAATTCCAATTCTTCTTTTTTTCCATAGAATTCTTGTACTATTATATTCTTTTTGAATGAACAAAGCACATAAGAGTTGATTGAAAAATTGAATAAGCTATACTCAATGCCGTTGAAGAATATTTTATATATTTACAGCCCTATATATGAGTATTGGACATTATTTATAATATTTCAATTTATAAAACAACCTTGAATATCACAAAACCTAATCCCATCAAAAACTCATTTAATTTTCTATAACACTCAATATATCTATACAATATGTATGTATAAGATATTTCTTTTATTTTCAGGTAAAAGACTTGACAACTTTGAGGAACGCTTACTCAGTCAGGACACTCATCAAGTAAATCTTCTGGAGCAATTAATGCAATTTCAACAAGAAAATAGGGTAATCACTATTAAATTATTTTTGTTTAATATTCCTCCAACTGTTCAGATGGTGATGCACTGATAAAGTATTGCTTACATTATAGTATTACATTTACTCCATCTGACCTAAAAATGGACTCATAAAAGATATTTTCTTCTCGAAGAATACTCGGGCGTTTAAATTAATTTGTTATAGTTTTTATAAATTAGATAGATATATTCATCAATTTCCCACATCTTTAAATATTTAATTGAACTAAGAATTACGTGTTCTTATAATATTGTATCGAATTAGTAACATTCTGAATAAATATACGGGGTCAATTAGTAAAATCCAGGCAATTTGAATCAATTATCAAAAATATAATCATGCACAAGTAACACATATTTTGGAAGTGTAAGAGTAGAGAGTGGGGGGAACAAACTTACCTTTTGCATGTAAATACAATTTTATCCCTGTTATTTTTAATTACAAGGTTTCAATACATAAACAAAGGACAGCTCAAACAAAAACAAACACTTTTTGTTATTATTCCATGTCTCTAAGTGACAAGATGTCACTGATGACCAAGTTCATGTCCCAATCAAGACACAATCCCCAACCTCCCCCTCATCATTAAAAAAAATCGGAAAGCTACAATAAAGCTGACTTTTAGCCTGTGGTCTTCCAGGCCTGACAAATTTGGATTTGCTTCGAGCTACTACTATCTTGACAGCGTGGTATGCCATGGAAACGGTCTGAATCTCCAAGACCTGTTAATATGTTTGCGGGTATGTCGAAGCTGTTATTATTTGTAAAGGAGGACATATTTAACAAAAAATATTTAATTTTCTTGATTGAATAAAAACCACGTTTTGTGTAATCAGTATAAAGGTGAAAAAAACAGATACAATTGTTAAATTGGATCTCGCGGATTATTGTCCTAGTACAATCAATAACTTGCTTCATGACAAAAACAGAATCCCATCCTTATTTCTGACATGAAATAGACCATTAGGTTAAACCCGAGTATGATATAACCCTGTACAAAAACATAAAATTTGAAGTAATGACCTAGCTCAATTAACAACTCAATGTGCGTAGGTTTGCGTTTTACTCTTGGTCTAGAGAAGGAAATGTATATGGACTTCAAAAAGATTCCTATGTCGGATGGAGTAAATATAACACTGTAATGTTTAATTATACTTAATCAGAAACGTGAAAATAAATAAATAAAATAGAGAGCCATTCAACTGTCCCCAAACCTACTTATTTGGACCTGAAGATTTAGTACTACAAACTCTACATCCTTACAAAAAAAAAAAAAAATACTATAGTCACCAATGGTACAACATTGTTCAACAAATGAAGTTCAACAGGGAAATGTATTTTTTCCTGTGATGATATGAACAGGATTGTAAAAAGATATTCAGAATGATCGCTGGATAGTGGAAATTGGGAGTGGTGGTTCTAATATGCTTAAACAAAGTTGTCAGCCTTTATCATAACCCTGAGTACCGTTTGAGGTAGGGGTAAACACTTAGAAGTCAAGTGAGCAACTCCTTGCAAATGATGATCAGATTAATTTAAGTTTATAATTTTTTGTCGAAATATATTTTTTATTATCATTTTTTGCATTTTTTCCCTAATGTGTTTTCAAAACTGTCCGAATTTATTTGATCGAGTCGTTAAGTATCTACAAATTTGGGGGATTTTTCCGTCTCTCCAGATCTTATTAGGAATTCAAAATCACTTCAAAATGCCTCCATGGAAATTTTGCAATATTTCAATCATAGTTGCATCAATTTTATTCATATTTTGCATACGCATAAATCACTACCTTTCCAATCAAAAAAAAATGAAATGGGGCATGAATTTTATTACTTATATAAGTTTACAAACAAAGTGACGAAGTTTTGGCGTCCTGTGGCAAAATAATACAATTTCCTCAATGATAATATTATTAAGCATAAAATACAGGTGTATGTTATTGTGTTGAGGGCACCGTGAAAATTCTTTTGAGCATGTAACATTTTTTTAAGTAACTAGTTTATACAAAAAGCTCCAGACTATAATAACATCTTACGGATAATATAAATGTATGAATGTTTCAATCTCCTAGTCCCAACAATGCAGTTACCGGGCAGCCATAAAAAACACACAAACTGTATTATAAAAATTTACAAGCAAAAGGGTTACCAGGTGTAGTATGGAATATATACTCCAATAAAAAAATACTCCCCTGTGCAAATCCCATATAGGATAACTACTCCCCTAGTACTTATCTCATATGGAATTTGTACTCCCCCTACGAAATAAGTACTCACCCGTTAATAAAATAACTACATCCATTTTCCTTTATTTAACCAGTACACATCCTGGAAGAAATGGCTACTCCCTTGCAAATTATGGTTTTAGAGAAGAAGGGGAAGGGGTTATTTGTTTATATATCAGTTATCTTAAATTGTATCTTTTTATTCTTCAGTTTATCAATAGTTTTCAATGACAACTTAATGGTTTACAAAACTCCTTTGACATAGTCAACCTCTTCACAATGAAATCACTTAGGGTTCATGATGTTTCTTTCCAAAAAGGCATAAGCATTACCAAGATGTTCTCCAACTTTCTCAACATGGTTCTTTAATTCTTGTGTTTTTGTCGTCATATGGCTAACCATAGCCTCTCTAATTTTGATATGCGATGACTGCGCCCCAGTTATAGCGAACGTTATGCTCCTGTAAAAAATAATGAAATGTTTATTAGGTTTAATTCACATTGACTAGACAAGTTCAGTCTTCATTGGCCCATCTGTCCCTGAATGAGCTTGTGTAAAGTACGTTCCGAAAGAAACAATTGCCACCACCATTCATCCTTTCAAGAGTTGCAGGTTTGATGACTAAAAATACTTTTTTTCTTGGGCCATGAATGTTCTGAAAGGTTAGCTGTAATTGAGCAGCTTTAACATTTTGCCAATAAACAGCGACAGGGTTGTAATTGCAAAGTGCCTGTTTTCGATCTTCTCGACCTCTATAGTACATATATGTACTGTTATGAATAAAAAAAAGAGTGATACACTTCAAATAACATGAAAAAATGTGTCTGGATGAGAAGCTCATATTTTATTATTGTAAAAAAATTGTCAAATTGAATTTGCGAAGATAATAATAATAAAAAATACGGGTCTGCACGAATTTTGCACAAACAGTCTCAAAGAGCATTGATTGGCGTTTTAAAGAGGAACACAAACTTACCAACATTTTTTTTTGTACTTCCAATCCAAAAAAAGTTATGGAGAATATAAAAATTATAAATTTAAAACCATATTTTGCCCACATAGTTAATTAAATTGAATCCTTAAACTTATAAAACCTACCGATGCATGTATTTTTAGTTATTTTGCAGACTTAAAACCATTGTATAAAAGGATATTAATGGTAGATATAAACTATAAGAATAATAAATTTTGAAAAATTAACTGTTAAAACCCTTTTGAAATATGTTTTTATATGATCTTATATAGATAAAAAATATGTAAAATTAATCAATCAATATTACACATTTATTAATGCATAACATGGAAAATAATATATTCTTTAGATGAAAATTTCAATATTTTTTCCCCTTCTATAAGTACTTTGAGTGAGTGAAATGGTTGATTCTGTTTTATAAGCCTTTATATTGTCTAATTCAGTGGGAAATTCATCAATATGGATAGAATTAAGATTAAAGCTGTATAAAGTATAACTTGCCGGTTTGGTAATAAGAATGAACTGAAAATTAATTATTTTGTATAGAATTCTCTCGAATACGAGTAATTGCATAGCGTGACAGTTACTACTTCCTTTTTCTTCCATTATAAATCCTGCAGCTACGAAACCTGTAGTTGGTGCTGCTCAGTGCCTTGGAGGAGGAGAGTTTGGTAATCAAGCACGCCATCTAAAGAGAAAAATATGAGCTAATAACGTAAAGCGCTAAGCTTATATAAATGAATAATTATTTGTGCCATAGAATAATTTTATCTATATGTAATTATTTATAAAATACTGCTTCTTAGTTTTGGTAATTATAATAATAATTGCATTTATTTTCTAATGGCAAAATAATAATAAATACAATAAGATTAAAAAAACAAAAACACATTGAACGAAATAAATAAATTATATTCTCACGAGACTTACATGCATAGAAAAAAAAAAGAATATTTTGTGTAAAAGCAGCTGGAAGCAGCTGTAAGAGAAAAGAAAGATAAAGGTGATTACTTTGAACTTAGATAATGTGTCTTCAAAAATTAAATAATATTGATAACAACTTTATATAGGAACTTTGAACTTTTGGATTTTAAAATAGGATCAACAAATAAGGAGATCTATATTTTACTGCAAATAGCAAATATTTACCTCTATTTCATAGTAATATTAAATATATATGACCTTAAAATATTTTAGAAATATGTTATTACATCATTATAGAATCTTATTTCCAAAAAGGTGACAATAAATTAACTATTCTAATAAGGATTTTTCTAAAATTAACTTACTCTTCTCGTTCCTAATTGATCCCAAAGAAAAGAAAAAAATGTGACAATTTAAATATTTCATAAGATATTACTTTGATTATCTTCAAATATCAGTGATTATCATTTACATCAATCAGTATTTTAATGAAGTGAATAAGTTTTTTATAGCCATTTTATGAAGTTCCATTTAGATTTATTGGAAATTTGTGTATTTTATAAAGTAAAAATATCAACTTTGTGTCTCAATTAAGTTGGATATTAAAAGGTCAGTACAAAACTATGTAAAATCAACAACAAAAATTGGATTTTGATAGTGATGATCCCAACCTGGTGTTTCACAAAATCTTTTCAAAGATAAAGTTACAAAATAATCTTTTTTTGTGACAAGTAAATTTATTGTTAAATTAGATATATACATGTAATTTATTGTGATTTTGTCATAAATTGTCAATATGTCAGTAATTTATGGTTGACAGATGCTTGAAATTCATGTAAAAGTAACTTTACTCAACATTTAGAAGTGACATGAAAGTAATTTAGACAATTTGTCGTGGTTTTTTTTGTAAAGATCTTTTCTTTGTCTAAAAAAATACAACTAATATATTCGTATTAATTGAATTAAAAACTAGCAGTAGTATCTGGCATTGCCCGTAGTCATTAGGCGTCGACAAACATAAAAAGTTTACTTCAATAATATAAAACATAACTATCCAAAAAATCCTTATTGTTATTCTTCGTTTTTCATGAGCACACTCAAATGCAGTTATGCAGTTAGAATAAAAACAGCAGCTTGACAATTTTTTTAAAAATATGACATGATAAGCAAGGGGTTACTTTAGTCTCTAGAGACTAAAGTACTTCTTGGCTGAGTTACATTTACACACCCCTTATTTAAAGTAACATTCGGTATGTTTTATTTTATATAATGTAATTCCCTTTTATTTTTATTGTAATATAAGCTTTCGTTACCCACCCTTGTTGTTAAAAATGAGTCATCAATTCATAATTTTTTAGTATAGAGTTGATAAGACATGTTGACCGGTATTTAAAATGACAGAAACCAAATATGAACGCGGTCATCCTCACAATATGAGGAATACTTGGGAGGATAGCAGCTTAGCTGTCATCCTCTTTTATTAAATCAGCTGCAAGCAACCGTGAGAGGAAGAAAATAAAAACAAATCCCCCTTCGTATATAACAAGGACATATATTATATGGCTCTAGGTAATTTTGTCGCTAATGTTTTCACACCTACATTTTTCCGTTCTTAATTTTTTCTCACATGATATCTTTCACCGTCTTTCTATATTATCGGTTCGTACTTTACTGTTGTATCTCGATTTGATTGATTTTATAACTTTGGGAGAATAATAAAGAATGAGAATAATGATAAAGAAGTAATCTAAGATGTAACATTTTTAACATACCTAGTAATCTTGTACTGGATATACTTTATAAGGAATAACTAATAAGAGGCTACCCACCATATTCGGACAAGAGCTATGATTTACCAATAAATATTTCTTTCTTTCTATTGATGGAACTTCTTCCATTTCTTCAAGCCCCTACTAAAGCCACGACTATAATTCATTCACGTGCCACAAGTCAATGAGTCCTTTCGAAATAGACTCATCCTCCCAGATTCCTTACTCCTTATAAAGTATAAACAGTACAGGGTTATGGACTGCTTCTATATCATTATATATTCATTATTTGATTTCATAATTATTTTATTTTCTTCTTCTCCTGCTCTATTCATATAATTAATATGATCGAGATACAACAGTGAAGTTCAAACCGATAATATAAATATATAACATGGCAACGAAGACGTCAGGCGACAAGATTTCCTCGAGGAAAAATTACCAAAGCAGAAAAAATGTAAGGGTCGAAAATATTAGTGACAAAATTACCGGTCACGATATTATTTATAATTACAACGCTGTCGACTCCGAATCCAACAAACACTTACTTACACGTATAACTCCCGAGCAAACCCTCATTTTTATTCTCCGTATTTCATGAGGACACACACTGGTGATTCCTTTACAATTATGTGTTCTGTATTGAATAAATAATAATAATAATTATACCAACTTTAGAAAATTAAAAAAAATCTGTCAAAATTAACAACTTGCTCTGACTTTCTAGGACATATTTTATACACCTCTAATCATAGTTGTAAATAATAATATAATGGAATATGACCTTCCTTTATGTAGTTCCTACCTGAATATATGTTGTTGTTTTTTAAAATTTTCTAAAGCTGTTATCATATTCTATCATTCTTTAGGAGAGAAAATATACGTATAAACTATAAAGTGTAACCACGAATGGGTTTGCTTATGAACGAGGTAGAGTAACGCTGAGAAGTTATATGAACAAGTCCTTGTTGGACTTGGAATATAATTAAAGATTGCCATAGGAGTAATTCCTGCCTATATCATTGCTGTGTAAGGCCTGGCGTTTATGTTTATTTCCATAGTCTCGTAGTTGATCGCAACTAATTTAATGAAACCTCATAACATATATGCTGCTCTTCTCTAAGAAAAAAGAAAAAAAATCAAATCTTCAAGGTGACCATGTTAATTTATGGTTTCTCTTTTTCTCAATATCCGTTGGATAGTCTAATTTTCATCTAATGTCATCAATTCATATTTTATAGTATGTTGTTGTAAGTATGAGTTGACCGAAACACCTGCTAGATTACATTCATTATTACATACAATTTTTACACAACTCTATACATCTAATCACTATACAGTAGACTGGTCCAATTTGCACTTTTTTTGAAAATGTTGAGACGTCATAGGCTTAAAATATGCATTAGGGTAAAAATAGATGAATGTCAAATTTTGAACTATTTAAAAGTAGTTTTAGAGGTTTAAAGTTTTGAAAATTTGCGTTTTTTTTCGAAAACTTTGTCTTCTTCTTTTATTATCTTTCAACCATTATCCGATATGATAATGAAATAACCTTTATAAAATATTCATACTATTTTGTTCTTAAATTATTTTATTTTAATTTTAAACGGAATAGTAGTGAAGGACTTTTTTAACCTATTACTCACAGCGTGCATTATCGATCTTTTTTTTTTTTTTAATTAAACGGCAATATTGTCGAATTTTTACTGTTAAAAATATTATCAGCGGGACTTTGAACCTTCATTAAAGGTTTGTTCAATCTTTTGGTACAGAAAGTCATTGAATTCGTTTAAAATATGCAAAAATGTTTTTCTTTAAATAATCTCCTATTTTTTTCATGAACAATCAAGATAAAAAATTGACGAATCTAAATATTATGTACATACAATGAGTATTGTTGATATTAAAAAAATTAATAATCTTTCCTAATGAATTTACTTCTTTTCGAATCGGGAATTCTCTTTCGATGGTCTTGGACAACTTGTAATAAATATTGCTTCTGCTCTTCATCAGTAGTTATTAAAGAGTTGAATTCTTTTATGAGAGCAACTCCTCTTTCAGCCAAATCATTAACACCTATTAGTTTGTTAATGATTGAACACGCAGCCTTATAATCTTCTCTTGAATTCCAAGTTTCAGGGTCAGATTGAAGGAAATTATTTGTTATATCCAAACATGTAAAAAAGTTTATGGTGTTTTTTGAAATAAAATTTGATAAGGATAATTGCCCAATATTTTTCATGTTTATTATTGCTCGCTTTGGTGTATTTGATGGATTAATGGGCCTTTCCGAATTGTTAATTGCTTTGGCCATATTTGTTTTTTCTTGAAGTGAAACTTTTGGGTCAAAAAATGCCAAGGCTATATTATGATCGTTTGAATACCACAGATGCCTTGGTATTTTTTTTGTTGCAGCCTCTGAAATTTCTGGATTTGTATTTTCAATAATTTCAAGCTTAAGAGAAATTCAAGATCATGACGTGGAGCAGATATAACATCAGGAGATGTGAACCAAACTCTTATATATATTTTCACGATAAAAATAGAAATATTGTGAAATTCCTCTAATTTCCTTAGCAGTGAGCTAGAATTGATCTCGAAACAAATAAATCTATGGGAGTGCACAATGCCTTTCTCATCCAACGAGCATGATGCATAGCTCCTGGTGCAATAAAGTGTATACCTCGAGGAGGAATACCTCGAAGAAAAATGATAGCAAGTTCTAACAACTCTTTCTAAACATTTCTTATTTGAAAACTATGGAGTTGTCTCTTAGCAAAGTCAATTTTACTATTATTAATATCTGAAATTACTTTCAAATTATTAGTCATGACCGTCTTAAAGTCTGTTTTGTCGATTTTTTCCCACTCCTTCTGAAACCTTTAAAAAACTTGAATATAAGGCCCAGATGAGGGGCCCATACAAATGGAGAAAACACTTGCTAAAACCAATTCAAATACATGATGTCGACAGGGTAAGTATATAAGATTTCTTTTCAATTTTGATTCAAGTAATGCACATACACCATTGATTTTCCCAGTGTTGCTTGCTGTTTTATCAAAACATAAGAGCTCTCACCAAATGTTTGGTATTCCAATCCTCTAGCAACTGATAAATAGCTTTGCCTGGAGCTCGCCAGTTCCAGAGGTCAACTTAGGAACACCCAGAAGTTGACTAATACCGAATCCAGATAAAATTAGAGGTACACGATCGACCATTTTTCTCTTTGTTAGGTACTTCAATAATTGGCCATCCCAATGCAAAGTTAAAGGAGATTTAGGGCAAAAATTGTCTTTCAAGTTACTGTATATTTTATCTCTCTCATGTATCCTTGCCCTCCGTATCGATGATCTGCTGATGTTGAAATCCTGAATACTTTTGCCAATACTTTTAATTGTTGATGCAAGTAAAAAAGTTGCATTTCGATCGGATAGCTTTGCTTTGTCTATCGATCCAGCCAATTCAGGACTTACCATGCTTTTGACTTTTCTATGTGATCTGTGATGGACTTCATTATCCTTATCACTATCTATCAATGTACTTTCCTCGTAAGCAATAAATTCATTTTTTGAGTGGATGTTATCGTTTTTTTTAGCCTTTTGGATTCTATATCTCGCTTCTTTACTGTTTTCATTACTTTTTTGGAATGGGCTTTATCTTCTACGCCCTATATATCCACGACGTCCTTTCTCTCTCTGTGCCAAAACAAATTCTTTATCTTCTGGATTCTTGATGAGAATGAGTGCATTTTTATTGCAATATCAAACAAATCTTCTAGTTTACTCTCAAAGGTAATTATATACGATTGATGAGTTTTAGATGTACGATTTTTATCCTTTTTAAAGTTCTGCAACTCACAACGAAGCTTTTTGAGTTGTATAATAGCATGAAGTTTAGGACGAACAGGAATTTCAGCTTTTTCCCAAAGAAATATAAGATCTAATTTCACTTTTGAATGATTTTTTTCATTGTTATATGGTGATACAAGCAAACAAGCAAAACCTGCCTTCTTGAAGGTAATTTTGCACCAGTTATTTGGGCCTCTTCGTGTTCAAATAACCAGAAATCTTTGGTTTGACTTCTTGTCGATTCTGCCATCATTTTAGTATTCTTTGTTTAAATTGAACTCCTATTAATATTTTAAGTCGTAATATGACACATAAAAAATGAAATAGTTGTGTGATTAACAGTTTAATATGCAAAAGTACTCTTACAGCCAATGACATAGTTATTTAATAATAATCATATCCAAATTTTAACGAAGGTTCAAAGTCTCTTTGATAATATAGTTCATTTTTAACAGTAAAAATTCGACAATATTGCCGTTTAATAAAAAAAAAAGAAGAAGATCGATATTGCAAGCTGTGAGTAATAGGTTAAAAAAAGTCCTTCACTACTATTCCGTTTAAAATCGGAAAAAAACTAACTTAAAAACAAAATAGTATGAATATTTTATAAAGGTTATTTCATTATGTAAAACAAATTATAAAAAAGATTTAATCATATCTGCTATTGGTTGAAAGATAATAAAAGAAGAAGACAAAATTTTCGAAAAAATATACAGATAAACCTTGTTTTATTAATATAGATAGTAGAGGTATTAGATTGAAGTAAGTATTTCTAATTTATATATGTATATATTATACCAATCAAAATAACAGAGTTTGGAACTCGGGTCTATGACTCAAGCTCCTATTTTGAAGACTTGCAACTCGTATTGATCACACAATTAAAGAATCAATGCTTGACTTGGACTTGGAAGCTAAAACTCGTGACTCGATTTGGACTCAAAAGTCACTTTAATTTAGTCAATAGACATAACTTTTCGTCTTGAAAGTATCTTTTATTTTCTGAGGGCTTGAACTGGACTTGATGAAAATATTAAAAGACTTGGACTTGTGAGAAAATACTTCCAACTCACCTTGTCCTTGCAGTATAAGAACTTTTTCCTACCTCTAAAAAATAGTAAAATAGATGGATATATCCTTCTAATATAGGGGACTTATTAAATCAACTATCACATTTACCCAGCATGGCTCAAAGCAATTTAATGAACAAGAACTTAAAGTTTTTCAACGCCTTTGTTCGCCACACTCATTGTGTAGTCAATTTAAAAAATTACTTTTTTATATTTATCAATAGTTTTGCTCAAAGTTATACTTAAATATTCATTTAAAAATTGCAAATATTTGAAATACTATTCTAAAGATATTTAATATACAATTCTAAAAAAATATATCAAATTTCAAACACAAATAATTACATACTTATTTTGAAATCATATTCGGAGTACTTCCTTCCTGAGTTAAGATATTTTAATCCTTTTTACTTTTAACTAAAATAGTAACTGCATTGTTATTTTTCAGATCAAATAGTCATGTAGTTCTAAGATATTTAGTGACCACTCAAAAATGAGTCATCCACAGACAGACAGACACACTTTCCACTATTAAATATGCTTCTGATAGTACCCATCATTGTCCGGAGTAATTAAGCTTCGGCTAATAGACAAATTTTGCTTTAATAAGATAGAAAATAAACTCCCTAAGGAATCAACAATTTACTCTCCATTTTTCATGTGCACACTCACACAAAAAATACTCAATACTTATATCAATTTGTATGACGTGTTCTGTGTTCAAAAATGAAATATTAATAATAGGCGTTCGAGAAAGTACTTTATTTTTAATATTGCTGACCACGAGAGTTATTCCATTTTTATATACCCACGTTCATATTTTATTTAAATCTTAACATATAATGTAAATGCATATGTTATGATATACAAAACAAAAAAAAAAATATATATATAAATATGTCTCCTTGTATTCAACAGTCCCGCAATATGTCATTAATACAACTACATAAATCTCCTCCAAAACATTTTTCAAATTATCAGGTTTACCATTTTGAATTTGGGTACCTTTTTTTAATATGTCCAATTTACATCGATTAGCATCACTGCTCAACCCTCATTAATTCTTCTTTCTTTGTAAAAAAAAAAAATCATTTTTCAGATGGAGATGAAAAGACTGGACATGATGTGTTCAGAGGAAAAAAGTCATCGACAACGAGTGGAGACTGTTATTAAAAACCAATTGGATCGATTATCTGACTTAGAGGATAAAGTACGACTAAACGAATCAATTTCAAGATCAAATAAAAGTTCCTTGGATCAACTTGTCACTCATACCAAAAACATTGAACGTGGAGTTAGCTTAAGCCATCAGGATATTTTACTGAAGAAGGACACACAAGAGCAGAGGTGAAAAAAAAAATTATTTAATAAAAAAACATTTTTTTTTTTACTTCAGGCCTGAAAAGGACCTTCAAAAAATATTCAATGTAACTCATTTGTACACTAACATATTTATTTATTCTACCATAATCTCATTAGGTATTTCTACTTTAAAGATAAAAATTATAGTGCAGTCAATTCTACTTTTTTTATGCTTATCATTTTTTTATCCATGAAGAACTTCAATATTATACATACATTGAAGTTGTTACGTTGTATGACAATTTGTACATTTTACTAACAAATACTTTTAACTCTTCATTGGTGAACTGTTTCATCAGAACAAGTGTAACTTTTTGTTTTTGTAAAAATGTAACACATGTCTCATATTTAAGTTTACACTCAAGATTGTTCTTACAAACTTTATGGAAAATTATTTGGATACACTCTATAAGTTTCCCCGCATGCCATACTTTCTCTTTCTATCTCGAAATTGAAGACAGCGACAGAGGATAGTTGAAATTCAATTATCGCAACCTTTCAATTATAAGGAAATAACTTCGGTACGTCAAGCGAAGAGACGGTAAGTGAAGGAAGAATATTATTGGCTGAAGAAGTAGAAACGCAAAGTGAAGGGGAAGGATCTCGACTT
Organism: Lepeophtheirus salmonis; assembly: GCF_016086655.4. NCBI lineage: Eukaryota > Metazoa > Arthropoda > Copepoda > Siphonostomatoida > Caligidae > Lepeophtheirus > Lepeophtheirus salmonis. Next base: position 15,729,315 of record NC_052131.2, on the reverse strand, counting down.
TTCCGAGTTGTCCGGTTAATTAGCACTTTGAAGGGTCACGGAAACAGATGAAAGGTATCATTGTGTGGAAGGATATACTTAAATAAAGATAAGAATTTATATTATAATAAATTAAAAACATTGAGTATTTTAATAAATTGAAAAAACTTAGAATATATTAATAAATTAAAAACAGAGTATATTAATAAATATAAAAATATTGAGTATATTAATAATTTAAAAAAACTTAAAATATACTAATAAATTAAAAACAGAGAATACTAATAAATATATAAACATTTAATAACTAACAAATTTAACAGTTAACAAAAATATCGTAGTTACAAAAAATTAAGAAGAAATGAATCAACATGTAACAAAATAAAGCAATCACAAGAAATAAACAATTGGCAATATATAACAAAGGAATCAACATATAACAAAATAAAACAATCACAAGAATATAAAACAATTGAACAAATAATACTAAAACAACAGATAAAATAATATATAAAGTACTCCAAATTTCCAATTCGTTTAATTTGCAACCCTTCCGAAAGAAAATGTTTTTTTTGATCCAAAGCTATCGAACCAGTCCAATTGGGGAATAGTGTTTCCGATATACTTTTTCTCCATCTTGGATGAAAGTAGTAGATATCATTGTGAGGAACATTTATGCCATCAAATCCACTAAGTTATGAGCAAAATAAAAAGGGTGGAACATGAGTGAACTTTAAAAATATAATTGAAAAATATGAGAGAACTTCATATTGGATATTGGCTCATAATGTCGTCAATAATTCAATAAAAAGATTAATAACTTTGAGACGCTTCCTTCACATAAACTCGTTGATATATGTCTGGAAAAGCTCGCGAGTTGTATTCATTACTCCTGACCGTCTTAGCATAGCCCTGAGATGTCTCCACAAAGACTCTATCGTCTGAGTATGAGCTCCAGTTAATCCATTAACAACGTTATACTTATTCACTACAGTAAAGTGTACCGTATCTAATTCCTTCTCAAGGTTGCGATAGGCTGCCCAATCGTCAGAAATTACAGTTGTTCGGGGTTGAACATGCGCAACAATGAGTGGTAACAATGTTGCCGCTGAAAAATCTTCAATACAATACGAATTCCAAAAATGGTCTAACCCCATGTGAAAACTTATTCGAACAATTGTGATCGATAAAATTATGACTCAATTCAGTGATACTTAATTATATAATTACTTCATATAGGTAACAAACAAATAATTAAGTTTGAACAGAAGACATAATTATAGACTTTAAACTAAGTGCCAATATGAAAAAAATTGATTTGTTCATATCTTTTAAATAAGAAAATTAATTGAAATTACATTATTAATAAAAGACGTGTTTAATTTTTAATTATTGTTTTTTTTAATATTATTGTATAGCTGTTAGGTATAGAAATATACATTAAAAGCTACTATGATTGTATAATCCTACCTGTAAACTTATCCAAAAATTATGATCGATAAAATTATCACAAAATCAAATGATAGTTAATATAATATAATATTAAGACTTATTATTAGATAACATATAATTAAGTTTGAATAAGTACCATGAGTGTAAAATAAGGATAAAAATACTTCAATTTGGTTTTGAATTCATTCTTATCCGTGTTCATCGATGTCCAACAAGAAAAACGCCAGTACGAATTTGCACACTACGACTCCCGTACAAAGTATTCCTGAAATTAATTCTACTGTCATGATTCATGGTAGACATAAGAAAAAGTCGTAATGCCTTACTTAATTTGATATGATCTCCTCTAGCCTCATCCCTTAGTCAACCACAACGGATGGACTTTGAGAGAACTCACCCCCCCTCTCCTCCGAATAATCTATAAGAGCCAAATTCACAACTTCTTCCACACAATGAGACCTTCTATGTGTTTCCGTGACCCCCCGAAGTGCTAATTAACCAAACAACTCGGAAAAGTCGAGATCCTTCCCCTTCACTTTGTGTTTCTACTTCTTCAGCCAATAATACTCTTCCTTCACTTACCGTCTCTTCGCTTGACGTACCGAAGTTATGAAGTTTTTTTCCCAGTGAGTTATAACTCTAATCCACATCTTTTATAGTAGATGGCCTCCCTCAGCCTCAATGAGGACCTCTATCCTTTTCCTAAAAGTTGCATACACCTTACAGATGTAGTCTTCTGTCCAGTCACCCCATGCAGCCTGGATGGTGAACTCCAAAGATCTCACTGACCCGTGCAACTTGTTGCATGCAATTCTCCTGGCCTTTGCTGGGATTGAATAATGGATTAAGATCCAGGGAGCTAGGAATAACCTATTCTTGGATACATTCAAATGTAGCTTGACTCTAGACAACCTCTTCTCATTTGTTGGCGTTGTGATAAGATATTTGTTCCTCTTCGCTCTTGATTTTGTTCCCCAGTCATTTTTAATCTTAACATCGCTCAAATTTATATTCTTGGCCATACTGTGATTCGTCCAGACTGGATTTCTAGCAAGGCAATTTTTACTTGCATAATCATGCCCTTTGTTCTTATTGTTCGTTTCAGACCTTCCTCAGACTTTCTGACCACCGTTCTTTACGTTTCCAATACCTTTTTAATGCCATACACGGCTGTCCACTGATGCTGATATCATTGACCATCTTGTTTCGGGTGTTCTGGCATGCATAACTTTTCCACCACAATAATTATTGCCTTCCGTTTTGCCGTCTTTGAAAATACAGACTATATTTATAATATAATTCCATTTGTAAATGATTTTAGTATAGGGCACAAGCTCACTTTTATAAAAGGTTCCATCAAAATTCGAGCAGTGAGTATTTTTTAAAGTGTAAACTTAAATATGACGTATGGGGTATTTTGTTGGGTGTATTCATAAATTTTGCTATTTTTTGGTAATGGTTTGTTGAAGTTGATAAAATTTTCGCTTTTAATCCGTTCTTTTGCTTTCCTCTTTCTCTTTTTCAATTTAGAGCATATGTATTGATCCTAATGTAATATCAGATGTTACTCTATATATCAGACTACATTTAATTAAAATTAATGAGAACATTTTTGGTACCTCAAATTCGTTAAAAGTTATTATTTTATCAAAAATTCAATTATAATGTTTTATATATAATAATCACAAACATTATTTTGTGGATACACCAAACTAATATTGTTAAGATTAATTTAAAAAAAGTATACTTTTTTTTCTCCTTTTCTTCAACTCAAGCGTGTATTTTTTGAACTTTAATTGATATTTACGGGTGCAAGGTCTATGAAATACTAAAGAAAATATTTCAAATTTAACCAACATTATTTTGAGTGTACATCAATTGTGTATCATGTAATACATTGTTAAATATTCGGAATATCGTTATACCCCAGTACAGTAGCTACGTAAAAAATAATGTTCACAAATAGACCCAGGGTTAAAACCAGAGTCCACCTTTTTTTTCAAGTTCAAATCTATGTGACATAGATGTGGTCTGACACGGGCACTCGAGTCAAAGTGACTTGGACTCAAGTAATTTCTATAGGACTTGTGACTGTAATTAAACTTTTTTTTCCAGACTTTTCCATGACTTGAAATTTAAATCCTCGTATTGGGCTTGACTTAAGAAAACGTTCCTCAGAATTGATGTTATTATAAGATTCTAATAAAATGACTTGACTTGATCAAGAAAATAAAACTTGAGACTTACTTGCAATCTTTTTTGTACATGAGTGGCTTGAATTCATGTCAAGCTGTATTGCTCAAGTCAAGATTTGACTCGATTAATGTAAGGGGGGAGATTTTTTATTTATAAAAATGAGGAAACTAATTTTAGTTTAACTTTTTTAATGACCATATATATATATCTAGGTAATATTTTGGTGAAAATAATTAATCAGTTTCCATCACTCCCCCCCCCCTTCCCATAGAAATGAAACTCATTTTTTTAAATAATTTCAATGGTATAAGAAAAAACTAACTTGCAATTACTGGGCTCCCTAAAGCCCTTTTATACTTAACGCAATAAATTTATAATACTTTAAAGTAATAAAGTATGTTTCAGTTTTTTTTTTAACTTTCTGTTGTATATTGATGAAAAGTTTCAGTCTTCAAATGCCTATTTTCGTAACATCTACAGCCATTTGAGAATGACCTTTTTTGCGACATTTTGTATTTGTAAATTGATTTTGATTTTTTTTTAATGTTCCATAATTTGGTTAGATGCAGTTGTTGTACTGATTAATTTTAAGTAAACATTATAATTATAGTATTACAGTTACTCCAACTAACCTAGAAATCTTATCTGAAGTCGATAAATATAAATTATATTTCTATATATAAAATCACCTGGGCTCGAACGTACACGCATTGAGTTCAAGAGAATAATTTATCCCGAGTGCAGTGTCCATGAGCTACGACGATTCCATTTGAGGTTTCAAATTTAGCGGATGTTGCTAAACTCAAAAAAAAATTACTAAAGTTTCTTTTCTCAATTAATACAGAAGAAAATGAACCTGATTTTTCATTTTGAAGAAAAAAAAAATTGCAGGCCAAAAAACTATTTCAAATACTCAAACTTTTGGGCGGAAACTCAATAATATTTTTTCCTTGTATACAAAAATATGGGCTAAAATTGAACTTGATTTTACTCCCCCTCCCCCCATCTTGGTTGTAATTCATTTTGACTTCCTACTTCGAGTAAAGCCTCTATGAAAAAAAAAGCAATAGGATAGCTTACCCTCAGTTCTTATCCTAAAAATGTATATATTTTCAGAATCAACGACATCCTGAACAAAATCTCAAATACAGACTCAACAAGAGAGTCCTTGGAGAAAATGACATATGCAGCCCGTGAAGAAGCAATTACGTCGCATAATCGAGTGGAGAGTTTATCCTCAGATGTAAAGGACTTAAAGGATTCTTTTCAACTCCTTAATAAGATGTTTGACACAAGAGAAAATGTAAGTTTCTTTAAATTCTTCATGTAAGAAGTGATCATTGATAATTATATAAGAATATTACACCATTAGAATAAAGGAAATTCTGGTACAAAGGTCTCTGACACACAAAGGTCCATCTTGGAGTCTAAGTAAGTTGATTTGGTAATGGTTTTTGCAATAAGTGAGTATTCTGAGGAAGTCTTATATAAGTATTAATTTCGTCAAATACATTTTGACGAATCATGGGGGGTGTTTCATTATAATGACGTGATAAAGTCATATAATACATATTCTTATGTTTCTTTACCCGTGTTTTATATCATGATTAATAATCGTTTTTTGGTTACACCTCAAGTCATGGAAGTAAAAATTTTATCATACGTGAACTAAAAAAATACATTTTTGTAATATTATTGAAATAATATTTAGACGAGATTCCAGCCAGTTTTACCGTAAGCGAGGTCTATAGCTGAATTATTATTTTCCTTTTTTTAAATTAAATTTTGAAAAAAATGGTCAAATGTTTTTATGATATTTTTATTTTTGGAACCTTAAAATTTAGCAGAATTTTGGATATATTTTTTTGATATTTAATTTATATAAAATATACTAAATTTTGGTTAGAATAAAATTTATTTTTCCCGACCCAAGGTAAATATAAATAAAACAGAAATCTTTTATTGTCAAAATAAAGTTGAATTTTGAAAAAAAAAAAAAAAAAAAATCCAGATTATGGTGATCCCATATATTTCTCATTGTTTTACACTCAAATAAAAAGTGTTTGGATGCCCCTATATTGTTCTCACAAAAGAAGCAAGTCCTTTCTTCGACAGACCTTGCCTGATTACTACCATAAGGGAGAGTGCTCTAAATAATTCGATATTTTTACCAATATAAGGATCCTCAACACATCCATTGGCTTGGATTTTAATTGTAGTAGTTCATTTTTTTTCTCAAATAACAAGAAAATAATTTTTTCTATATCTTGCTATTAGTAAATTTGAAATACTTATTTTTTATTAGCAAAAAAAAAAAAAAATCATAATAATAATTACTGTTCTACAATGTAATTTTGGAAAAAAAAATAATTTAAAGGTAAAGTTACCACATCTATCATTCATGTTCACGCAGTTATTGAAAAAAAAAATACATATTATATAATAAATTAAATTTTGGAATCACAAAATTAACTGAAGTGCCATCTGAAATCACAGAATGTCTTTATATTGAAAGAGATAATTGTAAAGGTTTGAATATTAGAATAAAAAAAGTTCTTAGAATTATTTTTTTTAGTCCGTTTTTATGTTCATGCGTGTACATGTATGATATATGTTGTAACCTACCTTAAGATCCCACTCAATACTTAAACTAATCTTAATACATTATTATTTACAGAATACTCCAGCTTCAAAGTGCCTTGATGGAAATTCAATCTCAAGTCAACAAGGAAATCAAAGAAAGAGAAATTGATGATCATAGTATTGTTAGCAGGTCAGTCTTTTTACATGTATTTTTTTTCTATGTGCATGAATATAATTTAATTGTTTATCTTCCAGTTAAATTCACAAAATAAATTTGTTTACAAACCCAACTTACATACAAAACCGGGTGTTGCATCGAAATTAGAACACTTTCACTATATATTTTTTTTCAATATTCTTCAAACACTCATTGCGAATATTTACTTCTACATACAGTAATCCTTAACGATAAAGACGGCCTTCGGATGTGCGTCTAAAGATGTACACCCGTTGAGGATATTCTACCTACTCATCACATCCCAGTGATAATTGACAAACGTCTAAAAGGAAACTATGTTCGGGTGGCAGATGGTCAGGCTCTTGACTTTTTGTGTAGCTAGCATGTAAGATCTAGCAGATTCAAGTCAGGAATCACATTAATTAGGGGCAAAAGTCCAGCCCGGTGCTTTTTTCAAAAAGAGACTTCTATGTGGCTTTTAGCCTACGTGCAGGAGTCCCATTTTGCTATAAGACAACTGCATGGCTGGGAAAGGTATTCTCGACCCAGGGGAGGAGGAAGTTGGCCAGCTGGACGATGTTGTCATCTGCAGAATGGTGGTGACACTCAGGCAACCAGATAAGGGATGAACATTCCCATTTGATGTCACGAAGGCAAGGCTTATCCCACTGGTAGCGTGCTTCGCCGTTGTGATGACGTCACCACCTTCCATGTCCCTTCTGAAACTGATGAAACGGAAATTCTGGAAATTTCTGACAGCATAAAAGGTATTTCATTGCTGAACCTGATGATTTGCCTAGGTGGAGTCGACTTCAAACTCCTCCAAATCATTTGACTCGATAGAGAGGCTCCATTTTCATACGAGGCAGGAACATAGTCCTATCCTTCAACACGAAGAACATGCTTCCCTCTTTTTTTATGGGCCTGTACACCATATGCCCATGTTTCATGCATACACTGTCATTGACTTCCCCGATTGACTTGGATGCCTTAATGCCTCTCACCTCAACTTTTTTCTGATTTTCATAGGCAAATTTTGCATCTGAGAGATCCCTTTTCCTTCTCACTGCTGTCAAGCTGCTGTTTCACAAAGTAGGCTATCTTTAAAGATACCTTGAGCTCATCAAATATATCTGTAGGAGATATTCCAGCCCCAATAAGTGCAGAGATCTTTCTGAGCTCATTTGAGATAGTGAGAGTGATGAGCTATGTAGCAAAACAAACATAAACTATGCAGTTTTTGTCCCAATTTCAAGTTCTGAAATTGGTTCACACAATCTCGAGTTATAAGAGTAAAGTAAGAGTGTCCATATTTCCATGCAACTCCCAATACACGTGTGCATAGTGCATATGCATTCCATAACAGTATGCATTTATATACTTTGATCGCTATTTAAAGGGGTTTTCTACTTAAATTAATGAACAAATATTATGTAGATTTATAGCTTTCTCCTTGTTTTGTAAACATATTCTTCATAATAAAGTTTCTCATTTCCGTTGAAATGTTCTTTGACTGAGATCCCGGGAAAAACACTTTTAAATTATGGGAAATATTGTGAAAGAAGAGTATTTCAAATATATTTTAAGAAGAAATAATAAGTTTTAAACTTGACGTAACCAAATATTATCAATCCTCATTTTTATTATTATCAGTAGTAGTTATTGGGTTGGTGTTATTATAGACAGTGGGTACTGCTTCTTAAAATTCTGTAATCCCATCTAACATGCAACAAAAGAACTAAAATAGAAAATGATGAACAAGCAAATTTTTGGTGGAGCTGGGAAATACAAAACCCAGATGGCTGACAGTCACATCTGAATCTGTCTTAGGGGTAATAATTTCTGAAGGATTTCTTTTCTTCAAAAAAAAAAAGATCGGCAAATTATGATGCAGAGCAAAAATTTAACATTTTTTTTTTTTTTGTGAATAGAAATTGATTTTTAATTTGTTTTTTCAAAAAATTTAATATTTTTAATTTTTTGTGAATAGCTATAGATTCTTAAAAATAATTAGGGATTTTTTTTCAGTAAAATCTAAAAACCAAGCTTTGTAACACACCTGAAATCTTTGATGGTCCGAAACCTTCCTATAGAGTTGACCCCAACCAAACGTACCGCAAATAACAAAATATAGTGTTAGAGTCATTTGCGTCGTCATTAAATATGTATTTACATTTATTTAATAAATTAATGGAATCAAACATTGACGAAGGAAATTTCAATTATTATTTTTTTAAAGTTAATGAACTTGGAGCCATTCTCATTTTAAATTGGATTGAATGAATATATCGAGTTTTAACATTCATATTCTTTGATAAATATCACTAAGAACCATTCTTTCCTACGTAGATACATATTCAAACGTCAAATGCATCATACTAGACAAATAAACATAAAATTACTTGAAAATCACTATAAGTCACTTGTTATGCTTCTTATAACTTGGTTTGATATCCGTTGGAAGTATGGATAATCAGTCCTAGATATACAACTTCGACGTAATGCAGACATGTTCATTCTTTTTGGACAAGAACCTTCGTTCTTATGAAGAGACGAAGACCATCGTTCTATTAAAATTTCAAATGGCTCCAACTGTACTGAACTTTGCAGTTTTCCTTGCAATCTCCAACGACAATCCAGGAGTCTTGTCCAATATGAATAATCCATCATGTCATTTTTTCCACTTTGTCTCTTTTTCTTTGGCATTTTTTCCTAAAATCGGAAAGAATACAACTTAACTTGTACGGCATGCTTCTCCTTAGTTGTATAACGCAACCTTTTCTTCGAAAAGATACAGAAAAAAAGCCTGAAATCATCCGGTACTTAGTCAAATAAGTCAATCATGCTAACTGTTATTTATCTTTTAATATAACCAAACTATCATTGTCATATTATTAAAATAACCCATTTATTAAAATACTACGTAGTATTTTATTCCATACTGTATGATAATACTGCTTAGTTATTTATATATTAAATGTTAATGTCTGTCTGTGTGTGTTTTACCTCCATCACGACCAAACCAATGTATGTATATCCCTGAAATTTTTCATGTAGCTTCTTATGGCTACATAAGCGATTTTGCTAATATTTTTTTTTCCTCAAGCCCATGGTGGCCATTTAATAACATTTTTTAGCACTTCATTTGTACAAAATGAGGGCTGGGATCTATTTTGAATATTATAAGGTTCTTTGATGTTCAAGGAAGTGGTGATGGAGTCATTTAATCTGCCTCAGGACCAACAGCCAACAACCCGTGTATGGGAATGTATTCTAGGAAATCAGAAGTGATTCTTGGTGCTTAGAAATGCGGCTTAGGTGCAGTTTAAACTGCATTGAGGCCGAATACTTTACCTGTACAACTTGAGAGCCGGGGTGTATTCCGGGATATTAGGAGGTTTCCTTTGATCTCAGGGTAGGGCTGACAGATACATTTAGTATGACAGGGGACCAGCAGTTCATCTGCACAACCCGTATTATATATCCTATTAGAAGGGTTCCTTGGTCCCTAGAAACGCGGCAGCGGTAGAGTTTAACCCATATTTTGGTCCCGTATTTTACCTGCACAACCTTAGATTATATCAGGATTTTAGGAAGTTTCCTTGATGCTCCGGAAAGCAGCTGTGAGATTGCAAGTTCGACGTCTGACCCAGAATAAAGTAACTACTTCCTCATCCTATGAAAGAAGAGTGCCTATATATTAGTATTATCATACCCATAACACCAACGTGAGAATAATTCATAAAATTTACTGTGTTTATTTTATGTTTTACATTAAGCAGAGGAGTTCTTAATTAATTTTAATTTCCTAAGCAAAGCCAATCTCTAGTATTTTTTAAAATTTGTCATAGAACTAATAAGGTGGTCAATATATATATATATTTTCACGACGAGGGATCTACAAGAAATGGTCTTTCTATCCTTTTGGAAACAGAGTATAAGTATAATGAAGGGATGTCTGTAAAGAAAAAACTAAGTAAATTTATTAAAAAAAAAAAATTGTTGGTGCTTGTTCACTTTCTTCTTTGTGTAACTTATTTTATCAGTCTTGGGTGTGATCCCTCTAAAATGAAAATTAACCCCTAATGTGTGTCTAAATTGATTTAAAAAATCATAATAAAATAATTTTACAACTACCTATCAATTATTAAATAATGTATGATGAATAAAATGTTTTTATTGTCCTAACTATACTGAAAAAAAAGAAGTAAAAAATAGACTTAAAAATAATTTATAACATTTTATGAGGTTTAGTACTAAAAAATGTTCCCGTACAACACGATTTTGTGCGGATTTTTATTTTTACCAAAAACTGTGATAAGCAGGACCCCTTGGTATAAGAATTTAACTATAATTCTAATATTTTCCCAAATTCTGGAAGGTTTTCCTCTTTATAGCAGTAATTTATTTTCTCCCTCTAAAATTATATAACAGGCAACTGAAATTACGAAGAGTCTTAATTCAGTATTGTCGCACTCCAAATACTCTTACACAAATCCTATCTCTAAGCAAAGTATAACTTATTATTACGGGTATTTATTAAAAGAATACATTTTGGAATATCTACAACATATACAGTGAAACAAGGGAATTGAGAGTTGAAAGCAAAATGCATAAAGTATTTTTGTGTTAGTGAGGGAACGCCATGATGTATGAGATTAATTAAAAAAAATATGTAGTAAGAGTTTTGAGGTTTTATATGGGAAGTTTTATACAAGGGATTTTATGTGGGTTTCCTACCTTTGGCAGATATAATTTTATATCCATGGAGATTATTTAAAAAATAAATACTTGTATATATTTTATGTGGTTAGGTAATATTTCTTTACTATTCTATGAATATAAATAATAAATTCAGAGGCAATTAATCAGTACTCATGCGATGGAACTATTGATTCTAAGGGCTTCAATTATTAATATTATTTTATAGCAAAAAGTGCAAAGTAATAAACAATCAACTAAATAAAATAGTTAAAGTATTACATATATGAATATTTGATAAATAATTGAATCAAAATCTATATACCGGTATATTTCAATATTTATAAGCAAAAAATTTGAATTTTAGTGTATGTTAGTAGATTCTTCAACGTGCGAATATCTCATTTCTTATTATAGCAAATTGCATATGAGTTATATACTGTGAGCTTATTATATCATACTAATGACGTCAAAGAAACTTAAAGCTGTAATGGGTTAAGAAAAAAAGAATTAGAGCTCCTAGTTATAGGAGATCCTTTACACAAGGGTTGGCATATTTAAATCAAGTTTTTATTAATAATAAAAATGTATTGAAAAAAAAAACCCAAAAAACATAACTTTTAATAATGAATTTGATGAATAATTTGGAATTGATGATGATTTGGCATCAGTAAACAGTTATACAGCCTAACTTTACAAACAAAAACTGAGAGTATTTACAAAAATTATCTTATCAGGGGGATTAGAACAACTTCAGTTAACACATTTTATAAATCTGAACACTCAAGTCTATCTCATTGAGACCTGCAAATACTTCAGAACGCAAATGCCGTCAAATCTGTATAAAGTGGTCAGACAAGGGAAACTAAAAAAGCGACTACTTAGTGCAGATGACCATTTACACCAACTTTTTTATTTGGTAACAATTTTAAATTTGAAAACTTGATTTGAGCGTTTAGTTCGGTAAATGGCTGTTAGACCAGATTAAACTTTTTTTTTTTTAGGAAATGACTATAACTAGGTTTGTATTAATGCAAAAATTTAATACTAGATAGTGTGCTAAGTAAAATTTTGGACTTGATTTTAAATCAATATTGATTACTTTAGGATGAATATTTGAAATTAAGTAGCTTGCTTACTTAAATTTACATACTATTGCAGTTAATAAGCAATAAAAAAATATCTTTCGAAAGTCAACAGTTTTCAGCATGGAGTAGAAAAGGCAAAGGAGGTCGGATTTTCTCAACGCCCAAGTATGTGTCTAGGAGATAATGAAGGTCGTGGGATGCTCCCTGAATATTGATTATACAGTAAAAACAAATGGTGGCTTCAGGTCAGAGCCTTGAGAGGTCCCCTGGTAGAAATAGACGTTGGAAAATTGGGATCTTGGTTGACAAGGGCTCTGCAATTATTTGATTTCCGACCAAGTCGATGAGGTAGAAAGGCAAGGATCTTAATGTCAGTGATTGGGCATTGATGAAGAGTGTGAAGGATTTGGGCAGGAATCTTATGTACGACGACATCGTCAACTTCTTTCAATAGCAATCAAGGCAAATCCTATGAAGAAAGGTGAGAAATAGTTGACTTGGTTAAAACCATAAACGTCGGTTCGGGCACTCTCATGCCCAGACTGTTCCCCCCTAAACCCTGTTCCTAGCCAGTACTTGTGGCGTAGTCGAGAAGAGAGGCGGTGCTACTCCTCGCCGAAACAAATATGACCTCAAGACCTTAGTTGAACAACAGTGCGAGGCTATGTTTGAGGCCAATGGATCATTTTGAAAATTAGAAAGACATAAAAATAAAGAAGTCAGTGATAACTCCTAATTGTTGTACTCCTTTTCATTCTTACAAAAGTTTACCCTATTTTTTCTTTATAAAAAAGCCCATGATTTTACCTAGCACAATGAAAAATTACCTTGACCAGCTTCCAATTTTCTGGATTCGTTGCTATATTTACATAAGGACATTTATTTGTACCGTTTCTACAAAATTTTCTTCTTTTATTTTATTTTCCACAGTTCAAAAATGAACTGAAAAAAAAGAACTTTTGGACGACGAAGGGAAACTTTCAGAAAAAGAACAAACGATCAAAAAATGGGTGAAAAGGTCTAAACCTAAAAAAAAAAATCGGTTCTACCAAAATAGTTTAATATATAGTTGTTTGAAAAAAGCCTGTAAAAAGGATTGATATTGGAATTAAATAATTTCCTAATACTATGATTTATGGATTTTATAGGCTTTCTTTTAAATATAGCTATATGTTCGGCTATTTAAATTAAATATATACTTAGTTTTTTTATAAAAATATGACGAATAGCCTTCTGAACTTATGTTGTGTCATTCTAGTAATTTATCACACTCTCATAGACATTTTGTAGTGGGCTTGCTTGAGCCTACGTTTAAGGGTATCTAGTATTTTATGGAATTTTCCTACGGCTAAATAGTTTTTAAAAAAGACTAAAAAATGGAGAGAATGGCGTAATTGGTTAACTATTAAGTAACTTGGGGTCTTTTTTATTGTTATTTTTCAAGAAAAAGTCAGAAGATGCAGTACAAATTATACATTTACTACGTTATTAACTAAATTTGCTTTACATCAGTGATTCTCAAACCGTAGTATGCGAACTACCAAAAGTTGAACGTGGAGGAGCTTCATCAATAGGGTAAGACTCAATTATATATTCGGTTTGTTCATAATGATGATACTTGGACATCTTGATATTTTCTGTGGTATTAAACCCAGCAAAAACTTTAAAAACTAAAACAATATTATTCTATATATATATTTGCGCCCCTTCGAGGCTATGTTTCTTCTTTGATACTTTATAAAGAAATGTTCAAAGTGGAGTAGGTGAGACTATTTGTTGATATTATCATTAGAAATACTAAAGCAAAGCTCACTTGTCGGGGTATATGTTTGATTGTCAGATGAGGACTCATTTTTAGTAACGAACTTATTTAAAAAAAAAGGGAAATACTTATATAATACATATATAAACGAGCGTGTAGTTCAAGTACAACCCGGGATTGCTCTAGACACTAAAATACTCCCTGGCTCATCAAGTCATGTTAAAAATAATCTCATCTTACCTTTAATGTATAACTCAACCTTTCTTCAATAAAGAAACAGAAAAAAGGACTGAAATCAGTCGGTTGTCGTTCAAATAAGTCCCTTATACCAGCTTCAATTGATCTCCTAAGTACTCCTAGACTAACGTCAGGCTCGAACAATTATCATTACTGTTTCATTCTTGAGGAGCGAACATCTAATTGCAGAGTAGCTACGTATGAGTGTACTTATATATAACGGAGAGTAACTCTTAGTAGTTACCTTCATGTGTTTAAGTGCTAGTTTGACTCGGAGTACAATTTGGGATTGACGTTAGAGTTCTTTCAGCCTATTGGCCTTATATTTTCTTCATGTTATAGCTACTCCCTGGTAGTTTAATGAAACGTCATGACAGCTATGCTACTTTTCTGTCAAATATTCTTCAAATTGTCAGGATGATCACCTTAATTTTTGATTTCTTTTTTTAAACACGTTTGTTTACACCTAATAACTATGACAATGACAATCATACTCACTGGTATTTTATTTCAAATACTTGGTAACAAAATTAAAAAAATATTCCTGGAAGGTTTTTTTTTTTTTTTTGCAAATTAACTATTTTTTTAAATTATTCTTAAACATAAAATATGTAAATTAGATAAATTAATGCAAACAACTTGATTCCCCCCGGATACATTGTCAAAAATATAATAAAAGATAAAACTTAAATTGGATAAAATTATATTCAGTTTTAGATATTTTTAAGAATTAAATGTATGGTAAAGTTGTATGCTATAAAAATATATGATCTCTCAAGGGACATCAAATTGCTCGCGGTGTATTGAAAGGAGTTAGAAGATGAACGTAGGAAAAAGAATGTAATAATGGTGGGGGATTTTAATGAAACTGAAATTTACAGAAGTGACTACACCTCATTAAATGGATGCACAAATTTAAAAAGTATTGTAGAGTGGAAAGAAAACAATGGTATGAATGATTTTGCAGATGTCATAGATAACTACAAGCAGACATTTATCTGCAAATATAACTATCAAGCCACTAATTGTCGACTTGACCATATGTATGTTTTAGATCTGTTATTAGGTTGCGTCATAAACAATCTATAAACTTTATTAAAAAACTAAAATCACTATGTAATCATATTACATAGTCTCCCTGAGATGCTATTACATCGTGGCAGTGGTCTCATAACTTTTTAAGTTGGTTGAAGAGCTCCTCTTCAGTAACTTCCTTCATCTCTCTTTGCACGCCAGACAAAACCTCTTCAAGGCCGTCAAATTGTACTCTCCAAGTATTTTTTTAAATCTTTCTTAACAGAAAACAGTCATTCGGTGAATAGATCGGGGCTGAAGGGGTTTGGGGTTCTAGTAGTTTATTAAACAAGTTGGAACGTAGCTCTCTCTTGTCAAGGTACTTGCCAGAAGAATCATTATTAATATGGGGTGTACCATAGTATTGTGTATATAATCTATTACTTTTTACTTCATGGCATAGACTCCCAAAACAGCCATTTCTAATCCTGTATGAACATCTGAGAGGGCAAGAGCATCAATCTGTGGTCTTTGAAGAACCTGATAAGGTTTTACAGCACTTCAAACGGTCTGTTTTGTTCTTCTCCAACAATTTGTGGGGTATCCAGATACTCAAGTGCAGTTTGTTCGCTGGATCGTTTATCAGGATCTGATGATCAGTTTTTACGTTAGACGAACGTCTGTTGCAAATTTTCCAGTGCTCAGCCAATGATTTGAGCAGATCAGATTACGAAAACGGAGGATAATGTCGAGCCTACATGTCTCCCGTGGACTTCCTTCTTCTCAAGAGGGAAAATGCTATCCTCCAATGCTTTATTCCAGTTTAAAATAGTTTACCAAATAGGGAAATGTACGGGCTCACAGTACATCCCCATGACTGATTTTCCTAATTTAGAGAAAAGGTAGACACTTCTGCGAAAACAAAGATTCTCCAACGTGCAGCGGTGAACTTACTATCTAACACTGGGTTGATCTTATCTTCTGGTACACATTTTTTTTTTTTTTTTTCAATTTTTCAAAAGTAAAACTTAAACGAGAGGTTTTGTGAGACCATTTATTTGAAAAAATCATCTGAAAATAGTTTTTGGCACAACTTTTATTCAATATGTGCTCCCTCAGCTCTAATAATTGCATCAATACAGTTGTAACCTAATTTAGGCTTTAATCAACTATGTCTACAATCTATAATGATATCTACAAACAAACGTAATTAATATAAATATGTACAACTTATATTCCATATCCTGCATATGCCCCTCGATGTTTACTACTTTTCTTTTATCTAGGTAAAATTATGAATGTATATTAGAAACAACAAACGGAACAATTACAATGTTTATCACATTCACCCCCTCGTAATATATTTAATAATCTGGAGATCTTAGATATTTTTTGGATCTTCGGAATACCTGTGCATACGTTGACGCAAATTCCGTACTAAGGGGTTGTTCTTTTATTTTTTAATCTCCTTCCTCCCTGAGATCCTACGATACCATCCCATTTGTATTTCATTAATTCCTTTATGTAATTAAACTGCAGTATCCAGAGAAATATCTATCATGCTTTGTTCGTACGGACCTAAATCTTTTAACAAACGGAACAATTTAATATTTATCACAAATACAAGCACTAAATTCCTGGCAGCCTTGAATATATAGTCAGACTCGAGCTTGGTCCACTCCTTCTTATGAAAGTATCTATAGACTTGACATTCCTGTAAGGAGTGGCACACACCCTATCCTCCAGACGCACCTACATAGAGTAATCCAAGGGGTGTGCATCTAAAGAGGAGGGTGGCCAAATTTCCAGGTCCTAATTAGTCATATTTCTTACCGCTTTATCAATACGATCTTAACAATACTAATTATACCAATTCTTCTATCAAACCCACAAATGCAATCTCATTACTTTGATAGTGGCTCCTGACAAGGTAAGAGATACTTTTTTATATTCTAGGATATTAAAAACTAGCTACCACCATCGCTTCATTGAGCATTAAATTCCCTTGTAATATTATAAATTAAACCTTGGCTCATGGGTTGTGCATAGGAATCCTCATAACTCATAATCTCAGGGATCATATGAGAGAGAGAAAATGGAGACATTCAAGACAATCTTATTATGTGACAACAAGACAAGTAAGTTGGCTGATGGACTGTGGCTTGTTCATAATCACCGCTTTCAGTCTGATATTGGGGGAATTTCATACCAACCAATGGATGGCCATCTGATAAAGGTCGGATTTGAGGGCTTACACTTATCAAAAGAGTGTGATATAAAGACGACGTGTGGAAATATAGACCAGGAAAGGCCCGAAGTGGAGGGCATAGATATGACAAGAATGGTATCAAAATATGTATCCAGACAACAAAATTATTGAATCTGTTTCCTTAAATGCCATGCTTCAGAAACTTCAAGCGTTGCCACGAGGGAAAATGAAGATGATTAGACATATTTGAAGTGCTCAAATTGACAATCTTCTCAAAATGGCAAAGTGCAACAGAGACGAGCTAACAAGAAGTATAAGCAAACAGGATAATGCAACTCTCCTCAAGACAGTTTAAGGAGGACTGAGATATGTCAAAGTCGAAGTTCAAAGTATCGACCGTGGAAAAATAGATCTCCTCTACGTCTTGGCTGTTGTCTTCCATGTGGCAGAGAATAGATATTATATATTAGGGGGGATGTCTTAAACAGCTCAATATAAGAAAGCAGTTTGAGCCTTGCAATGAGTCTTTCCCTCAATGTTGATGAAGTTCCCAGAGATAATAAATTTATATAGTGACTGACCAATCAATAATACTAATGTGAATTTTTATTAGATCTTGACTTGTTGCAGTAGTCATCCGGATATACCCATATTTATCAGGTTCATTTAAATTTCTAACCTTTTTGGCTTACAATATAGTACTAAAAAACACCTGAACCCTCTTGTTGTGGAGGAGCTGCATGACGGTCATAAACCACCACCAAAGTTACAAATAGCTCTACAAGGCTCACTAAGTATAATTCCTAAAAAAGTTTAATCCCATAGTTGTGTGAACAATGAAGATTCTTGATGCTCAATGAAGCGGTGGGGGTGGCTAATGACCTCCCTTTTCGACCAACAGATCACTCACACTATTAAATGGCTGGAGTGATATAGTAAGGGGTCCTTGATGCTCAAGGAAGGGATACCGGTGGGGTATTATCTATTTCTTGAACCTATTGTTCTTTTGTACAACCCGTAGATTGGGCGTATTATAGGATATCAAAAGGGGTACTAGATATTGGTGGCGGTGGAGAAATATGCACCTTTTGGACCAGTGGTTCGCTTGCACAATTTTTGGGTTGGGGTGTATCATAGCATAGTAATAGGGGTTCCTTGAGACTCAGGATAGCGGTAGCGGTGGGTAATGATCCACCTCTTGAACTTGCAGTTCTTCTGCGCAAACCATGGGTGGAATTTATCATAGTGATATTGAAAGGGGTCTTTTTTGGAGGTACATTTTGCAAAAAAATAGAATTGAGTCTCTCGTGACAATTTCTTATCATACAACAGTTTGATTATGTGAATCAGTATAAATGTCAATGAAAATAAACTACAGTATCCAATTGATTGCAATCAATTGCAATAATCAAATCCTTCATGATCAAATTACTTAGCAATGAATTGTTCAAATCAAAATCAAATTACCCACAATCATTTCAGCGGACAATGTAAAGGAATTTCAAATGAGCATTGACCACTCTATTAGAAATTTTATAGATTGCCAGCTCAAACAGGCATTTTGCAAAATGCTTTATTTACACATTGCCCGTCACATATATGTATATATATAATAATAATAATAACAAATTACACAAATGATGCATTAGGGTGTTGATAATTTTTGAGGCTAAGACCTCTCTCCCCAATAATAAGTTTTTAAAATTTATTTACAAAAATTAAAACTATTATAGAAGATGTAAGTATTAGTAGTTCCCATTTCTACAAAAAACATAACTTAACTATTTCAAATTTTTTTCCAAAAGGTTCCCAAGCTAATTTCAACCTTTCTTCTACAATAAGTAATTAGCTACTAACAGGAAACAAAGAATTATTCCACTTATATTTACGAAAATGGAGTTGTTCTTTTTCGAATATGAATAAGTTTATCCACCTATACAAAGTGACTCCCATGTGTTGTACTATTAATAATAAAGATCAAAACTCGTACAAAGTTGGGCAAAAAAAATAATATTTGTCAAAACTTCTGCAGAAAGTTCTGCAGGTTGTAAAATTGTCTGTATTTTACTTAATATATCAGCCTTTGGAATAAATGACACAAGTTAAATTTCTTTGTTAGTGTACTGGGATTTTTTGAACCCCAAATTCTACAAGATACTTAAACATCCTTTCAAATAAATGTAACTCTTTATTGTTGAAAAAAAGTATTTTCTTTGATGAATTACTCGTAAATTTTGCAATTTTTAATATACATTAGATAAATTTCCTCTTTCTTTTTTTCCTTTTTCAATTTAAGATAAACGCGTTGCTACTAATGTAATATCAACTATTTTTCTAGATTAAAATTAATTAATACAATTATAGTACCTAAAATTCGTTCAAACGAACTGATATTACTTAGAAATGTTCATCAAAAATAAACTTAGAATGTTTTAACTATAGTAACCACAACTTTATTCCTGTTATTAAGATTAATTTAAGAAACTTATCTTTATTAATAATTTTCATTGATAATTAAAAGTATGGAAATATTACTAATTTAATATTTGGTTTAATTTTGAGTTTACTAAATATGTAAAAAATGACGTTCAGTAATGGAGGGTTAAGGATAGTATTGCAGCTGAAGGAGAAGATCAAGCTTGCATGGATTAAATTGTTATAGGACGTTATCCTTGCCAGCTGCAATCTGAATCCTAAGAAACTAAATTGTGTTATTATACGCAAGGCGGTTATACTGGCTAAAATCCACATTTATTCTTGTTACTTAAGCCGTAGAACACAAAAATTTCCATTAAAATTTTCTATCGTATTGGCTCTGGCCTTTAATGCCTTTTTCAAAAAATAACATTTTTAGTGTATAATTTGGACTCCGGGTCAAATTTGAAAGTAAAATAGCTCTATATATAAATATTTAATGTGATAATAATTGATAACAACTATCCAACATTCAAGACTGAAATTACTTATCACGTTATATTGAAAGCAGATCCTATAAAATGTGTCTAATCATACAAAACTCCAGTAAAACGAAGGATCATATATGAAAGTTAATATTTTTTCACATATTTTTGTTCATTGCTTTATATTATAGCTAAAACTAAAGAATATACCTTGTATAACCACTTCAAAAAATATGCTGTCCAAAAAAGTTCGATTTTGATTGATTTTTGAGATTAACTTTTACTTTTTTTTCTTATAGAATGTGTTATAAAAAAGTAACGTAAGCTGTTTCAAAAAGTTTTGAAATTAAATATAATTAAGTGGATTGCTTGCTTAATTGAAATAAGTAATGCATGTTATAGAAAAAAGAAGATTAACTCCAATATAAATATGATTTACATTCAATGTATTACATTTATTGATTAGATGTCAAAATATTTTTATATAATATTTAAAAAATATTAAACTACTGGAATGATTTCAAAATAAACTGCAGGGATATATTTATGCTTTCAGGTTGGATGAACTGAAATTAAAAATAGATGATAGCTTGAGAAAAAGAGATGAAGAAATCAGAAATATACGAAAGACTCTAAAAGATTCCCCATCCATGAGTGAATCTGAGAAACAAAGCATCCTTATTAAAATATCAAGCCTCGAAGCGGATCTTAAAAGAATGTCTGAACAACAAGGGTAAGTTACTTGATGTGAAGTTCTTCATATTTGCTTTACTATTCATTCGTTTATCAGGGACTCCTACAACTCTTCTCCTGAATTGATAAATAAGTTAAGTAAGATAGAAAAGGATTTGTTGGAGGAACAGAGCACAAGACGAAAGAACGAGTTGAATCTCCTTAAAAAAACAGAGGGGGAATCCTCTCAAAATAAACTTTTAGTACAGGAAAATGTGGAAGGACTACGGAAAATATTTCAGACTGAAAATGCCAAAATCCAAGAACGAATTCAATATTTGACGTCAGATCGTCGACAGCTGGAGAAGCAGGTTGGTGAGATGGGGGGGTGAAAATACAATGAACTATGATCGCATTTTGGAAGAACTTGATTCAAGGCATAAAGTTTTAGAGGCACGAGTGGAGGATATCAATGATAACCTACGTATAGGGATGAACAGCTTACAAATCGAGATTGGAAATAAGAAACCGGAGAAGAAAGGGACGGAGACAAGTCAAGTTCCGGTGAGAAAACAATTTCCGTTCCCCTACTGTACTGTACTCTAATGTCGGTTGAGTTAGTTGAATAATTATTAAATGAGTCGAATTTTCGCTTTGACAATTTATATTTTAATGATACAGATTGGGGAAAAATATAACTTTTTTATAGCATTTAGGAGATGAGTTGAATAATTCGAATTTCGATTACGGTTAGTTTGAAAAAGTTGTGACATAATAAGACAATAACATATCAAAAATTCATTTTCTTACAATGTCATTTTAGGTAGCACATTTAGCTCAAAGTTTGAAAGGAGACAAAAGTTATTTATATTATTTTTAAAATAAATCAATAATAATTTTTTAAATTATAATATACGATATTGTAGCCTATAAAAAACAATAATTAAGTTTTTTCTAAGGCTGGGGAAAAAAGAGAGAATAACACAATAAAGTTTTGATCTTTCCGTTCTCAAAATGTAAAAAAAAAAAAAGATCGCACTATACGCGGATAGTTTTCCATTCAAGATAAAGAGGTTCTGTTATTTAAAAAAAAACTTTAGGGGAGAGAAAATGCCGCATTATTAATTTTCGTGCTTCTACAATTCAATTTATCATGGTATTTTCAGTCTTACAAACAAAAATAAACATTTTAAATCCGAGCATCTTTTTATTATGAAAGGGAAAATTATTGAGGTTTGAAGATTAAAATAAATAAAAGGTTCTAGAAATAAATTTTCTATTGATCCGCTCTTAAATTCTCACTTAAAGTATCTCTAAATGTTTATGAAATTTTAAAAGGTTTGGTTAGTAAATACAATGACAAAATCAATAGCTGAGGTTTTTTATCACTAAAGAAAATGACCCTCTTTCCATTAAGATTGTTGAGGATAGACAAAATGTTTTTTGGAGCTTGACTAAGTAAAGGTCATGTTTGAACCAACAACCTTACAGCAGTAATTTTTACGGCTCCTGATACTGTGGACATGGTAAAATATTTTTTCTTTGCCAACTCAGTGCTTTTTATTCTTGGATAGACTTCAAAGGACCCTCGGGTAGCTTCTGGAATTAATTTGGTTGGTCGACCACTTTGAGATTTGTATTCAATGTTATCTTCAACTACAAGTCGTTTTTTAACCCTTCAAACTGTCTGGTTGGTTGCTCACATCCTTGCTGCTGACTTCCATTTTCCACTTCAAAGTTTATAGCTAGAAATAATAGGATGCCGCCACTATTAAAACTATCGCACCGAGTAGTTCGAACCAGATGTTTACAAAAAACAAAGACAAAACTTCTTAAACTTTCATTTTTATAACATTCCAAGACTGTTCAAGCACCCGCAAAAAAAAAACATGGTGGATGTGGTAACCCATGTTAAATCTCTAACAAATAGTTCTAAGCAGAGTCGGAGCAAAAAACTTTTCATAAAGGGTAATTTTCCGACTCTGATATAAGGTGTCTTTTTTTTAAATAAGATAAGGGCTTCTTGATTTTTTCTTAAATAGTAAGTAAGGGCTCTTGGGATAAACAATTTGGTTTTTTTTATTTATCAATTTTTTTAAAATATGTTTCTTTTTGTTTTACTGACCTTTAAAGGTCTCTTTTTTTAGACTCTGTCAATACTTAGATTATTTAATGAAAAGTGATATTACATGTTAACTGTAATTTCAATTATGTGTATTCAATATAAAATTCCCAACAAGTGTTAATCCTCTTTTATTGTGCAAGTACGTACAATATGGGTACATCTAGTTTTGTATAAGTGATTGTGGTGTATTTGATCCTATCCACTATCCAGTCTTAGGACTGTCTGTCCTTGGGATCAGTTTTTGGAATTTTCAATAACAACTTCGATGGTTTATTAAGCCAAATAAGATATATGAAATGTGTATTAAGGAGACTACACATATGTTGCAACAAATATTCATATTTGCATCGTAATACCAACATATTATATTTTTTTAGTATTTTTATAATTTTGTATGATGATAATCAAAATAATGAAATAAATAAAAAATCATCCGAATGACGTCACGAGGAATTGATCTTACCTTCTAAATGCTAGGAAAAAAAATGAACATGGCCACCCTAATAATTTGAATAATGTTTGGTTGGAAAGTAGCGTAGCTTTCATAACGGTTCAATAAATTAGCTAGGAGCAACTATGAAATGAAGGAAATAAATACAGTATCCACACCTTATCTAGGAATGATATGGTCAGGAATTATAACGATGTAGACCCTCGATTTTAAGTGCAAGTCCTTATTGAACCAGGAGTTGAGGATGACCATTGGAGTAATTCCTGCCTTTATCATTACTAGACACGGAACCGGATTTGTGCATAGAGATAAAATACATAAAAAGAGAGCTAGGCACATTTTTTGAAGCTGAAAGTTAGTTGACTAAAACAATGAAAAAATTTGCTTTTGATACATCTGTCACTCCAAATCTTGTATGAAATCATCCAATACTCTTATAAAAACTAAGGAGTTTTGTAAAATCAATTCTAATGTAAAATACAGTGATGATCGTACATATAAATATTTGATGCATCCTCTATGCTGCTAGCTTGCCCATTTATTACTACAAGAATCTAAATGATTTGGTCAACTACGAGGAACATGTTAAGGTTACTATCATTTACTAAAATTTTAAAAAAGAAAAAAAAAGTTATTTGTTCAAATTTTATCCTTTCTAAAAAATTTTATTAAAAAGTTTTTTGTCTCTACTAAAAAATAAATTGGAAAAAATTAAATCAACATTTTCAGAAAAGCTCAACAAAAATGTGCCTCACACCCTTCTAAAAATCACCCTGTGGCCACCCTGGATGACGTCCACATTATATAATTTTACTTCCCGCTTCAATCCTGCGCCAGTGATTCATGTATTGATTAGCTTTCCATCATTTATAGGTCCCTGACATCCAAGGAGTGCGAGAATCCTTCATGGTAGAAATAACAGCATTGGATAATAAAATAAAGGAATTGAAGAGGGAGCTTCGTCAGCATGATGATAAGATTCAAAGTCATTTGTCAGATGTAGGTGTACTTTACCTACTCTAAATATTGAGATATTTGAAGTTCCTCTTTCTATTATTTTCAAGAAAAAAGATAATGAGAAAAATGCAACAACCATTTTAGGGGATAAACTACAACAAAAAATTGATTCCTTGGCTTTTGTACAAGGAAGGATGAAACGACAGGTGGATGAAATTGAGAAAGAAGTTGAGAATCAACAACTTTCTGAGGAGGAAGTTACTCTTAAATTGAAATCGATGACAGATTCCCTACGGCATTCCATTAACGGAAAGTAAGTATTGTCAAGATTTTAAATTATTTTTCATATTTCAACATCTTCTTCCATTAAAATTATGCCTTTTACAAATGAAAGGTATGCCTATATGGTTCAAAATTTGTAGAGATATTCTCTGATTACTCTTATTTTACAAAACTGCATAAAAATATAATATGCTTCCAAAAAAAATTACAAAAAATTGTTGTCCAAGTTAGATAAAATTTCATAGCACCTCATTCTATTGAAATGATTTATTTGTAACCAAAAAGTTTATTTGTAAGTATCGAATTTGGTACACATATGCCCTGACTACTCATAATTGAAACATAGTGTTGGATTGGTCCTAAAAACTAAAAAGACTGCAGTCCTATCTGTCCGGTCCTGACTAGTTTTGTCAAAAATCGGTACATATAAATCTTTTATGTTAACTACAACAGTTGAAATGACGTAGTTACTAACTACGTCATTTCAGCTTCTCTTTACTGAATTATTATACGTTCTACCACATGCGTCATATTTAAGTTTACATTGAAGATGTTTTTCAAACTTTACTAAAAAAACTAGTATGAGAAAACAGAGAAAACAAATTACGCTTATTTCCAGTAATTTATAACTGAAATCGACATTTTTTAATTCAATATGGGCTCCCTAAGCCTCAATGAAGACATAGAACTAAGTCTGAATAGTTGACAAAGCTTAAAAATATAGTCTTGACCATGGTGCCTTGATGGGCTACTCCAAAGGTCTCACATATCTACGAGGCTAGCTACAGGCAGCTCCCTTAATTTTTACATCCAAGAGATTAAGATTCGAGGAGCCAGATGGCCATATGTTCGTGAACACATTCAAAAGAAGCTTGTTCAAAAATACCTTTTCTCCTTTGTAGCTCGTAATAGGATGTTTCATTTCCTGGCTATTAATTTTGCCACCAAGTCATCTTTAATGACCTTCAGAGCCTAACCTCACTCACATTTATTTTCTGGGTCAAACCAGGAATCTTCGTCACTAGATTTCAAAGCAAGGCAGTTTTGACACAGAACAATTATTATTTTGGCTTCCCTTTTGTCATTTTAGAAGATACACCCAATATTCATATATAAAAACAATTGCTAATGATTATAAGAATATAATGGAACTTCATTTGTGAAAAAAAAATATTTTCAAAAAAGAGCATTTTTTAAGCGTAAACTAAAATATGACGTATGTGGTAGGTATCATTAATTTTTTTTTCTTTCTATTATTCAATCCTATCTAGGAATGAAGAAAATTAAAAGATAATCGGTATTAAAGGACCGACTATTAGTTGCTTAGACTGATGAATGGTGAAAAAGACTGAACCGATTAGAAAAATACTAAAAACGAAAGCAGTCCTAGAACTGAACCAACACTAATAAAATGTAATAAGATAATAAATTGATTGTTTAAATATCATATGAGCACTAGTGGGGTTCACTCAACTAATCATATTTTTTCATAAAATTCTTTCAGATTTTAATTTTGAAGTTTTAAGATCTTGATATTTTCAATATCTCATTGTAAACAGTTTGAGAACCTCTTCACTACATAGTATAAATCAGAATGTAAACCTTAAATTGCTTTTTTAGATTTTAATAATTAATTAATTTTGCAATATTATTGCTAAAATACCTTATAAATCCCAAAATCTGTCTTAAACGATTTACTTGACAGGTTTCAAAGCAAATATGCAATAAAATATTTAAAATTGAAATATGTTATTAAGAAAATGTCAAAGTGATTTCAATAAGGAATTTTTTTATAGAATCATAGATTAAACCCATTTTAAATAAATTATTTTTTATTTCACTAAGGTTGGACAGTATAACAGCAACAATGGATGAGAGATTCCTTACTCGAGATGATGAATTAAGAGAAATTCGTAAATCAAGCCAGAAAAACGTGGGGCTCTCAGAAAGTGATAAAACAGATATTCACATAAAAATGTCAACCTTAGAAACAGAGTTGAAAAGATTGTCGGATGAGAGGTATTTGCATACGCATTATATCTAGATTAATGAATATTGTGTTGTTTGAGAAGATAAAGAATAGTAATTTATGGCAAAGGGAGAAAGGAAATCATTCATATATATGCGGGGGTTAAGAAAAAATCTGGCGCTTCAGATTTTCGGATTTTTTCGCATAAATTTCTCTATGGTTTTTTTTTTTGTGAAATTTGTCTGCTACAGAGTTTTTGCCGCTAGTAATTTTGTCTCGAGGAAATTTAGCCGTATGATAAATTCGCCACTTTTTTAGGATTTTGTATTATCGGTTCGAACTTTACTGTTAGAAATTGATCAGATTAATTATATAGCTAGAAAAAAACAAGGAAGTTTATTATGACACAATTAATAAAAAAAATTAAGATGATAGTCAATGAGTTCTAATGCGCTCTGGAGGAGTACAAGCTCTAAACACATAAACTGTTATAGTGCAAAAAATCATTTCTGATTTGAAATTCCAATTGGTCAACACATTTTAACTTTGCACAATTATATATCTATAATATTTGTTGAGATGTAATTTTATTTCAACAACACAAATCAAGGTCTTTGTTAAAACGAGTGGAGGTTTCATTTAGTCAGATATATTCTAGATATATATTTGCGGCTCAGTTTTTTTTTTTTTTTTTAAATTAAAAAAATGGTTTGTCATTTTATACCAATCTAAAGAACAAATATAAAAAGCGCCGGATTTCATTATTATACTCTAGAGATGGATTTATTAATAATTGTTGAAACTAAGTTCAAGATCTAATTTTTTGTCCAATTTGGTCTTAAATGATTTTTCTAGACCGATTTGGACCAATATTTCACTTAAGACCCCAATGTCAGACTGTAGCTCCAAATTTTATTGTTTGCAAAAATAAAACCCATCTTTCTGTCTCAAACTATCAACCGATTATTTTCCTGATCCTAATTTATGAATGGTTAATATGATTAATGCAACATATTTAACTTTGTATGAAGTTATTGCAAATCGATTTTCAGCATTTTAAAACACATATATATATTGTGTATAAGTTGTAACTTTTTTTTGTAAATTGTAAATTGTCTTACTACTTTTTTTTTAAAACTAAGTCAGTCATTGGACAAACTAAGTATTAATTGGTGCTATCACTTCATTTTGAGATATTAAAATTACATATGTATTAGGTCCTAGGGATAGTACCAGTCATTTGATTTAAAAGTTTATTTATAAAATAACTAACCAAAAAATTATTAGTGTTATTCACCCTTTTGCATTTGCAAACCCACACATAGTAACTCAATACATAGATGTTCTCCCCTCATAAATGAAAGAATAATATTAACAGATTGATAAAAAAATTATAATATGACTTTTTTATGGATGAGCCAGGGAGTACTTAAGTCTCTACCTGACTGAGCCTTAGATACAGACACTCGATATTACATGAGAAAATTCGTATATATATTAACTTCATTGTTATTTCCTTGATAAAAATATGTAAATACAACACATCAGAGAGCATTATATATACTGCACCCTGTATTCACGCTCAATACTACATGCAAAACAACTACAAAATTTCATTGATATAGCTACATTGTCATTTATTGTATAAAAATGACTGCTTTCAATTCCAACATACAAATAAAAAAACATAGCTAATGAGTGGGGACCCAAAAATCGTATTAGCATGATGAAATTATGAAAAACGTGATTTTTATGGAATCAAGAAAAGACAGCTCAAACCAATTTGTTATAAGTTTGAATACTACATTTAGCTATATTTTTTATTCAATATAGTCAACAGATATAGCCTTTGACGATAATGGTCGTGCTCATTGTTGGATCTCGGAGCAAATACAAATTTGGATGAGATGTGAGTCATACATTTTTTTTAAAGACTCCCCAAACTGAAAAAGAATACGGAATTTAGGTCATGACTTGAGGTGGAACACGTGGTAGCAAGCTAGGAGTCAGGCCTAATATTGCTACATAACTTTTGGTTCTTCTTGACTTGATGGTGCTGTAATGGACTTCTTGATATTGTAGGCACTCCGGATGGAGATGTTAACGTTCTTTGAAGCCTTCTCGACACTGACAACGGGCAAAGGACACACGTTGCACTTTTTATTGTTGTACAGGCATTTTGAAACTTAGATACATCATATAAAAATAAAACACGTTTACTTGTGTTTCTGCTATCGTTTGGGTGTAATTTAATGCTACAATATGTTTTGGGTCATCACTCTATAGATTTATGAGTGGTACAGTATATTAGTGAGCATTTGAACTTTAAAATGTCCACATGTTACTTATCAATAAGTAGCTTCCAATAATTAAAAAATCAGCAATAATATCATTAATATATCGATCATTCATATTATAGTCAATTTCTCTGGATACATAGTATTGTGTAATGTGTAGGCTCCTATGTACTTATTCACTCCAGTCCACTTTTAGGTCCGGTCCTTTAAAGTCCCAGTCCTTGGGATCAGTCATTAATTATCGATCTTTGGGCTGTTTCCTAACAATGTCGATCGTTTATTCAGCCAAAATAGAATAAATGTTATTTGTATTAAAAGTATTCCACATATTTTGCAAAAAAGTATACTTGTTTTTATCCTAATGCAATATAATACAAATATATTATATTTCTAACTAGAGGGATGTCCGCAGGATTATACTTCGGGAGGCTTGTCTTTTGAAATTTTTTCGCAATTTTTTTTAACAATCTATGACTATCCACAAAAATTTCGACATTAAATTATTTGAGATAAATTTCAAAAATCCTTAATAACTGACAGAAAGATATATTAAATGTTTTTGCAAAAATTAAATTTCAAATGTTAATTTTTTTGGAAAAAAAATCAAAAATCCTTACGTGCCGTGCCGACAGAAAAATAAACTTTTTCAAAAAAAATTTAAAATATTAAGTTTTTGAAAAAAATGTCAAAGATTTGTCAGAGTAATTCATGAGAATTAATTTTTTGGAAAAAAATTTAAAATATTAAATTTTTGAAAAAAATGTCAAAGATTTGCCACAGCAATTCATAAGAATTAATTTTTTGGAAAAAATAAATAGATATTTATTTATTAACAAAAAAAAATAATAATAATAAACAAACTCAACTATTCACAAAAAATTATTTTTTTGGACAAAACTTCAAATATAGAATTTCAAGTATAAACTTCTTTGGAAAAAAATTTACAAAAATTCAAATTAAAATACTAAATTTTTTCGATTTTTTTTAAAATCCATAGCTTTTCACAAATTTTATATTTTTTCGGAATAAATTAAAAAAGATAGTAAAAATTCTTTAATTTGGGAGGGGGCTACAACCCCTCCAGAACAACCCCTGCCGACGTTCCTGACCTAGTTATAAAATTTAATCTATACATAACAAAATAATTTAAAAAAAAGGAAATATACTGTCAATGACGTCGCAATTGGTTTTACTTCCTTTAAACTGATTTGTGGTATTGGACTGGACCATGGTCCTAGGTCCTACATAAGGACCCATACAACACTTAACATGTACTTTAAATTCCTCATTCAAAATTTTCATCCATTTTTTGGTTGCAACTTGTACAATTTGCCTAGACAAGTTACAATTTATACAAAATTGGATGTACATGTATATACATTGTACATACTAGAACTGGGAAACAAATTATAATTATGATATAAATTAATTAACCAAAAGTCCCCTAATTTTTTGACAGAGATAATAAGAGTGCATCTGAGCTTCGAAATCGAATAAAAAATATCGAAAAACAAATTAATGAATACTATCACAGCCAGCAAAACAGAGACTATAAACTGGTTCAAAAAACCGAGGCTGAACTTGAAAACATACGAATTCAATCAGACGATTCTCTAAAGGAGATCCGAACACTTATTTTAGAATATAACTTGACGGTTGAAAAACGATTTCAAGCCTTTACTGATGATCAAAAAAAGTGTGGGTAAAAAAATAGAGGAATTAAAGTCTCCTGACTTTTTGATGAATGTTGACAGACGATTTAAAATGTTGGACGCAAGGATAAGCGATTTGAGCAATTCAACAACATCTTCTAGAAAAAAAGTAAGTTTATTTTTGACATAAGATTTTTGTTTTCATAAAATTGATTGGATTTCAGGGAAAACTCTCTGACTCTAATGGGCTTCATGAATCCCTTCTATCCGAAATGAATGCATTAAATGATGAAATTAAGGATATCCGACGGGATATCGAAAGACGAGATGAAGAAATTTTATTTCTTATAAATCAGGTTCGTATTTTATGAAAATTATAAAGCTTGAGAAATTTCTATATGGAACACTATTATTTTGCTAAGGTCAGGAAATAAGGTGTCTTGAAGAAACCACAGTTAGGTGCATAGTGACCATAAAAGTGCTGCTTTAAGCTTATAATTGCCTCTATTTTTAGGAGTATATTTTATCTGTTTGCAATGTATACAATATTTGGAAGCCAGGCTTAGGATTACGGATAGCGTATACAGTTTGATTTTCTTTCTATGGACAAGGTTCCACGGTTTACAAGTGTTAACGGGTGCTACTTTTTTACCTGCAAAGGGTATTTCAAAAACATGCACAATTTTGGGTTTGAGGTAGCGGCTGTTTATTGACACTTTGTTGACATGGTTTGATTATTTTTATCTATGGGAGCTTACTGTAAAAAAGGACTATTATTAGGGTAGTTTATAGAAATTTTTTACTTTGGAAGTGAAAGGAATTTTTTTATTCTCTGATAGGTTAGTAATTTATGTAAATATCAGCTTGTCTTACTAAAAACAGGAAAATCTTGCAATCTGAAAAGTTTAAGTTAATAAAACTATTAGTCTTCAAAATTGACAATAAAGGTCCTTCAGCTTTTGATTATTATAACTTATGTGGAGTGCTACATTGATACTGTAGAAGATGATATTCCTATTAATAATAGATATGTATATTTATGTGAGTAATAAATGGTCATGAAAATCTTGTGTATTATCGACACGTTAAAAAAAGAAACCGAGAATCAATATAGTACAATTTGAAGAATGTTTTTGAGGAAGTAAGCTTAGCCTTATTTACAATCAGCTGAGACTAGAAAGAGGAGGAGAATAAAATAAGCAACGACATTGCTAAGAATGACTCCAATGTCGATCTCCAAATTCTACTCTTACTCTAAAAAAGACTTATAATTAAATAACTCCACATTAAATGTTCAAGGTTTCTCTCCGTCATTTATGAGCACACACAATAGTTCAATCAGGGTTTGAATCTAATCAAATCTATTTAGGAAAGGAAGTTCGGATTTAAAAAATAATGCCACCTGCTAAGGAAAAGAAAACTCTTCTTCAAATAACAATTTAAAAAAATACAATCTAATTTACAAAACTGAATAATAAGGCTTATTGCGGCGCGTCAGTTGTTTGAGATAAAGCTAGGTACATCCTTAGTTATGATGTTATATAAATTTGGATAAACTCAGGCCGTTTAAGTGCGGATATAATCCTAATATTAGGTTATTGCATAACGTTTTCTTTACAATTCTTTAGTTATTTTAGTATTTGATTTAAAGATTTTAGGTAATTGTATAACCTTTTCTAAGAATTGAGGGATTAGGTAATAGACTTGAGGTTTACTTAGTTACGCATATTAATTTATGTTTTAGAGTCCAAATGAAAAAAACCTTTCTGATGTTTTGGGAGATAAATTACAATACAAAATGGATAGTCTAGCCATTGTTCAGGGCCGAATGAGGAAGAAGATGAAGGATATGGAAAATAAGTTTGAGGTAAGAATCACAAAATGAATGTTCAGAGTTCTCATTTTTAAATAAATTTCAGAATAACGAAGTTCCTAGTAAAAGATTGGAAACCCCAAGGTACGTGCTAAACGAATTTGTAATCCATTTAGTATAAAGGACTCTTTGTAGTAATGATATTAAAAATAAGGAGGCAGAAGAGTTTGAAACCATTAGACATGGCCTACAGGAATCATTAAATGAGATCCGGTCTATTCTACGTGAATACAACCTCTCGATTCAAAAGAGATTTCAGTCTTTTAGTCAAGATCAAAGAAGAATCGAGAGTCGTATAGATAAATTATCAGATACAAATTCCAATGGGAGTAACAGGGAGCTAAGTGGAAAATACAAAGTATTGGATGCTAAAATTGACGATGTGAATGAACGACTATTGATTGGAATGCATAGTATGCAAGTTTCATTGGGGGATCAATTTCAGAAATTGGATAAATTTCAAATAGACTCAGTAAATCCTTTGATTGACTACATATTATTTAAGTGGGATTTAATTGTATAAGTGCAAACAAATTCTTATATGGCTTTAGAAATTACTCAAATACTTATAGGGAGTAGTATTTTTTATTATAAATGTAGAATAATTAAATTAGCATTAAAATGCCAGAGCCTTTAAACAAAATGCTGTATATTTGATCGAATTAAAATTATTCTAAGTATAAATATTATCTTTAATTTTACTCAAAAATAATTTGCTTATTATACTACATACACCTAATATACATTAGGAAGATTGGAGTAAGTTGAGCAGGTTTTTAAAAGCACAGTGGTTATAGAGTTTGAATTTTTATAACTTTTTTCTCTTCAAATTCGTTAAAACAATAATTGCCTGTAAAAAAACAATAACAACAAAAATATTTTTGCACTATATAATATCTCCGTACTGATGTAAAAATGCTCAACTTGCCACATGACCGTAAGTTCTACCTATAAATAACTTTTTCTTTCTGACATTTATAGAATAAACTCCCTGAAAGTCAGGGCCTACGTGAATCCTTGAGATTGGAGATGAATGAGTTAAATGATGAAGTGAATACTATAAAAAAGGATTTGAACTTGCAGAAATCTCTAAGGGTATGAAAGAAGAGGAATTATCATAATTAATTAATTAACTAAATATTTGCATTTTGTATTACGCAGACTCCTCAGAGTGAAACAGACTCTCATATTCTCGGAGATAAGTGGCAGCAAAAAATAGATAAAATCGGTATTGTACAAGGAGTAATGAAGCGTCAAATAGATGAAGTTGAGAAAAAAGTTGAGGTATAAGGAAAATATACTTTAATTTGTGTTTAATGTCTGTAATTACATATTATCTCGTACGTAAAAGTAATTTTGGTATAAATGAGTAAATGCAGTTTTGAAGATAACCTTTTTATATAATACAAAAGGGGGAAAATATCATAATACTAGGATCCATTTATGTTATCCTTCGGATTGACAAAATATGTTATTCAAAAACGTCATTTCTATGAATAATTGAGCTCCTTTATTATTCCAAACTTTATATATATGTATATATATATCGTGTATTATATTATAAATATTTGTTCATATTTCCTTTTGTCTTCTTCAAATCTTCTGTAAACCAATTTTTAAATATGTGGGTGCATAAGAGTAATTGACCTCCATTCTATTTGCCGTCTTAATCGACCAAAACGGACATCTACTTTACTAATTATAATTTTCGGAGTTATTATTTTCATTTTAGAATCATGAAAATTCCGGAAAAGAAATTTTTTCAAAACTTCGACAATTATCTGTTGAACAAGAAAAGTACGTATTGCCTCAGAGATTATTTATAATATTAAATATGGCATAATTGATCTTCATAGTGAATCCAAAGCATCTTCAGAACTTAAGGACAAAGTATCAAAACTTGAAACGGATCTTATCCAAGAGCAAAAAATCCGGAAGGGCAGTGTGGCCCACTTAATAAAGAAAACAGAAATAGACCGTGAAAAGAACAAAGTCCTTGTTGAAGAGTCTGTGGATGGAGTTTGGAAGCTTTTACATGATGATAACCAGATCCTTCAAGAGAGGACACAGTCCCTTATGAAGAATACACAAGGATTGGATAAGGATGTGACGGATTTAAGAAATGAAATGATTAAGAACAACCGAACGTTGAAGGATGAGAGTGAGGGCCGTATTAAGGTGCTAGACAGTAAAATGGAAGGCATGAATGCGAGATTTCTGTTGGGAATGAATACTCTTCAGGTGGCCGTGGGGGATCCTTCTAAGGTACCATATAAAACTGTGAGTCTTCTGAATTTAATTAATGTATATTTCATGAGAAAAATACTGTTTTATTATTTTACATACACATAGAATGCTCTCAGTGAGGCCCAGAGTGTCAAGGAGTCACTAATCTATGATATTGCAAATTTGGAAGATCAAGTGAAGGATTTAAAAAGAGAGCTTGATCAAAGGGATGAGAGGATATTGAGCAGTGTAAAGGGTGTACGTACATCCAGTGTGTGTCTTTTTTCAGATGTGACATTTTTTTAACTTTTACATAGAATCATCATAAGGAGGAACAGACCACTATGATACTTGGGGATGAAGTTCAACGAAAAATCGATTTTATTTTGTTTAAACAAAATAAAATGAATGTGGAGGTCAAAGAAATCCAAGGGAAAGTTGAGGTATAAAGCGATATTTGGAAGGGATTCCCATATCAAAGTAGGCTACAAAACAGTTATATTATGTTTGTTAATGCAACAAACTGATAAGGTTAGATGTTCTCATGCAGGGGGAAAGTCAATTCTTATCTCAGATGAACTTAAAATGAGAAATGACCTGCATGGGCTGAAAAATTCCAGGCTTCACAAAAAAAGAAAAAAAAAGAAGTAATATAAATTTCAATTCTTGTAGTTTTGCCATTGTTTTGATTGACTTGTGACACGGTGGTTATCCTAGTGAAACATCATTTCTTCTTCTTCAAATGGAGTGTTTGTTTTTCATTTCGTCCTTCATACGCTCTAATAACGCTATCTAATATTCCTTGTTGATAGTATCTGTCTTCTTAAGGAATTATATAAATATTATGCCATGCGTATCCAAAAATACCGAACCCATAACCTTTTAGCTGATTTTTGTGGTTTCGGGTACTTTGGGCGAGGTTAACCAGTTGCTCTCCAATCAGATTATAATCAGTTTTATTCCAAAGTGAAGTGGTGGGTCTATGTTTCATCCATTGTCACATATACCCCCAGAATTCTGGTAGCATACGTTTAAACATGACCAAACACCGTTCAAAATCATCATCATGCTTTTGATCAACAGTGAGCAAACACAGCAGCCACTTAAAACAGAGCTTTCTCATAGACAAATGTACATAATCATGAAATATAAAGGCAATATATACTTCTGATATCTTTATGATGTCGACTAACTCACGCTAATTCCTGTCTGATCATTCAAAACAATTGTTTAATTGTTTATTCTGATGAAAGGGAGTCCCCATAAGAATTATCAAGCCATTGCTTGGGTGAAAGATATTTTTTACCATCAAGAAACTGTATACAAATTAAAATAGGAAAGGATTTTTTATCCCTTGTTTTTAAAAATAACAAAAGTTTAGTCACATTTACCACTATAACTCACAAACTAATGAGCATATTATCATGAAATTTATGCAGCTATCTTTTCAACGTACAAACTGAAAGTAAGGTGAATTTGTAGGAAAAAAATGATAGTGCCTTTATGTGTGAAGCCTCATACTTTTCAGCCCATATGCTAATTTGTAAAGGATGTAAGATAGATTTTAATATATTTATTTTTTCAGAATGAATTAAAGGAGAAAATGGAGGAGTTTTCAGAGAGGCAAGGAACTCATTTGGAGGACTATAGAAAGTTTAGGACCCATACTGAAGCAAATTTAAGGATAAAAATAGTGATACTTTGGGGGTAAATATGTATTAGACAATCATTCAGATTTTAAGCCAAAAAAGGGTATTTGAAGAAGAGAAAGAAAGAAAGTGAACTAATAAATTATATAATTAATTAATTACAAATAATTATTTGCATGAGTATAGAGAGTTGCCAAATATATGTTGATAGTGTTCCCATGCTGATAGAGATATATGTACTTACTTACAAGGATAAGTCCTAACAAATACAATGCTAACAGTCAATGTTTGTTTCTTTGTTTCAGTCATCCCCCTATGAGCTACAGAAATTAAATGAAAAGGTATATGATATTGAAAAGGAAGTAAAACGATTGGAGAAGGAGAGGCCATCAGCGGAAGGAGTCTCTCGAAAAGAATTTCAAGACGTTAGGGATGAGTTGCAAAATATTAAAAAAAGCAATGTGAGAACTACTACACCTCCTGTTAGGCGACAGAGTCCCTCACCACCCCCAAATCAACGGAATTCTGATCCGCATTATGTGAGTTCAGTTAAAATTATAGTTTTTCGTTTTTGTTTTTTTTTCATGTTCTTTAATGGTCAAATGGAGTTGCACTGATTAAGAGTAACATTATACATTTACTCCAGGGTAAATAAAAATACAAGGTCATACCATAACACTTGTACAACTGATATTCGACTTCCACCACGATTTTAATATTGACGTCATAGTAGTTGAGTGCTTGCATTTTTCGTCAAAAAACATTTTCTAACCCTGCAGTCGGTATGGTACATTGAATAGAAAATGCTAGTAATAGAAACGTCATAGACTATCAGTGGTTACGTATTTTGTCAAAATCTATCGGTCTTCCCAGCAGCCGGTACAATACATCAGATTCAAAATTCAAGCAAGCTCGATTACATGATGGTCTAACCTTGTATTTCTATTCACCTTGTCTTTACTTCATACGACTTAGACATTGTCTTTGAAGTACATATACACCAAGTATACACTGTGTGTAAGCAAAAAAGCATCATATCAGATAACATTGAAAAATCATCATGAGCTCAAAAAGGATTAAGTTTAGCACCTTGAAGTTTATTAACTAGTGAAAAAATACATCTTCTTTCCTTAAAATTCAAAATATCTACCTTTATCCTCAATTACAGCCTCTACACGATGTCTGATGACTTACTTGTCATCAGACATCGTCATTCACTCCCGCTCAATAGAGGCCTTCAAATCAACAGTATTTATGTGGGTGACAGCATAGGCATTGGCCTCAATGGCGCCCAACTCCCATTGTTATTGGAACAGGATAACTTCTCCCTGAACCATGCTTGCGTTTCCTTTGACCTGTGGCCCTTTGCTGCTATAAGCCAGCGTTTTGGTGGACGTAGCTCTTGAGGCCATTGTTTTTCACAGTATTCCTAATCGTCCCTTCACCAACGTTTTTTATACTGTTTCCCCTAGTCACTCCTGAACTCCTACAATCCCTTTATGGTATCCAATATCTTAAAGGGATTCAAAAGACCGAGTTAACGAACATTGTCAAATAAATTGTTCAAAACGGCGAATTCTTTTACGAGAACACATTCCAAATTTATTGGAATAGGTTTCCTGTAATTCAACCAATCAAGATTTTGAACATTGATTAGGAAACCAGAAATTTTAACATCACTATATATTTTTGTGTAAGACAGGTAATGTGGTGCTCGTGGTTATTCCAGTGGTTGTTAGCTTACTAACACAAAAATGTACACTCTATTTGGTTGTCAGCAGTCCATTTTTTTTCTTTCAATCTAGTTATTGTTTTTCATAATAATTGGTTAGATTCAAAATAGTTCATATTTAGCTGTGAACTATCTTGAATCCAAACAATCAATATTTCAGAACACCTTGTTACCTTGCTAAGACAAAAATATATATTTGAAAAAAATTTCTTCTTTTTTCCTATTTTCCCTTTTTTCCATAATTGAGAATAATTGACTAACTACAAACTGATTTTGGGTCTTTTTCTGTTTCTCTTTGGATCAAATGTTGCACGATGCAACTGTTTTTGTAGATGTTGCTCCAATCACTAATCAAGATAAATGGAAATGCTATGTCTAATATATAAAACATATTTTTTATTCTAAACTAGGATTAAGCAATAATATTACCTTTTTAGGATCCGGATTATCTGGCGTAAATTTTTTATGATCCGTAAGTGTTCGAGTACTCTAAACCAGTTTACTTATACCGTACTTGGGTTTCGGGGATACGAGTCCAATTTACTGATATATTTTTCTACTCAAATAATCCATTGGGAGGGGGGGTACACTTGTTTTATTTCCCTTCCGGAAATTCAAAGTACTAATGTACAAAAATTGATAACCACAGAGTAATCTAAAACAACAAGTTGAGGATATAGAAGAACAAAATAAATATCAAAGTGATGACTTTAGAAAGTTCAAAGCAGACACGGAGAACCAATTGACGGATGTTAAAAAGTCAAAGGCATGTTGTAAATCCCACATGTTTTGAACAAAATCAATTTGAACTACGTATTTATTTCAGAAAGAAGTTGAAAAGAAAGTCGAGGAATTAGAATATCGGAATAATAATCAAGAAAAGGATATTAATGATTTCAAAAATCAAACGCAAGAGCAAGTGGAAGATACTAAAAAAAAGCAAGTACGTAGATCCATGTTTTAAGATGTTGTGTAATGCTTTAATTTGATTAATTATGTAAACAATTTAGAATAAGGTATTGGGTCAAGTGGATGCTATGGACAAGATACAAAAGGAACAGGCTCGTGAAATAAGGGATGTAAAGCGAGATTTAGGTGACGAAATCAAAGAGGTATGATAATACTATATTATGCTCACTAACGGTAATTTGTGGCATTATCTGGAGTTATTAAACGTTGTCCAAAAATTTATATGCGTTACTTATTATTTTTCATGAGCACACACATACGTAGTTTCAATATACATAGGTTTTTTTTTCTTCTCAAGATAATAGAAGAATAATAATAACAGCTTGAGAAACGAAATTAATATGACTGATGACTATTATTAGGAGTCTACAATTAAAATAGCATTAGTGTAGGGAAAATATTGTAATAATATTTAAACTCCTATATTTTGATCTTATTATGCGTTTTTAAATCAATTTACAGTATAAATAGGCTATAACTTTACTTTTTGAGGGAAATGTTGTACCAACACGACTTATGAAATAATGAAAAACTTTAGTCTCTAGACCGCTACCTGGCTGAGTCTTAGTTACACACGCTCGATGCCACATCTAAAACGACGAGACATGGTTAAAAGGACAATATTGGCGTTTCTTAGATATAAAAAATATGTATAAAATATACATTAAGGATCACTATATACATTGCAACCTGTATACATGCTCAAACATGCAAAATGCCAGCAAAACTTCATTCATATGACTACATTGATATTTTTTTGATTAAAAATGAAAAAACTTTTTCTATTAATTCATTCCCGTTAATTTTAAAAATTTCCGTCCAGGTGCTCATTCATTGATTTATTTCCGTTGATTCGTTCATTTTTTTAAACGAAGCGACGCTTACATGATAAACTAATGTTCAAATATGTTTGGCAAAGGAAAAAAAAATTCTAACAAGCACGCCTCTATCTATATTTTATCACGACACCTTTCATATGAAAAACACAAACAAAAAAGATTTTTTCCAATTCTTCCTACTTATGAGGATATTGCTCAATAAGTATTCACAGCTTAACAAAATCAATTTATAATTCAACCAATCAACATTGTCAAGGACACTGATATGGGGAGAAGAAACAAAAACATAAATAGCTGACGACAGAATAGACCTTTTTTTATGATGTAATAACCAAGCAGGATGTGACGTTTGAGGTACAACAGAAGACGCATCTTATAAATCTTCTCTTGATGTATGTAATATATAATATTTATGTATGTCAAATTGCATGGAATTTGAATCAAAGTTGGTACGATGATCATATATAGAGCCACAGTAAGAGGCCATTAAATTTTGAGAGGATAAGTGAAAATTTTAAGATCAACGTAACACAAAATGTAAAAAAAAAGATGCATAATCATGCAATAAAATTTGTTTAACACTTTGTTATTGAACTGGGATATTATATACCACAATATTTATAGAAATGCTTCTTATTTCTTAGATTCTACATTTTATTAGGAATAGTTTTCATTATGCTCATAAAATATCTAATTTAATTAGATAAAATTATCCAGATAATGCCTTCTTGTAGGATTTATTTTAGTAAGGTTAATTACCTGCTTCGCTTAAAAGTAGTTCCTTTGTCTTTTCTTTTGATGTCATTGATTTTTCTTTTTTTCAATGTCGAAACTGATATTATTTAGTAAAATATACAATTCCTCATATAAAAAAAGAAGTAATAATTTGATTTCCAAAATTTGCATTAATCATGAACAAATAAATCTTTATACAGAATAAAAATTTAATATATTTATTATAAAAATAACAAATAATATCTTGTTGAAATCCTCAACTCATGTTGTTTTTGTTATTTTTAAATGAGGATTTATTTTCCAGTAAGGGGGAGAGGGGGGCTAGTATCAGTTCATTCAATAACTAAAAGCTTTTTACGAACCTATTTTACCTTTCCTATTAGTATTAGTTTGGGATTTAATTACAGTATTTCAATGTACCTATGTATTTTTTCCACATTCGCAAGGCTTAAGTCATTATTTATTTTGATTCATCATTATATTAGTCATTTTTTGAAAAGATAAAATATATCCATACATGTATGAATAGTATGTAGTTATTTATTTTGCAAAAGTGATAAGCGAAAAAATGAGGACAAGGGGAAAAAATCGAAGCTTTACAATGTTTTAATAATAATAAATATTTAAACTTATTGTAAAAAAAAAGACCCATGATTTTCATTGAGAAAATAAGACTACCGTAGAGTGTGCGAAGTTTTGGTAACGAATAAATAGGGTAAACTTTATCAAGAATGACAAGGAGTACAACATTGAGGCTGTATAACAGATTTTTTTTAAAGATATATCTTTCTATTTTTCAAAATGATGCTCCTTGTCTACTACAATGGCCTCTAAACTAAGCCTGAAGGTGCCACACCACTTCTTGATGATCACC
Source organism: Lepeophtheirus salmonis (assembly GCF_016086655.4). Classification (NCBI taxonomy): domain Eukaryota; kingdom Metazoa; phylum Arthropoda; class Copepoda; order Siphonostomatoida; family Caligidae; genus Lepeophtheirus; species Lepeophtheirus salmonis. The sequence goes on along the minus strand of NC_052131.2, from coordinate 15,687,714 downwards.
TCTCCTTCAACTTCTTGGCCGTGTGACCTTGTGCCCGTCTTGCTTACATACATATTTGACAACCTTGTAATTGACATCATTCTAAGGCTTCATGACTGTTTACAATACCTCAACATACTTATTTTGCCCAATTTTGAGTCCCTTGGGGAACCAGTCAGAAAGACTTAGACCACGCCATTCATCATCATAATGCCTTGAGGATGCATGGTCCTATCGATTGGAGGGATTTTGTCTGGAAGTATCATCTAAGTAGCAGTCATTTCAAGAGTTCCTAGCCTGATCAACAGTCCAAATCTACTTCTATGAGAAAATGATAACTGTTAAGCCGTAGAACACGAAAACGAACATTAAAACTTTCAACTTGGAAAGTTTTGGCCTTTAAAGCCTATTTTAAAAAAATCAAGTGTTGTAGGGTATAGCTACGATTGAGTAGCATATTTCGATATGAAAAAACTATATAGATTGATTAAAAATTTTAAAAAATGTATACAATCGACAAAAAATTGAGTAAAATGAAGAATCTTACTTAGAAGCTAATATATTTTTTATTTATTTTTTCTGTGCTGTATATCCGTGGTGAAGTAATAGAATAGACCATATATTTGATTTTAAAAAAATGCCTTTTTGATAGATTTTTTGTCACTTTAGTTTTAAATATTAATTTAGAAATTTGAATAAAATAAACTAATTAAGCTACGTGAATATAGATTATAATAATATTCGGGGGGGGGAAATGAATCGCTTATGAGTTCAATTAAACCATTACTCTGAATATGAAGTATCTATAAACTTGTTTTAATCCCCTTACATCTAAATTATTATAAATTATTTTAGTAAAATTCATAACAAACGATTCCATTTTTTTTTCTTCGGAATATTCTTTTAATCTATATTCATGCAACCTGAACAGCTTATTATATTTAAGTATCTTAATAAATATTAAAAACTAAATTAACCAAAAATCGACCTATTTTAAAGGCTATTTTTGTTAAAAATATTAAGTCTATTATATAACTTCACCTAGCATATTAAGAACTTGAAGAAATAACAAAAAAGAGATTAGCTTTTAAGTAAGATACTTAATTTTACTCGTTTTTTTTTATGCTGTTTGTATACATTTTGAATAATTGTAATTAAGATAAAGCAACGAATAATCCATGAAAGTTTAAATGGATTTAATTCGTGTTGTACCGCTTAAATTACAATAATAAATGTGGATTTCAGCTTGCCGGGGATCCAAGAACTTCATTTTGTTTCAATGTATTATTGATGCAATATACAAGTGCTTCTGTATAGTTTAACTTACATATATTGACATTAAGACAACCCAAAGGGTATCGTCCTAAAAGTCCGCAAAATTGGCTTTGCACAATTTTTGCAATTCATTTGCAATCTGGGTGGTGTCCCATTCTACTATTGCATATATTTTTTTTATTTTGGATTTCTGGATAATACAAATTTACTTAGACCGTACTTGGATATTTTGGATCCGGCTCCGACAACCGTCCTATCTCTAGAGAGAATACTCCAAATTTAGCTGGGTTACATTTAATGAGACTGTAATCTTTGACAACCCTCCCTCTTAGACTTTCTCTCCTGGTATCTCACGACTTCTTTTCCTAGAATTTATATCTAATATCCAAAGAATAAATATTTTCAAGAATATATTCCATTTAATTATATAAGCTTACTTTATTTGCCTAGTTCGTTACGTGAAAAACATATGCATAATAGAGAATATTTTACGATAAAGTTTTTTCACGATTTTCTGTGCAAATGATGCTCAACTAAGCACGTATAGCATATTTCAAAATAAATATTTAATTTTGTATATTTCACCTTCTATCTAATATAGAAAACATAGATTAATGAACCGGTACAAATTCACTGTTCCATGTTTGTTTTTATTCATTATCAAATACAAGGGGTAGTACACGGCATTGCCAGGAGTAAATAGAGACAAAGAAGACATATTTTGCTCTAATAATAAACAAGTCTACTCTCCAAAAAAATTCCAGTGTTACTCACCCTTTTTGGATGAGCAAACTCAACCGTAGTTACTAGATACTTAGATGTTAGCTCCTCAAGGTTGAGTGAATAAATATAATATGACGTGAGGACCCAGGGAGTACTCTAGAAGTGCTACTTGGATGAGCCTAGGCTACAAACACTTGATATTACATTCAAAACGCTTTCATTTCAATAATATGATTATATTATCATTTCATATAACAAAAATATGTACATATATAAAACATCAGGGAACACTATTTACTGTACTTTCTGTATACATACTCCATGCTACATGCAAAATACCTGCCAAATTTCATAAATATTATTACATTATAATTTGAAGATTAAAAAAAACGGTTTTCATTACATACATACAAACATCGCTTTATAAATATAGATATTACTTAAAGTCAATAGTATTTAATTATATCATACCGGAATGTTGACACTTGAAGGAGATTATCCCGGGAAAGGAGAAACCAAAATGCATAAACTTCTCCTCTTTTAGTTAAGATAAATGAGTTTTAAAAATAAATAATGAGCCTCATTAGATAAAAAATATTGCAAAAACTAAGTTAATTTTACTATATTATTATCGATTAGGTCGGTAAGATGCTATGAACTGAATATATTAGTCAACACACTTTTGTCCTTGAACAAAAATGCTGTGCCTCAATTAACTTCAAAATCTTTGGTTTCTTAGGCACTCTTTGCTCAAATTACATAGCAGGGGAAAGTAGCACTTACATAGAAGGAGCACGGACACTTTATTTAGAGATATGGGCCAATTTTTGGATAAGTAAACGCTTCAGTGTCTTTGATGGTGCAGTGTTTGTGACAAGGATAGATCACAAAGAAATGTAATTCGAATTCAGTGTAGGGGTTCTCGGAAGCCACATATTCTTTTCCAAAAAGCCCTTGAAAATTTGTATACTTTTGACAGTGCAAGAGGGTGCCCCGTCTTGGCTCAAGATGCAAGTTCATCACCTTGTGTCTCCTGAAGCCAGGGATGATCTTGTCGATCAAAATGGCATGGTAGATGTGTTAGTTGATCGTGAAGATCAACTAACACATATTTTTTGATCATAATTACGTGAATGGAGGACCTTAATATACACGCAAGTTTTTGATTCATTATTATTTAAGGTGTCAGGAAGGTTTTCCGTTGGAAAATGTGACTTGAAATTACTCGCCGTTGAATTTTTTTATCATGAATCATGTATTAACCTTAGAGACGATGAGCAGATAACACTTTTTGTAAATGTTTGAGCATTCAGGACATTCTCTTAGGTAAATGCTAGATCATATTTCATGATTGTAGGAAACATCTTACAAATTTGTTTACATTTGGTATCCTAATACATACATACTCAATAACCTCTCAAGACCAGCATCTTTTATATCAGAATATATAAATGTTAAATAATCTAGAAATGCTTAATAACATGTTTTTAAACCCTTATATTTAATATTTTATGAACTCGGCAAATTTTCCAACAGCAAACTTCATAGATCCTTAAGATCAACTGTTTTGTAGCCGCTTATTTACTAAGAGTCTCTTTCGTTGTACAGGGTGAGACAACATAACATCTTTCTTTATCAGGCGAGGCAGGCTGTTAAAAAAGTAGCAAGGTTTCATTCTAGGAGCAAGATCATAAAGTTTTATTCTAAATTCATTCAGTTGTTATCATGCGTTGGCATAGTGAGGCATGTGTGTTTACTTTCGTAAATAAATATTGGGAAAAAAAAATGGTTTGAAAGAATGTGCTATAAAGTTAAACTAATTGCAATTTAGCTCCAAAGTTTTTATTTGTGCAAAATATAAAAATCCATTAATTATTTCACTTCGAGTGTACAAAAAAACCATTATTCTAATCCATTTTCATAATTTTAAATATGCAAAATTATTTTAAATCAAATAACTTTACAGATAATGATGCTAGAGAGCTAAAATTGGTACCATCAGATTTTGGTTACATACGTTAATTTTAAATTAGTAAAATGGTTTTAATTAGGCAATTAATCTAGATATATTCCAAAAAACCACCATTTTTAAGACTTGCAAAATCGTCAATCACTAATTATTTAATTATCTACAACTTTCAAATAAGTAATGTAAAAAAATAATTTTGCATGTTTAGTATTTTATAATATCCCTCTAAAATCTTAAAATGAAAAGATATATATATATTTATGAAGAACAAAAAAAATAACAGGGTATTCAAATACCATAGTTCAGTTTGTTTAGTGTATTGCCAAAAGGGGACGTCACCTATCTTTTAAAACTGTGTACATAGAACAAAACTTTAAATGTGTGCTAACGTTATGTAACAAAAAAAAACTTGTTTCATTAGACCCTGTGCAATACACACATATGTTGTAATAGAAGTACTTAGAACATTAATAAATAGTTGTATTAAATCAAACCGATAAAAGATCCTATGTATCATTAATAAATATAATTTTTTTATTGAGGAAAAATATGTTTACATAGATGATGTTGACTTCTGAGAACAACCCAAGTATTATATTAAATACAAGTGGTCATACAATCTATTCAAAGAATCATACATTTAACAGTTTTACTCTCTATTTTTGTTATTATCAAAGCACTTCAAAATAAATATATGTACCTATATAATGTGATATAAACGAAAAAGTAAATTATTGCGTTTTTTATCTCTAGGTAATTAGCATAACTTTATTCTGGTTTAGTGATTATAGATAGAGTATTATGGGTTTGATTACCTTCATAACAGTATGTATAGTAAGAATATATCCATTATTTTTCATGAAGTTTTCTTTGTTTGTTTGTTTTTTGTACTTGGCAATCAAAATAGTACTTACATGACAATTGGACTCCTTTATATAATCTATATTTTTGACAATTGCCCTTTCAGAGTGTGGTGCATCTTTGAGATCAAAATGCCGGAACAGAATTGTCAAAACATAAAATAAAAAACGCATCTTTGGCTGTTAGAGTATATTCCATATATATGTATTTAATTTCTCTTTTTTATTCTTACTAAAAGATTACTTTAGAATTAAAACATTCCAACAATACAACAATCAATACAATTAAATTTTCGGCAGAATACATCTAAATTTAGCTACGTATAAAATATAAAAACAAAGGAAAAAACACCACTTAACAGTGCATAGAAAAAATGCAACTTGCGTCCTTTTTTCTTCTTTTTCTCTAAGAGAAGTTTTAAGTAAGTCCTTTATTTACTAACTTGGAAACGTCCTTCCACCATCATTGAATAATTAAAATGTTTGTAGCATACATATAAATTTAGCTACGTATAAAATATAAAAACAAAGTAGAAATTACGACATTCGTACATTAAAGTACCCATATAAAGAGGGTATTATCGTCATGTTTTTCTAGATCTGAAGGATGGAAAGTCTTTGATAACAAATGTTGAAACGTCCTTCCATCATTTGAGAACCCGTGCAATTACTCTATTCTTCTCGAAATCAGACTCTCGAGTCCATCGAGAATAGGTTAGTCTTTTATTTTTATCCTTTTAAATAACTCTTTGAATCCTGGCAATAATAGAGGCGATTTTAAAGGGGTCTTTGTACAGAGAGGTATCTAATTTGTTTATAATTTATTAAAATATGTCTATCAAATATTGGGATGGGATACATTGTATAAGTTTTCACATACTTTCTCTTTCCTAAAATTGACTGCAACAGCACAACCTTCTACTAATATTAAAATAGCTTTGTCTAGTGAAGCAATCATGAAAATAGATGGACGGTCCCATTATATAAAGAATGAACTGAGTTCGTCTCTTATGGAGTATGTCAGGGGGGGAAGGGGTATCAAAGTTTATCAGAGTACTTAGCAATGAGGACGGAGGATATCATATCTCAATATCTACAACACCAGGAATTTTTCTTGCATCATTCGACAATAATATTTTCTAAGAATACTTTGTACTTGAGTAGTGTACAAATCTGAGTATCTTACCGCATTTTTACTCTTGAACATCGATGTACTTCTGTACAAGGTATTCGTGAAAATTATTAAATAATTCATGGTTGATATATGAAAATGTCGTAGTCCCTTACATAATGATCTCCTCCAGCCTAATCCCTCAGTCCACGGATAAAGATACATATTCTAAGATTCGGATCGATTCGAATCTTTAGACGTAATTACTCGAGTAAATTTTGGGTACCAAATCTTTTGGATCAAGATCCGAAACCATAATTAGACGGCATACCTTTTTGTATCATGCAACCTTCCATTCAAAAACAGGGGAAAATACCCGAAATTAATTGGTAGTGAGACAAATAAGCAAGTCATACCAATTGTTATTTATCTCTTGTGTACTCCGTGTCTATCAATGCCATATTATTCATCCACAACTTTTAAAATTAATTAAGTATATATATATATTTTTCATAATATTAAAACCCTTGGTATTATTTTATTCAATATCATATAATTAAATTGCACAGTAATATTTTATTAAAGGCATAGCTATTGCTTTTGTATATGACAAATAAAAATTCTTCATACAAATAATAACATGCCCAATAAATATACGACTCAATGCTAATAGAAATACAAAGTTAAACTATCATGTAATTGGCATACCAGAAATTTTAAAATTGGGGTACCGTACCGACTGCTGGGTAAAACAGACATATTTTGATATCATAGAGTATAACAATGGTATATTAACAGCATATAACACTAGAAATTTTATGGTTAACAGTAAAAGTGTATACTCTTTGACGTCACTATTAAAGGAGTGGTGGAAGTCAAGCATCAATCGGAAAAGCGTTATGGTATAACCTTGTATTGCTACTAATCTTGATACGACGAAGGATATACAACAAATTGTATTTGTTTGTAGTCGTTATCCTCTCCTATCTAATGCAGTAATTTTTTTATATACTAGAACCCCTATTTTATGACAAAATAAGGTTTAAAAATAGTTTTACTAGGTTTTCTTTTATATTTACCCCCCCCAACAAGCTACTATTTGTGTTGCGACACGGTCTATCACCGATTTTTTTTTGCTAAATCAAACAAAATGGTTTATTTTTTTCTTTATATTAAACAAAAATCTTACATGTATTATAAATATCGGAAGAACCCCGAAAATATAAAAGGTACACCATATGTTCCAGAAATAAGCCTGTAGCTTTCAGAATAATTCAGAAAATATCCGTCCATATATTACAATATGAAATCATAACCATAAAAACAGAATACATATAGCAATTTGAAAATTAGATTTAATATTAATTTGACAATGACTACGTTCTATGATCATTTTTAATTCATGAAGACCAAATTGTTTATTTTGACCGGCCCAGGCCCATTTTTTCCTATGGATCAATCTGCCGAACTTTTTAAAGGACCAAATTATTTCGTTCCAAGAGAGATCATAAAGGTCTCAGACAAGATTTTCCAGAGCGACATACAGGACTAGTACTTATGAGATAAAAGTTCCAACTTTCTTTGAATTTTAAATAAGCTCTTTTATATTTATCAAATTATCCATAACTTGTTTTTTTTTATTTCAGAGAAAGAACGAGGAAAATGAAATCAATCAAGCTCATCAAAGACTCCGAGGACGAGTGAAAAGACTTAAACTGCGAGTTCGTAAAATTAAAGAAGTCGTTATGAAGGATCAAGTAGACTCAGATGACGATGATAAGGGAGATATTTAAAAATACTTCCACAAAGTGAGTTATACTTCTACAAAGGTACAGTTTTAGCGTAAGCGGTGATTTGTGGGCAAAGACTAATGATTGAGGCCCGTTTCATGCTTTGCTTTTTGAAATTTAGATTTTGTACAAAAATAATATTACTTATTCAGAAAATATTTCAATTTACCTTTCCTATATGTATGACCATTTTTTATTTATTGTTGAACTTTATATCAATATAATAAAAATCTATTCAAGACTAACTTTAATCATATTAAATATAAGACTGAACAAAGAGGGAGACAGGGGGCTCTCATTTTCATTATTCATATCAAACATGTAGATATATACAAGACATAAAATAATGTAATATGAATTGCTTAGAGTAATTTCGTTACATTAAGATGAATAACCATTTTAGCTTAAAACTAGACCTCTTAGTCAAGATCTACCTTTAAAAAAATCAAACAATTCAGGAAATCAAACAAAAAAAATTATTTAAAACATTCACATACAATTTTTTATACATAGTAATCAATTCATTTGTCTCTTTCGATGAATGTGTTATTTTAAATTAGTCATGTATCTAACTGAATATGACACTTTGTATTTTACAATATCAATCACATAATCCAGAAACTATGAGCTATCCTTGGTATTTGTGAAGAGAAAACAGCATATAGCTGCCTCGGACAAAACCATTGCTCTCAAGTTTCATCTATGAATTGGATCTTTACTTTTCAAGAAATTGGAAATAAGAGGCTTGGTGATCAAAAAAGGGAAAAATATTGCCCATTTTTTAATTAATTTTGTGGATATGTTTTCATTAAACGACTCTTTTTTTTTTTAAAGAAAAGGTTTCCATATATATCTATATACGAGTAGGAGTAGGTCTGTTCTTACTAATTTATAGGTTTTTTGTCAAATATATTTTTGAGGTATATCTTTAAAATCCTGCCAAGTTGTCATAGGCACTTCACCCTAAGCCCTTACTAAAATCGGTTCTGCTCATTCAACGGAGTTAGTTTTAATATGAATGTGTAAAACAAAGATTGCAAGTAGGTATAAGGAATATTTTTGCTCTCAGAATAAACGATGTAATAATATAATATATGAATATAAATATTCTAAAAATCGTTATTCATTTTTGCGCTATAACTTTTATTATTATAAAGTGTTTTTTGTGCATTTATAATCCCTTCACCTGATATTAGATTTTTGATAAATGGTGTCAGAATGCAAAGAAATAAAGATGCATTAAGTCGAGTGTGCATTAGAATAAAATAATCCTTATTTTTTATATGGGTCTTTATTTAATAACTAGTAGCATTGCCCGGAGTAATTAGGCGCCGGATAATAGATAATTTTTTTCTTTAACTATATAAAAGAAAACTCCCCCAAGAAATCCTCAGTGTTACTATCCGTAAATTATAAGTACACACATGTGAATACTTATAAAAAATGAAAAAGTGTTTGAGGATTTTTTTATTTTTTTATGTAATGACTATTGAGTACTTTAATCTCTAGAGCAGCAGTTCCCAACCTTTCTGGGGACATGAACCATTGATAACATTTACCAAGTTCTGATAATTCCTAGAAAACACAATTAGTTCAGTTGATCCTCCTTCACTGCATTTTTGGGTTGTTTATAAAAAAGGATATTGTATTCTATTTGTTAACATATTCAGGTACAGGTATAAGTCGAACAATGTCTTTGGTTGCAGGCAACTCCTCGGTAATGGTGTGAGGTTTCTTGACTTCGTTGGTTCTGAGAGCTACCACATGTGAAGCTTCAATGGCTGCCGTATTTTTCTGTTGATATTTGCCGCCAAAATCAAGCCTGTTTTTTTTTACACCATCATCTTTTTTCTTAAAATACCGGACATCCATGTCCGCAATGTTTTGTTTAAAAATGGTGATTCATTTTCATGGGCTTCATCCATTTGGCTGGGATAATTCCTTTGCAAATAAAAAATTGCAGCTTTTCAATTCCTGCATCAACAATAAAAGTTAATAACAAAAACAAACACACCACTGATCCCCATATGCTAAATGCAAAACGCCTGCAAGAGTCGTCATTTTTACATTTCAGTATTTATACTATTTTCAAATATAAATATAGACGGTAAATGCATTTGAATTATGAATCATAATTAAGTGAGTAATAACATAAATAAACAGTACTGTATATTCGATGCTACCTGCTCACACTTGCAATATTTAATTAATATGACTACATCGTTATTTCAATGATCAAAAATATGTTTATGTTATACAACAGGAACCACTATACACAGTGCACTCTGCATACACATTCAACGTATATCCACACACCTGTATTAGTTATTTTTTACAACGACATTGTTATTTCTTGGATCCAAATATATATAAGTGTTTTTGATTCAAATTGACTACAGACAAACTTTGCTTTATTAATATAAAAAAATAATCTTTTATAGTAAATTGGGTACATTTGAAAAAAAAAAAAAATGGAGGGGAAGTAATACATTTTACTCTTTTTTTAGATTACAAAAGTAGGGTAGGGCAGGGTTAATAGAAATACAAGATTATACCATAACGCGTGGCGACTAATGCTTGAATTCCATTACACCTCTTAATAGTGACGTCATATAATATGATCGGTTCGTGTTTTGTCAAAATGGGTCCTTTTGCCCAACAGTCAATACGATACGTCAAAATGAAAATTATAGCAAGCCAGATTACAAGATGTCTAACCTTGTATTTCTATTTACCTCGGGGTAGGGTAGGATCAAATAATTGTATTTTAATTTTCGGCTCATAACTCTACAGTTTCAAATTATATAAAATTATCTTTAAAATACATAAATGTAGCACATACTATGGGGCATCAAGCACTGTAAGTTAAATTGAACTTTTATTATTTTTTATATGTTGTCGAGCATTATATGCCTTGAATGATATTAACAGAAAAAATACCCGAACTTAAAGTTCCTGAAACTCAACACTTAACCTTAGAGATGGTGAGGAACATACGGGTCCATCCGTAATTTTGAATAATCATTTTACTGATTCACGTCAAGAAAGGTTGAGTTACAGACTAGGAGCATTACTTATTTTTACAAACTCGTCCCGAGGAGACAAAAATGGTTATTTTTCAAAAAAAAAAATTGGAGACCTGGTTTCATCTATTCTACAAATGTGTGAAAAATATAAGAGTCCTTATGACGTTGATGGATGATATCTGGATAAAATTTGATTAAAGACTGAGTCCCTCAAATTGGGTCATAGTAACGTCCTCACGATATAAGGAAAGGTGGAAGATAAAGTGGTTCATCTCCAAAATACAATGTTTAATATACGCAGTGTGCACAAAAACCTCCTGTGTAGTTCCATGATTACTTTTCTAATATAATCCTTATTTTTATTTCCATCGATGTGAAATACTAACACAATATAGAATGTTATATAAATCAAATCAATAAAAGGAGATCTTGAGCCAATTCTGACAAATAATCATTGGTTAACATTTTGTTTTAGTACTCGACGTTTTTATTTTCCTTTTTGGTTTCCTCCTTCTGTCGTTAACTTAATTTTAATTTAACAATCAAGTGTCGTTTCATTTATTTATTTTTACTCAAACCCTGTTAATAATTGTTTGTAATTAAGTTGAATGTTTCCAATGATTTAGAAAATGTATAAGCTAGATTAAAAATATATATTTTGGCTTTAAAAAAAAGTTCCTGAAACTCAAAAAAAAAAAAAAAAAAAAAAAATACTAATTATAGCTCTTTAAAAAATTTTTTTTTTACCTTTATAAATTGAATCATCTCATTTTAAAAATAAATAAAAAATGCTCACACAAAAGCCATAAAATTATATTATAGACACAACATAAATTCAGAAAAATTCAATGTTTGATACAGATTGCTAAAAAAAGAAAAATTCGATGTTATATAAAAAAACAAACCAATGACACTAACAAAAAAGAAATAGAACCAAACGCAAAAGAAGGAGAAAGTATCAACAGGACTCTTTATCCCTTGAGCATAAAAAATCGTATTCACAGTTAATTATGCTTTAAAATTCTAAATAGTCTCACTATAAAACCATCCCAACCGGATGTTCTCTGAGTTTTACCAAACACACGAATCTGGTAAATTTTACATATCATTTTTTTATTGAAGGAGTCATGAGTGGCATAGCAACTTTTATAAAGTCCCAGTCTATATTAATCCTTTTTTCACTAACTTTCTCACAGGTTCCACGATTTCACATTATTAAAAGAGATGGAAAGAGGACTCATTGCGCTTTAAAAAAAATGTACCAATCCAATATATTTCCTCTGGTTTAGACTTATTTGTAAATACTGTAGATGTAACAAGACATTAATACTTTATCCATTTATTCTTTGAGTTTGTGAACGGATTCATCATTACCGATTACCATCCTATTTTTCTCAATACCTGAATCTTCCTTACCCACCCTTTGAAACCATTTGTAGACCAAAAACACCGGAAGGTTGATTTCTTCTTTTTCTCAAGCTCTATTCTAATAAGCTAAAAACATTAAATCATAAAGTATGAAGAGCTTTAACGTTGTTTTTTTTCGTTAATAAATTATACTATCCAAAGAAAAAAATATCACTTTTTCTAATGTGGGGTAAAACGGGGTAATTTAAGTAAAATGAAATTAATATATTGCTATGGCAACAATGTATGTAGTAAGTTTCAAAAATTATTTATATACTTCTTTCTCCACTTACAACATATACACCCTGGGAGTAAGATATTGCTTTTTAATTAATATAATAAACAAAATTTTCATAATATAAAATTGACATAGTTTTCTTTTCTTTTCTAAATTGACTTCTAGAGAAAAACAATAAGCCTTAACATGATGAACTTCGATATCAAAATGTAGGTTAGAGTCTTTGAATAGAAAATATGATATATCAAAAAATTATCATCTTTTTAGTTATGCATTAAGAAGTCTGATACACGAATCTGACACCACACATGAGGTCAAAAAGTGTTCTTGACATTTTTCTCTAATTGAAATTGTCTAGATTATTTTCGGACAAGATATTAAGGCTACCTAGGTGAAATTGATAGCTAACACATGTAATGCTAACATATGAAATATTTGAAAAGGTCCCCTAATTTCTTGGGACAGGCATCAAACACAAAAATACAGACTGAAAATCTATACAATGAATAAGCAGTAAAAAATAACTCATCGTATAAAATTGTATCTGTCTATTAAAAACTAAGCTAATTATTAATTCTATTATGTCATGTCTACATGCAAACGGTAATAACTTTTTACCAAGCATTTTATCTAATAAAACACAAGTCCAGCTTTTCTAGCTCTGTTTGAACACATATTTTTAAAATTGTCTGCTACTCCCCAATCTTGAACAGCTTAAAAAAATTGTAGTGTCTTGCGCTTTACCTGTACCAAATGGAAGCTTGGAACACAAAGTAATTTGGAAATTCATCTCCCAGAAATTATTGCTAGGAGTCAATCGACCATATCTTTTCCTATTAGTTTGGGCATCATTTCACCATCCCATTGGACCTCCAGAGGAATGTTACATAATTCATAAGTGTTCCGTAATTCCTTTTTTAGATAAATTCATTTTCATATATCAAGGAGTGAGCAGAAGGTGTCTTGCTTTTTTCTTTTACAAAGGAAAGAATAGCTTCCCTTTTGAGAACATTTCATTACCTTTAACATCATGTATATAAATGATGTTATTCTCCTAAACTTCCCTCTCCATACTTATCAGTGGATGTCTTATTCTTAGTAAGACATTGCTACGTGCGTAAATATACAATTAACTATCATCCTCTTATGTACAAGAACTTCATTACCATATTATAAATACCACTACATAAAGATAAAATACATAAAATATAGCCTTGAAGCAATATGACAAACCTATCAAATACACTTAATTGAATAACACAACACGAGGGTGGTTCTTCATATGTACATGGATCATGTACAATTTATATTTGAAGTAGTGTGTATTTGTACACATCCCTATGCATAAAATGTTGTTCAGGGCATAGGTGAAGTTTGCAGGAGGAGATACTTTCCTAATCTCAAGGTATACTTTAAATTAACATAAAAACAGGAGATGTAGCTATTAAGAATATATTTCGCTCAATGTAGCCTCTGTTGGCCTCTATAATGCCATTGATTCGAGTCCAGAGCCGCGTGCAGGTCTAATCTATATTCTTGTATTCCAGGACAATGAAGTCGATCATGGACTTCTTGGTGTTATGATGACCTCTATGACCTTTATCTAAAGATATCTTCAGACAAAGTAATCCATCGGATTGACGTAAAGGGAGCTAAAAGGTGACAAATCCAACACACAGTCAGAGCAGTGCTCCTGGAGACAATCCTGAGCAGTATAGTAGGTCTTTACCTCCGCAACTCTTCTCCTGTCGATCCCTGTCATCTTTGAGACATTAGCTTACTAGATCATTATTCACCAAGACCATCACAATAGTGAACCTTGGTTCTATCTCTGAAAATGAAATATGATTGAAAACTTCTGTTGTTGAGACAACCTTTTATTTGAATATTTCATTAAAAACAAAACAAAAAAAAATTCACACTTTAGAGCATTTGCAAAATCACAAAGGATGATTGGCTTGTGGAAGGGGCGTATTTAGAAGTCCATGGGCTTGAGTTTTGGTGAGCTTGGAGTACAAGTACTGGGTATATCAAAGTCAAAAAAAAAATCTTGACTACCATGTCAAGGTTTTCTTTTCAGAGTGGCAAAGAGCAGAGTCATAATCACTTCCAGAGTTTTTCCAGTTGATTTTTGACTCTCCCAACAAAGGATGTACAACATTATCTTGTCCGGCATGGATCGCAACAAGGACACTAAGTCTTTTCCACGATTGGGAATAAATACTTCGTTGATCGATGCCATTTTTTTAACAGACGCAGAACGCTTCTAGCTAGCTGCTAAAACAAGATACAACGTCCTACCTACGTATATGCAGCTGTTGCAGGCCCTCAAAATTCCTTGTTAAACAACGGCTGCATGTTGTAGCTATTATAACGACAATGAAGACATAGCAACCCCAATAAAAATAACCAGGGCCTAGCTGTTCATATTCATTTCAATCTTCCAATATACAGGCCTATCATAAAAAAAACCAGTCCTTATGATAAGCCCTACAGGAAAAAACAAAAAAAAACAATACAAATTATAATAATGTCATATAATAAAATTATTACTGGAGATAAATAATCTCGAAATCTAAACTGTGATCAAGTTAGCTTTGTTTAGAGCTGATTGCATTTATCAAAATTTCTAAATGCTTTTCAGGTTATTTTAAGGTGAGATGGTTTATGTTGTATTTATTATTTTGTTACTATAATAGCATCAATTCTTCTTATGGTAGGGAATTGACTTTATAAACATTCTGATTAATGGATGTTTGTCTGTTTTTTTACAATTTACTTAATAGTAAATTCAAGGCATCACATTCTAAAGAGTAAATAATTTATTTTTTAGTGGTGAAACTAACGGGGTTCAGTTATTTTTTAGTTTTAACTCCCATAGCTGCTCCGACTCCAGGTTCCTTCATCTTCATTGAAAGAATACCTGAAGTTTATTTTCTAAGAAAAGTACAACATCCAACATTTTTCTACCAAAAAGCTTGTCATTTAAAAAAAATATAATTTTGTAGATCTAGGGTGCAGAGGTGGTAAAATTTAGAAATTGAATCCTGAGTGAAATCCGTTTCACTCTGACTTATGCATGGAATTCTAGATACATGGAAGTCTATCAATGTCATTCCCCCCTTTTTTCCCCACTTGAGGCATAGATCCTTACTCATATATATTTTTCATATATTTTCTATTCTTACTGTTAATTTTTTATTTAGATAAATATTCTTTGGTAATTCTATTGAATTAAACAATTTAAAAGATATTTAATTTCAGTTTTTTATGAAAAAGTTTAAAAATTAGAATTTAAAAGAAATTGTTAAGATTATAATTTGTAATTAAATAAATTTGAGGAAGACCTATTTTCCCTTACATTTGGAATTTTGCATATTTAAAATGTTAAAAATAGTAAATTAAGGTCCTATTTTACTCTTATATATGATTGTATATAATATAAGAAAAAATGACCTTGAGTTCCATGACTTATCTAATCTTTTAATAATAGCAACTGTTTTTCTGATGAAGAGGTAATATTTTCTTGTATGGAATGTTAAGTGTATTTATGCTCACTTCTTTCCTTCATTCGATGAAATATTATTTACAGGAGGTAAGCTTAGCCTTTTTGTTGTTCTTACCCATAAATTAGGTCGAAATGGGTATAGAAAATTCAACTTTATTTTGCTAAGAAAATGTAATTTCTTTAAATTTCAGGCTCGACCCCAAAATAAATCCTGTGGACACGGATTTTTTCTCTTTCGAACAGTCCATTCTGATTATTTCCTCAGGACAAATCAAGACCAAATTTGTATATGTGACCGGTGTAGACCGATATTTTTAAAGCAGAAAATTAGTTCAGTCCAACAAAAATCATAAAGGTCTCACATCAGTCTAAGATATCCAGACCAAACCCCAACACAAACTTACAGGGTAGGGATTTTAAAACCAAAATAAGTTTAGACCTCAATATCTTGGCAACCCTGAGATCTATGTTCATGAAAGGGTGCTCATCAGATTAAACGTACACAGTTGTTCCTGAAAAAATAAAACAGAGTTTGTGTCATGCTAGAATTTTAAATTAGAAAAACAAATGTGGCCTCCCAGATTGCAGAATATGTACCTCTAGGAACTTAACTGTGTGGGCCATCCCAGAGATAGAGACCAATAAACATACACATAACACTATTGAATCTTTGAAGGCTTCCAATAAGGACAAAGAGTTCAGAGGCCGGTTGGAGGCTGTGGTTAAACCTGGAGGTGGTTGGTTTGAGAGATTGACTTTACTAAGGACCCCTCCCTTCATGTAAGAGCAAAAGATTTGTGAATTGGTAAATTGATTTTGAGAAATAAATTGTTATACTTAAAATTCCCTGATTAAAAATCGCCACTCTGTAAATAGATACATTGATTTTATTTGGTGATATGGTTAATCAAAGCTTGATTGAATGAATAAAACGAAGGATGATGTGGATTTTAATATTTTTAATCAAAAATAAATAATTAAATAATACAAAAACGAATTTTCTTATTGAATAATCCTGTGTGTAAAACCTACCCATAAAAAATTATCTATGAATTACAATAAATACTATGACTGTTGAATAAAATATTTGATTCATTAATAAGCAATAAATACAATGCAATATATTGTTCCATATCTCTCGTAACATGAGATGAGAAATGGAACAAAAAATAAATTATAAAATTGTTTTATAAATAAAAAAGTATTTCATGGTAAACAAACAATTCCCCACTTCTTTGCGAAAGGGGTATATTTAGGTCTATAAAGACAACCATTATGCATCTGTAGGTGACGTAGGTCATAACATAATACGTAAAGGCCAAAGTTCCTCTTATGAAATATTACATGAGTCGCGACGAAGGACAGCGAGTGAGGAACGTCGTGGCTTTGGAAGGGTTACTACTGATTCATCTGACACCTTCCCTGGATCTAATGATAATTGCATTCTTAACTGTGGTTGAACTGACTTTCGATTAGACAGAGGAGCTGCAGGTAGGGATTGACGTCTTTTCCAAGAATTGAGGGATTCGCTTCCGGGAACAATGCTTTGTTTCTTTTTGGAATGACTTCCTCCACTTAGTACATCCGGTCGAGATGCTGAAGTTCCAAGATCAAAGCGGCATTTTGCTTGTTGAAGCATTTCTCGAAAGATATTATTTATGTTTCGCCCCTCCTTGGCAGAGGCCTCCACGTAACCACTCTCCCAATCGAAATTAACCGTGGCTTCCACACACTCTGTTACAATTTCATCTGCTATGATAAGATCTGATTTGTTGCCGACAACAACGATAGGTACTTTGTCTGGTCCTTTAACTTCAAGAACAAGATCTCTGAGTCGTGAGGCCTCGTCCCAAGAGGAGGGGTCATTTAATGAAAAGACGATTATGAAAGCATCTGCCTTGGTGAGACAGACGTTAAACATCGCAGGGAATTCATAGGCATAATTTCCAGATGTATCATGAATATCAAATGAAATCATACGACCCAACCACTCAAATTCCCCATGGAACATATCGTCCATGGTTTGCGAGTACTCCTCAGGAAAGCTATCGTAGAGGAACTGATGAATGATACTCGTTTTGCCTACACCCACAGGACCCATCATGAGTATTCGATAATTTGTTTTATAGATGAGATTCCCACAACTGATGACGGAAGAGTTAGAGGAATCCGTGGAGTCATTACTCTTGAGAGAGGATATCCGACTTCTTGTTCCACATGAAGAAGAAGATATTGATGCTCTTGGCACAGAAGGATTTCCAGAAAAAACGGGGAATGTGTCAGATTCATAGCTTTCTTTCTCGGAGGATGAGATGGATTTGTGACAAAAATTACGATACTTTTCACGAATTAATGTGTTGATTCCATTATTAGAGGAGGAATGGTCTTTACAGAGGCTTGGAGCTGTGGCTGATTGTTGTTGTTGCTGCATTTTAATTGGTTCTGGAAAAAAGGACGAATAAGATAGAATATTAAAAGAATTGTCGGGCATGTCTTCTCGTGCTTAACAATGTTTTGCCTGTAGGTAATATCTAAAATGCCAGGCATTTAGGGAAAATATAGAAAAGATCTACCAGTATATTTTTCTTCAAATAAAAAATACTGATATTTTATTGCAATTATTTATTTTAGCAAATATGTAAAATAGTATCAATATGTTACCTCCATGTTTATCAAACATAAAAATATTTATATAAATATTATATAACGTATTATTCATAACCTAATCCTCCAATCAGTTCCTTAATTAGTTAACTAATACACATTGAAAAGGGTTAATTCAATAATTAAAATACGAAATGTGAGACCAAGTTTACTCTATGATACCTTTTTCCCTTTAGCAGGAATCAGAGCTCAATAACTATCACTTATGAAAGTATAGAAAAATTAAAAAATGTACAACTACTTATTACAGTGAACTGAATAACATATAATTCGTGACCTCAATAATTCTGAGGTGACTTGAAAGGGATGATAACCCAATTAGCAAATATATGTAGAGAATGCCAAAATTACAAAGGAACCTTACCCTTTACATCAACTCATTTCTATTCAAATTGAAAGAATGCTTTTAAAAAGTTGAAAAGAGTTGTATTTTACTTTCTTTAACACTTTGGGATTGAGAGTTTTTGAGTGTATAAATATTTAATTAATAAGTAATACGCTCTTAAATATTAGTAAGCATTTAACGCATTAATTAAGGATTTTATTCAAACGCATTCAGACATAGGATTAACGTTAATGGAAACACTATTTGTAGTTACCTGGTTTTGTAAGATGGTAGTCGTAGGTGGAAAAATATTTATTTTTTCAAACGATAATGACTTGTCTTTATCTCCTTATGCCTTTTGTACGTTGTAATCACATTGACGAGTGAAATACTTCTAAATCTCCAACAGAGATATTTGGAGCGTTTATACGCTATGTAAAAGAAAAAATAAATGCTTGGGAAACAAACGTGGCAGAAAAAAAAGGGGAAAAGTGGAGAAGTAAAAGCAAGTAAGAGAGTTGTGATTTCAATAAGAAAAAAAAAGAAGAAATATGGAGGAGAGAGATACCTTTACGAGTACATATGTTTTAATATATAAATATAATAATAATAACTAATTATCTCGCATGATTTTGACCAATGCCAGTAAAATTGAAAAGTATATTTATATAATACGAAATGATTTTAGAGCCATATCCCACAATATTTTGTAACAGTATTTTGGATTGTAATAATATTAGATGTTAAATTATCTAAATCTTTGTGACAGATATCACTATAAAAACTATAGTGCTTCTTGCTCGTTAATACGTTTGAATTTTCGAGACAGGACAGAATAACTAATATTTTGCAGTGTATAAACATATAATTTTTTATTTGCACTTTTCATATTCCTGGTCATTGATGCATAAAATATGTCCTGCCGAAATGTAAAACTAAAAATAACCCAAAATAAACGAGGTATTGATGAACGATGACGATTTGTAAAATTTTTGGTAGCAGAGTTGCATTGCTGTCGTGACGTTTTATTGGATTAGCAGCAAGTAGTCTTGATTGGAAGGAAATAAACACGAATTTCACTCTGTATATAGTCAAAGACATATAAGAATGTATTTACTCTGATGCTGATCCTCAATTCAAAAAAGAATTCAACAAGGACTTACACTTTTAACTCCTGAGGAGCAAACCCTCATTGTCACCCCGTCTTTCAAAAACAAGTGAACGGATTTTTACTTGATACTGAGATGTTCTGTCTTCAAGAATGAAATAAGTAATAGCAAATTTGAAAAAGAAAAGGCACTGTTCAGATTTCCAACAATAAAAAAAGCTGCTCCCGCTTTCTAGGACATATTTTATACACCTCTGTCCATAGTTATAATAAAGATGGATATCAGGAGAATAGCTGATACTTCCTCTAATCAACTAACAATACTTCATTTATTTACATCTACAGGATTTTGATGTTTTTAAGGAGGGGGGCTTGACTTTTGGAATTTTTTTGAAAAAAACAACCTAAAAATTTCATTTCTGATATTAAATTTTTTTAGAAAAAATTTTGAAAATAAAAAGATATTTTTAGAAAATTAAATTTTTTAGAAAAAAAATTCAAAAGCTCACAACTATTCTCAAAAAATTAAACTTTTGGAATATTTTTAAAGAAAATCTATAGGTTTTTTAGAGAAAAAAAATCAAATAATATTACATTTTTTCGGAAAAAAATTCCAATTATATTAAATTTTTTCGAAACAAAAATTCCAATTATATTACATTTAAGAAAAAAGAACATTCCAAACCTCCTTGATTATTACAAAAAATCAAATTTTCTAAAAAAACATTTCAAGTGTTATATTTTTTGAAAAAAAAATTAAAAATCTCCAGCCGTTAAACAAAAAATCTATTTTTTTTGAAATATTTCAATAAACATAAAAATTTTGGGAAAAAAAAATTTAAATTGCTAATAAAAAATATTTTACAAAATAAAAATCAAATATTAAAATTTTGGAATTTTTTAAAAAAATTCATAGCTATTCCAGATAACTATTTTTTTTGAAAAAAATTTGAAAAATTACATTAAATTTTTAATATGAAATTTTTTGGGAAAATATATTAAATATTAAAATTTTTAGTGAAAAATATTTTTTTTTTTTTTTTTTTTTGGCTCATCTCCTCCAGTAGCAGCAATTAATAGAGTCTTTGATTGTGTGATCAAGTTGAGTTGCAAGTCTTCAAAATATGGACTAAAGTCCAATTCCCTACCTTACAACTACTTTTTGCTGTCAGAATACACTGAAACAACATCAAGATTGTCATCAAAACGATCTTCAGTACGCTTACACTTTCGACCTTCAGTTTTTACAAGTGAAGAGATCTGTAACACTCTAAATCGGTTATCCCTCTCTGACAACTAGACAACCACCACTGCAACTACTGTTGTGTTGAAGACTGGAGATGCAGATCTTGATGAATTTGTTATATCAGCCTACACAACAAGAAAAACATAATAATTACTCACCATACATTCTACCGAAGTTATCAAAATGGCTTTAAAGAACATACATCAGATTATTTCATTCTACTCTGGGATAAAAAATTTATTAGGGATCTTCTTTGTGAAATATACACATTGGACAGTCTTACGGTACTTGTCTCTGGTGCTCCACAATATGAAGAAGATAAACAACTTCTTGGTGTTCCCTTCATAGAAAGTCTATTAAACTACAACAACGCAATCCTACATTGAAGCTGATAGAAAAATAGACTCTCCCAGACAACATTGTAGTCACAGTACTTGATACCATAGCAAGAAACTGAGTCGTGAATATGAGTACAGTTAAGCTAATTGAAGAAAAACAAGAGAAGAAGCTACCCTAGGTAAAGAATGAAAATGTATGGCAGGCTATTTTATGGAGAATTAAATTACTGCTTAAAATTTATGGATCAATTTGAAAAAGACTTGAAATAGTAGATGACAATTGCAATTGCAACGTAAACAATTTACTTGAGAAAACATGTACGTAAGCATATTACAGGGAGATAGCAGAGCTTTGTATAATTCTACTTTGTGATGAAATCTTTGAAGTACCCATAGGGACAAGAAAAGTGTCATTAAACAAAATGTTGGATGGTCACAAACATTTACTACATTAAAATGGTCATATTTTCCGAGGAGGATAGTATCTTCGAGATGGAGAGCATGAACCAGTTCCTGGCCTGATTCTATACTACCTACTTGATGAGCATCATATTAGATGTTGATGTACCTATACCTTTATGACTACCAGCCTAGGAAAAAAATGATTTAATACTAGCAGCGTGACTATGAAGTGGCAACCTCTGTTCTTAAGAAAATAAGCAACCAATTCTGATATCTAACATTGAACAATAAAAATATTGTGACATCCTTTCTGATATTATTTTTATGTTTGTGCATTAAAAAATAGATCCAACTTTAAAAAAATAATGCTTTGCTTACTTCAATGCTCAATAAAATTTTATTAGCCTTCATTAGGTAGTACTTTCAATTCAATAGGAACAACCTTTGGGTAGTTACAATGAAAGCAAAGACATCCTATTTCGAATTTTGCAGCATAAAAAATAAAAAAAAACGTCAAAAATAAAGATAATTAGCCCTTACAGCAGGAATATTCAAGGTCCAAAATCTAAGGTATTGGTACATTTAATTAGTTTAGACCTTGGAGAATGGGAATAATATAAGTTTGCATATGTTTGATGAAAAAGCTAAAATTGGAAGATACCTACTGACGCATAGATTGCGCCAAAAGTATTAAATCATAGTTACTATCAACCTTCAAACCATACGTATTTAACTTTGTCAGCTGTTGGATTATTTGTTCGTGAGATATAGCATTTTGAGGGATGCTACTTTTGTTTTTGTTAAAAAACCGGATAATTTTTTTTTTTTTTGTATTAATGAGGCATCCTTTTTGGTAAAAAAAATACAATTGAAGCCAAATCTCAGGTTAATAAACATTGTACGGACTCTACACAAGCAAAATCATACGTTAAAAGATATTTTGCTAAATTTAAACAAAGGGTAATCTGTGCCAAAGACATGCACACAGTAGACGTCTGAAAGAGGCAGTTACCAACGAAAGCAATAAAAAAGTACATAAAGTAACTATAGTAAAATTGATTAACATAGATAAGAATCAACTTAAATCAGTGAAACGTGTTGAACTTATCGTGCATGAATATTTGGACTTTCGAAAGCTGTGTCCTATGTGAGCTCACAATCGATCAAAAGCAACAACATGTTCATGACTCAAAGAACTTTTTTAGCAATATTCTACTATAATATATACGAATTTTGTTAACGATATGTGAGTATGTATGAAACATGGCTCAATCTCTAGCCTCCAGTGTCCAATTAACAGTCAGACGAGTGTACTGCACGCAATGAATTGAATCCAAACTGTTAAGGGAGGCAAAAATCATTTGCCAAGGTTATGGCATCGTTATTCTGCTATGTGCATCCTATAATATTCCTTGATGGCCTCGAAAAAAACTAAGCGGTCCACAACGATTATTAAATAGGATTGTTGGAGTGTTTAAAGGCTAAAATGACGAAAAAATTGACTCGTTTTGAAACAAAACGTTTTTTCATCAAGACAATACACCGTTTTCAAATAACTGAAAACGATGATAAAATTGTATTGATTAGCCTAAGAATTGATTTCTTATTAATTGTACTCTCCAGATTTGGTCTAAAGTGACTTTTTCTGTTTGTATACCGCAAAAGAAGGATTCTCGTTGGATAAAGCTCATTTTTAATATAGAGGCAATCACCCAAACTGAGAGCTATATTGGGACTGAAGCGAAAACTTACTATTAAAATGGAATCGGAAAATAGTATTTACGCTGAAATTGTCGTATCTTAGAGTGTCCTAACTTATCAGCCTTCCTGTTAGCCTATATTATTTCTATGGACAAGGTTAAAACGTTACGTTTTTGTTATTGTTTGGTAGAAATAATGGATCATTAAATAAATTCCCATTGACATTTATAAGAGGGGAAACAAATTGAATAAATAAAGTAAATACAATTTCGTATTTTTTCCAAGTAAATAAAATCATAAATGCGAATTTACATTTAGTTTTTTTGATTCATATAGATTGCCGATCGTTTTCGAATTCAACTTATTCACATTTTTTACTCTGTTTGAAATAAACTTTGATAAACGAAGAAATTAGTGAAATACATTAAAAATGACACTTTTTACCAAAAAGTGTCATTTTAATTCGAGAAAAGCAAAGCTAGCTCAATATTTTATATATATTAAATTAAATATTCCCAGTGAGCAGAAACGTAAAAACATACGTCGTTCAAAACCTCAAAAATTTTATGAACTGATTAGCAAAAAAATATGTATAAACAAAAAGTTGTTGGCAAATCATAGAGGCTGCATCTTAATCGATATAGCCTCCAAAAGAACCAATGTCAGCCTGAAAACGGTACATGAAGCTGGTACAAGCTTTGACAATTTTGTCCTCAGTATCGTTGGCTCAGATCTTGGAGATGTTGAACTTCAGATCATCCTCATTTCGGTGTGGGGTTGTATTTCCGATGCTTCTATGGTGTATCATCAAAAGTAATCAAGGATGTTCAGGTTGGTAGATGACGACGGCCACATGTGCTTGTAATCAGTAAAGTTCTGGTTTTAGAACTCTACTATTTTGAGCTCACGGTGTCCCTTTAAGCATGTGTACTGAGATGTTTCTTTTTTAGATGATCTATTAATTAGACCTTCTGTTGTATTTTAATGAAAAAGTCATTTTTTAACGTTTTAGTCTTCAAAGGGTGTATTTTGACCTTGATAGCCATTTGAAAATGACTTTTTTGAAACAATATTCTCTATTTGTAAAATAATTCAGGAGTGTCATTTTATAGTAATGCTTCTGAATTTCAGAAGTTGGAATTTTATAATTATGTTGTTGAATTTAAAAAGTTAACTTCAAGTCCCTTTTCTCAAGTGATACATAAATATATAATCCTTATTTTTATTATGAAGAAAAATAAATTGTAGCCCAATGAAATAATTTGTATACTCAAACGATCAAAACCACTGTATTGACCTCCAAATCAAATCAATTATGTATAAGAGCTCACTTCTAAATTTTACTATAATTGGCGAAATAATATAAATTACTGTTATATGGATTGTCAAAAAAAAATGTACACATTATTAGACAAGGGATGATAAGGGAAACTGTCTATGAGTAAAAAAAGAAATAAAAAAATTATGCCGTAGACAATAATTCAATATTACTTAAGGATATCAAACTTCCATGCAAATACCATAACAAGTATTTTAAGCATTCGTAATGAATCTTTTAGATATTTTTGGATTGATATAGCTATATATAAATTCATTTTCCTGATTGCATCTAGATTAATTATGAGGTAAGATGTACAATGCATAAACCCCTTCTTATAGTACAATACAACGCATTTTGACCTATTTAGTATATACATTTCTTTTTAAAGAAGCCACATTTACCATTGGAAGTCAATCCCCCAATATTAACAATTTCGTAAAATATAACAAATCAAGCATGATCCAAATAGATTTATTGGTTCCAGTTGATTTGATTCATCTTTCAATGTCCAGGAGAAAGATAATAAGTTAACAAAAGTTGTCATTTCATTTTTATTCCAACTTGGTGTGACAATCCCCATCATGACCCTTAGAAATTTTATTTATTGATGCTCTTATTACTTTATCGACGAAATCGTTTAATAAATATCTTTACTTTTTTTTGGTGAGATATGATCAATCTTCTGATCACATCAATTTTTCAAATCCAAGGACAAATGTCCTCTCTGGATGTAATCATTCTGTAACACCAATTGAGAAGAGCAATTGGTGTTAAAGCCACTGTTGGTTGCGTCAGAAAACAAGGAAAAAGATAACATTGAAAGTGCAACGATGGATTTATTAACAGTGGAAGAAGTGGATCCGGCCAGGGTCAATCCTAATGAAATAAATGGTGAAAATTACATAAGTATCTCTGAAATGGTCACTTTTGAAGACAATACTGAGAAAACTAACATTCAATTTAATGTCTATACCGAATTTATAGATAGAGACACAGAAGAAACGCTCGAGGTTGCAGAAGTTCAGATTAGCCCAAGTACGAATAATGAATGTAATGATGGTGGTAATTTAAACTCCACTTGAAAATGTCAGGTGAAGATATTGCTGTTGAGACTTCAGTATGTAGCAGCATTCCTTTTAATGCTATCGGTAAAGGAGAAGATGATACAAGAGTTGCAATATGACTACGTAAATCTTCAAAACCTCCTATAAATCCTTATCGTATTCTGATAGCATGGAAAAGGTCAGCGGTTGTCTCTAAAAAAGCTTTTCCGAGTTTAGGCTTATCTTCGCAAAGAGATCAAGCGCCTACTAAAATTCAGAGAAATTAATTTTGCAAATTTTAATCGTTTATCATATTGATGTTGATTAAAAAGTAGACCAAATGTCCCGCTTTATTTCAATGTATTATAAATGTTTGCAAGAATAACTTTTATCCTCTATTGATTATAGGAGATTTAAATATTGACTTATATAATACGAATCGTCGGAACCCCAATATAAAAAAACTGTATCTAAGTCCATAATAGAATTGAATTTGAATGAGATAATTAGAATTTT
Organism: Lepeophtheirus salmonis; assembly: GCF_016086655.4. Taxonomy (NCBI): domain Eukaryota; kingdom Metazoa; phylum Arthropoda; class Copepoda; order Siphonostomatoida; family Caligidae; genus Lepeophtheirus; species Lepeophtheirus salmonis. The sequence continues at coordinate 15,661,164 of NC_052131.2, read as the reverse complement.
GAGCCCAGAAGACATTGTGTCCTGTAAAGTTGGCCAGAAGACTTCTTAATCAATCCGGCCCTTGCCTCTTTATCTATCTTATCCAAAAAAAGAAGAAAAAAAGACGTTTTTTACTGGCTTTTCCAATTTTATAGATCTAAAAACGCTTTCAGTCCCCCAATAGGGTATTGGAAGACTATAATTCTATCAATAAACTTCAAACACGTTTTGTTAATCAATTTAACCCTTCATTAAATTTAAAAAAAGCTTGTTGATCTTCTGTTTCATACAGTTAAATCTACTACCTTAGAGTTTGTACATAAAGAAAGAAAGTGGGAAATGTCGTTTCAAAAATATATTGGGGAAATGTTAGGAAAAGGTTCCCTATTTGTACGTACTATTACATCCGATATTATAAACTTATTTCGATTCTCAGAAATTGCTGAATTGGAATTTAAAGCAAAAATTGACAATGGAAATTTCGGATGTAAAGAATTAAAAAACCTTCTTCCTAAACAACGTTTTTCTACGTTCTTCAACAAGAAAATTATCAATGAAGGCAATATAATTACAGATTCCTGGGAGATATTGAATCTTTTTCAGTTGTACTTCCAAAAGACTGTTGGTGGTTAGAGAGTTAATTTTCCTCGGCCAAAATTTGATAATCACTAGATTTGACTAAAGAAGTTCTTTTATCAAACATAACTTTAAAGATGGGGCCTGATGTTGTCGATGGAAAATTTTCACTCGGTACATTGATGGTGTTGCTCCTTACCTGGTTGAGATAGGAAAGTCCATGGAAATATACCGGCATCTTCCAAAGTCGTCGATGAAGGGCAGGATAGCCTTGATTCCCAAGAAAAGTTTGCCTACTGATGTCAATAAGCGCAGACCAATTATGGTTCTTAATGAAAGCTATAGAATCCTTTCTGGTATTCTTAGAGCCAAAAGTGAGCGATTTTTAAATTCTCAGCTTGGTCTGGAACAGAAAGGATTCCTGAAGGGAAGGATGATTTCCAACATATCAAGAAATATTCGAACTGGAATTGAGAGTATACAAAATAAGGGAAGATTTGATACCATTTTACATGGACACATTTTGGGAGATATAAATAAACTCCTTCCTAGAAGATTTTTCAACCCAAATAGAGCTCTTCTATTTAATGGTACGTCGACTATTAAATTAGGTGATTTGGTAAGTGATCTAATCGTTAAAAAAAAGTTCTCGCCCGGGTTTTACTTCAGCTCTGCTATTTTTCGCTACAGGGATTAAAGATCTTGAGAATACAATAAGTTTTGGGTCTTTGGAGTTGATTTTGGAACGTCAAAACATATTATTGATATCTATGCTGACGATATCACTTTGATATTGAAGGCAAAGTCAGAAATCCAATTAACAAAGGGGATTGAACTTTTAATGAACTACTTTAAGAAATATGAAAAAGGTACGGTTTGAAGATTAATAAGAAAAAGCAAGATATTTTCCCTCTGGATAAACGGGATCCCTTTGAAGGACTTAGAATAGCTGATTCCTCTATCAAAAAGAGTGTCGATATTTTAAGAATAAAGTGTGAAAGTAAAGGAGCCTCGTATAAAAACTGAACTGATCGATTTTTTTATTTACGCTACGATTCACAAATGGAAGAAATTTAATCTCCAAAAGAGAATCGACCTCTTTAATTACCAAATTGTTCCTGCGACTCTTATAAGGCAACTTCTATTCAAATTTTAGCCAAAAAGGTCATTGACAAAGAAAATTGCAGGCTCAATAAGCTTTTTCATCGAAGCTACATAGATTCCTTAAAAAGATCCAAAAGGCAATTAGGAGGAGGGCTGTCTTGTCTCTAAAATTATTCAGAAAGTTTAACAAAAGTTTATAATTCAGCTTTTAAGAAACTCAGAGTCTGAGTGGCGTGCATTTATTTCGTCCCATCCTGGCTACAATTGGTTAATATTTGGAACTGATTTTATTAATGACAATATTGATGAATTCTCTTATTCTTGGGCAGGTGTATAGAAGATCATTTGGAAAGGGGCACTAGTCTTTTTATCCTGTTCTACTATTGCCATTGTGCGTCAGAATAGTAATAAGAAGTTTTTCTTTAAAAACCTCATATATCCATAAAAAAATGGAATGGACAGCGTTCTCCAAGAATATAATCACGGTTCATGACATTGAACATAATTATTTCTTCAATAGTGGAAAGTTTTTCTTCCCACTGAAAAGAGCTGCAATCATCCATCTCACTTCAAATCCCTGGCACTTAGAATAAATTTTCCATTAAACTCTGAAGAACAGGCAGATAAAATCTGCCATGGATATTTCAATTGTTTGAATCTACCTAAAACATGGGAGAAGAGGATCAAGTGTTTCATATATAAAATCAAGGAATGAAAGAGATTTACTGCTCAATTTCATAAATCCTCGGTTTTTTTTAGTAAGGACTGTGGCAAAATGTTAAACACAGTTATACATACGTTCACCACTCCAAATTTTGAGAGATTTTATCACAATAAACAAAGCTGGATTACAGACAAATTTATAACGCCCTTAATTTTATTTGGCCTCTCCTTAAAAATCCAAATTGCTCCTACAAAAACAAAAGCTATGGAGTTTGCCATATCAAACTTTTTAAGCATGATTACAGAGAAGTTGCCAGTAGTAGAGCCTATCAGTGTCGAAGTAATCACATATATTCTGATCGCAGCCGCAGCCCAATATTCTGCCTTCTCCGCTAGGATTCAAAGGGCGTATCAGTGTTCGTAGAACTACACTGGGGACATATTACAATCCTACCACTCATTGTCAGATAAAAACTTAAAATTCAAGCGCTGTTTTATGCACAATTATAAGAAACTTAAAAGCTTTTCCGGATCTGCAGAATAACTATTGTTTTATCCTTAAGATAATGTTGAGAATGTCTGACTTCAGCAGACTAAGGGAGTTTTTCACTTCGGTTGTCGGAAAGGTAATATCTTCAGGTCAGTAGTTTGTTAAATGTTGTGTGGTCCATGCCTAGCTCCATGGCTATTTTACAGAGGCTCCTCTCTGGATTTCGCCGAATCCTTTCTTGTATGATTTTGATTTTCTTCGTATTCCATTTTGTTCGTGGTAGACCACTTGGAGAACTATCTTTGACACTATTTGGCTAAGGTGTATTTAATGAAGGTTCTGCTCATATTCATAATGTTTAGGGCCTTGAATATCTCTGGGTTGCTCTTCTTCATGTAGTGTAGCTTGAGGATAACATCATATTTTCCTTCCATGCCCCTAAATGAAGGATCACAAATAAACTATTTTTCAAACCTCTATGAGTTACATAAGTTTGAAAATTTGTTAATGTATTTAGAGTACATACACCAGGGTAAGTTACCAATTTTAAGAATATGGGCCTAATAGTGTAATTGATTTTTCTAAAGGAAAAAGTCAATTTGAATTGAAAAACTGATTTAAGATGCCTTTGTACTTATTTTTTGAAAATTATCTGTTGTGTTTATGTATGCTTTATTTCATCTATTTTTTGTTGAAACTTTAGAAACTTTTGTTTAGGATTTTGTTTGTTTGTTTGTTTTAATATTTTATTGCTTATATTGTCGTAAAGCTATTATTTTTTCGACTATACAAATCTTATCAAATGAAAATTGTTGAGCGAGAAACAGCACCTTTTAATTAAAAGTTCTTTTAAGAAACTATGTTTTAAACAGTAAGTTATATTTAAGTTACATATATACTCTACCTACATATTAACTACATAAAATTAACTACATAAGTACATATTCTATCAACAAATCATAATTTGAATAATTGGGCTCTATACAAAGTATGTCCACAAGTTATGCCCCCGTCACCACACCCATCTTGGCAATTACTACACATAGTGTACTTTGTTATTATAGCTTGTGTTCTCAATTTCAAATCCCCTCCCTCATCCTTCTTACATAGTAGTAATCAACAGACTGTTTTTAAGAACTTTTGGATCCTGTATCTATAGAACTATCAGAGATGCACATAATGAGGACCAAAAACTTGCAGTAGTATGACTAAATTATAAATAACGTGATTATTATGTAATTAAGAAAAGACTACAAAAATTGTAATTTGTGGTATGTTTAAACACTAATATTTAGTTATATATTTTATTCAATATCTCCTGCTTCATAAGTGATACAGTCTTACAAACACTGCTGAACTGATTGGAAACTAAAATTAGACGGGTTCGAAAATTTTGCATTTTATGGGCATTATTCCCAAAGTTCTGACCTCAATATAATAAGATCCGAATTAAGGTTACATTTTACTGATAACTGATGCCTAAGCAATGAATAACCCAATGCTTTATTTATAGCATATAATAATTATTAAAATTATTGTTATTAGGACATTAAAAACGTTGTTACCTTTATTGTATCTTGCAGCTTCTCCACTGAAAAAAAAAAAAACTAAAAAAAACAACCAGGAATGAGTTGGTAGGAGGAGGCACTTCTTCCAACTATAATTATAGTTGAGATTGTTTACAGCTTACAAAGAGCTAATTTGTATGCAACCAATCAATGTTGAGAACACTGATTGAAGATATGAAACCCCTATGCCGGATCAGACCTGACGGAGCTTCAGTCTTCAGTTATAAATAAGGATAGATATGAATTGCCTTTAGGAAAAAGGCTTGTATAATGATTAGTGTCGTGTCTGTCCTTATATATTCGTTCCAGACAAGTCTTAGGACCGGTATTTAAAAACTTTGTTTCTGAGGGTTATCAGAACTAGAATGGATTAAATAAAGAATAAGTAAAGTGGTGGTATAGCGTCATCAAGGACGGATACTTAGGACTAAAAAGGACCAGACCGAGAGTGAACTAGACGGGACTACATTCTTTAATCCTAAATAAGGACTGAAACAACACTGATGATGAGGAAATCTATTTATTTATTACAGTAGGAATCAGGCGTAGATAGTTTACGTTTTCTAGAAAAGACGGATGATTATTTAATATAAATTGCTTTAAACCTATTTATATATTTTTTATGAATATTATTTTAGATCTGTATACCCTAAATACATATTTTATGGGCCAATTATGGAAATAGGTACAAGTGTTGGTATCAATTTCGTAAATAGGTTAATGTTCTTATTAGATACTCTTTTAATTAGAGGATGTATGAATGGGTTTTAGTAAAATTATATCACATGTTCATTTGTACTATTTATATAAATACATATATTTATATAGAGATAAACGTTAATGTTTCTGACTAGTGTTATATGCATATATATATGAAAAATATTTAAAATTCGGTATAGACCGATTTACATATAAATTCTTCAATGACAAACACATATTAATAATTATAATATCTGAAGCCACCTCAATATATATATGATCAGAAACATAGAATTCGTTATAGGCGATTCAGTCAATCGCATTGTCCATGGAATATCAATCATTGATTGATCGATTGACTTCTTATCTTCTTTAGAGCGGCTTTCGGTTTCCGGAAAAGTGTTCATGCACGGTCTTCAAATGTTGAACATATTACGATGACGTTATTGGAAATTTCAACAGAGAAAGGTCGTACAAATTTTCATACCGTTGTGCCTCCTGGAATACGGAACTCTAAATTCGACCATCTCTTAAAATGGATGATTAAGTTATCCATATATTCATTCCATTCCTTCATATATATTTGGTTCTAACACTTGGAGAAAACAGAAGTCCACCTCAATACGTTCTGAATGAATTAAGAATGATCATAGGCCTTAGTAATTGTCAAAAATAAAAACATATCTATATTTCAAATTCTTATCTATTATAGTTGTATGCTTTTAATTTCATATTAAATGGATGGATTCTCTCTTAATTATTCTGAGTGTTATATGTAGACAGTATTTCTCCTAAAACATTTCGTGTAATTTTAGATTTTCAATTTAATCCAGATATTTATAATCTACATATGTAAGATCTTTGTTTAATATATTGAAAACATCAATGATCAATGACCTGATGGAGAAAAAAATTGATTTCTCCTCATTAGAAATGGTTTTTGTGAAAGAACGCAAGGAGCTGGAACAAAAGATATGGTACACCTGAATTAAGACCCTTGTTAATATCAGCTGCCTGATTTATGATTTTAGTGGAAGAAAATGAATTACTGCTATAAAGAGGAGAACCTTCAATATTTAAAATAGCATTAGTGCATGGAAAATATTATAACTATACATAAATTTAGTTATATTTATCTAATTATGCTTCTTGAAATCAATTTACACCAAAAATAGGTGATGATTCTTCTTTTAGAGGGAGATATTACAACACAACGACTTAATAAATAGTAAACAAAAAAGAAAAATGAGCTCACGCATCTACCGTTTTTCCTTTTTTGAACGTAATACTTAGTTTTTTTGTTTACACACATCCCAACTTTACTCGTAATATATGTATGAGAACAAAGAAATCAGTCCATACAGTGAGACCGGAAAAATAACTCCATCAAGTGGAACCGAAAAATATTGTTCCACGGTCTGAGACCGTTTTTTGTTCAAAAATCGGCCTAGGAGAATTAATCAACATTGAACAGTAGAAAAAATTCCATGCTGGACTGCGTCTCAACACTAATGCACTTGTTAATATTCCTAAATCGAAAATGGGTCATGGTAACATATATATATATACATTTTTTTTTTTTGGAAACTCAAGTGAAACTATGTTATTCACTACATAACGTTGCATGATTGGATCTAGTACTCCTCCAGATGATATTAGAACTATTGTTGTGTTAGTCTTTAATTAATACCTCGGTTCAGTTCAGTCCCACTTGTAGGTCCTACAAAAAGGTAAAATTGATCCCTCGTGACATCATTGAGGGTTACTCCTTTTTTTTATTATTTTCATATATTAAGAAATTAATGATATAGCAAAATTAAAAAAATAATATATCGTTTTGTATTGAATTTCAATGAAAACATGAATAATGACTATAGATGGAACCACAAATTGGACCAATCCAATCAAAAAAACAAGTACTGGGCAGATAATGGTTAAGATTTAGTAGATTATAAAATATAATCTTCTCTAATCCATATTGCAAAATATTTTTTTGATTAAACGGCGCTTTTTCCTATATTTTCGTGTGTTTCCAAGGTGTGTTCCCTGCAGTGTAGTCCTGCTCAAAATGTGTTAACTATACATAATGTATCATCTGATATTATCCTAATTTTGAATATCATTTGATCATCGCATACCTATGGTAATATTAGGTACAAAAGTCTATACTCAAGACTTGTCCATTAGGCGTTTTTACATCCAACAATAAAGTTTAACGTATGTTATATTTGTTGGTCATTAAGATTACGGCACAAGTAACATATCGATTCTGATCTAACTCGATACGAATATTATAAATGGGCACAATAAGAGGCTATTAAACTTTTAAGATCAAAGTTAAAGGTAAAGATAGCACAAAACGTTCAAATACATAATATACCAAAACTTTTGAACATATTGAGATACACAGCTTCATAAATATGTAGGCTTAATAAACATATTTCAGATAGCAAAATATTAAGGATCAACATTTTAGATCGAAGTCACACAGAACGTCAAAATTGCAATATCAACCATCCCTTTTGCACAAATTGAGATACTGAGCTGAAATCATCTCTTTGTGGCACACAATATATGTATATATACCTAAAAGAGTGTGGTTTATACGTGTCCATAGAGAGGCGGTTGGTGAGGGGGGGATTGTGCTATGATAAGTGGATTACCTTTTTTAACCTAATTGGTATAGTATGATTAGTATATGTAATATTTGTAACATATAGTCAATTTTCTGCTCCATGGTTTTAAAGAGAATTAAAATTAGAATTATCAGGATCTTTTCCGACAATTACGAAACATTCATATTTGAACTATTAGTATATGTAATGCATAAAATTATTTTCTGAGGATTTTTTTTTATTTTTTTGAAAATTAATTGGACTATTTTCAATGTAATCGAATAAAGTCGTATCTTTTCTATTTCGTTAATGAATTCCTCAGTAATGATTCATTAGAAACCATTGATTTGGAAAGGTCAAACATTTTTCATCTACATAGATCCTTTTTTTCTTATGTCATTCATACAAATAAAAAAAACCTTCCTGTTTATTGCGTAGTACATTTCTTATTCATTATAATCAAGCAAATACATTTTTGTTTTATTTTTATATAGAATTGCCTTAACTGTATACATTTGTATTGTCAAACTTTCAAGAATCGTCATCAAAATTTCAATTTGTTTAAGAAAACAATAGGTTATATAATACCAAACAATATATAATTGAAGAAAAAAAAATTACAGGAGGGTTTTACGAGTTGAAAACATGATTATAAAGATAGGACCGATCTATATTCCATCAGATTTGGGTCATAATTAGAAAGAATTGGCTATCTATTAACTGATTTTGGTCCATTTTTCTGGGAGTTTTCAGAAAAAAGGTTGAGTGATACAATCAAATTAACGACGTAAACAATGTAACTGTTAATGTAGATGTCACTCCAAGCACTAATCAAGATAAATAGAGATGCTACGCTCAATATTGATAATAGATTTCTTTAAACTTGGATTAAACAATAATAAAAACTGTTTAAGATTCAAAAAATACCTCGGATTTTCTTAGAATTGTAAAAAGCTCTAGTACCCGTGTCTGTTAGAGTCTTGGATCATTCCAGATAACACAAGTTCACTTATACCATACACAGATCCATAACCCGTCCTGTCTTTACATGATTAACGAAAATCAAGTAAAATTTGACTTTTTCATAAATATTTTGAATTTGGATACTAAACAAAGATGACCTATTCCACAGAATTTAACTCTCTGATCACATCACTATCAAATCCTCATAACCAAATATATACATTTTAAGCATAGTTTCTATAATTGTAGATTGGCGAATCTTTGGAATTATATACCTCTACCCTTTGTTCAGGGAAGTGAGGCTGATCACAAGCGATTTTTAGTTATTTCTTTCCTTTTTTTGTAAATATATTATTTACATTTTAGGATAATTTTATTTTGTTAACATATTTTTGTTTTTCACTTTTCCTTAATTTTTTAAATTTAAATATTCATACCTTATATGTATTGCTCTTATTGGCAGCAATAATTTGTTTATTTAGTAACTACTAAATATAAGTCGACCTTTTAAGGATTTCACTATCGCCTTGGTCCAAGTTCATACATTTATTCGATTATATTATCACGTGACGCCGTAATGACGAATCTGCAATAGTATTTTTACTTATATTATAAGTTGAGTCAACTTTTTAGAAGGAAAAAGACTAAATAAATTACAGATATGTTTATTTATTATGTTGAAAATTTAATGTAGATTTTAAATATGTGCTTATATTCGATATGACATTATCCCATCTTGAGAAAATGCAATTTAATGGTTAAAAAAAGCTTATGTTTGGAAATTATCTTTTTTTTCGTTTTCCAAGTGTTTTTACGTGAGAGGAACTTATTTGGAGTAAAAATAATAAGGGTGTGATTTACAATTAAGTATTTTGTTCTTAGGGGTGTTATGAAAGAAAGTATGTATGAACGTATATTTGGTTTTTTTAATTTATCTTAAATATAAGCAACCCACGATCATTTTCCCCAATGAGTGTTTGTAGATAAAGGTAAGCCAGGGTACGGTCTAGAGACTTAAGTACTCTCTGGTTTATAGTCATATTAAATTTATTTTCCCAAGCTGATATCTTTCTTCTTTCATCCTTGAGGAGAGAACATCTAAGTGTTGAGCAGCTACGTGTGACTGTTCTCATAAAAAACAGATGGTAATATCTAGGATTAGTTTTGGGAATTATCTTAAAAGTTATTAAACCAATGTTTGTCAACACCTTATTAATTCGTGTAATGCCGATTAATACCGTTAGTTTTTGTAATAATAAAAAAAGCGAGTAAATAAACTCATTCAAACATGAATAGGCAAACAATGGAGTTTTACAATATTATTTTATTAACATCCTAATGATTATTTTATATTCTCTATTCAAGTTCGTCACGGTGCATCCCCGTCCTCCTGACTCCACATCAAAGTGACGACGAGAATATAATAATATAATTATCTACTCCAGATATATTAAAATGCACAACAAGAATCTTAATAAAAGCGTTTTAAGTTCTGTAGTTTGGTGTATCTTTTCAAATGAGGTATTTGTAGAGCCTTGGGATAAGTTTTTCCAAAATATAGAAAGAAGAACCATTTCAGGAGCTTTGGTAAGGCGCCCCATACACCGATCCTTTCCACGATATTCAAGGTGTCAAAGAAACATAATTTGGAAGTTCAAGCATGTGCTTTGTTGTTCGTACGTAGGAAAAGGGTCAAATTTCTTCTTGAATGAGCTGCTTACTATATCCTTATTCCAAGTTATACGGCTCCAAGTGGATCTCTTCGCAAAATATAATTATCTGGCAGATGTTTTTGGAGGTGGGGAAGTTGCCATTATTGTATGAAAGTGTCTCCTTTTTTCACTGAATGGGGATAAGTGGTTTGATATAAATCTTATATGAACTAATTTTGGTCAACCTATTTTAGAATTTGTTGGTGTCTAGATTTAGATCTGTGAAGATTGAATAACGAGAATTTAATATAATTACTCCTCCAGGAATATTAAAATACACAACATAATCAAAGCTCTTTGGCGTAGAAACAATAGAAAAACCGAGGCGTTTTTCCTTTTCAAATAAAAGCCTTTATTTGATAATTACATGACATGTAATATTTATATAATTTTATGATTACGACTGAAGAACATTATTTTAATCGTAGTTAAGTATTCAAATGTTATTGAATAATAGTTCATATGTAATGTCTTATGATATTATAATTGATAACTGAGCATTAAGTGATTTGAACTTTTTCCATTCGAACAGCTGTTTAATCTTTCTTTTATCTTAATATAGGCATACTATTTATATAAGTGATATGTATTATATCATTTTAAAAGAATTTTGCAATTTTTCCCACTTTCTCCCTTTTCCTTTTTTCCATTGCCATTTTTTCCTCTGCTATTTTTTTCCTTGCCTTTCTTCCCTTGCCATTTTTTTCTTTACCCATTTTATCCTGATATACATTAATACGTACAAAAGGTTCACCAAAACATTCCATTTTGTAGTAAATTAATGATAAGTATACAATACCAATATAAATACGAGAAAGAATCAGCTATTTTAGATGCTTGTATGTTTCTTCAAAACTAATCATCATTTTCATTTTACGTATAAATATCAAATATCGATCCGTTGATAAAATATAAACTTAAAGTTAATTGAATTAGTAAAAGTCTTGATTTGATTACCTATCAAACTATGTAGAATTCATGAAGAAACATTAATTTCTTAGAATTTTTTTTTTTTCAGTATTGCTTTAATCGAAGTAAAAATGATTGGTATCATATTTTCTCCTTTTTCATTTGCTTATATTTTAGACTTTAATATCAGTAAAGCAGCAAATCAAATTTTTTTTTATATGTCCTTTCTAAGTTATGCCTCTCTTCTCCAACCATCATGGCTATTGCAAATGATGGTAAAAAAACTGATCTAAATTGTATCTTCTTGTTTTTTAATTTGACATACTGATAAACAATTTGATTAACTCAAATACTTTGTTTCTTTTTAAACATCAAAATAATTAAGTTTTACCTTATTATCCGTCATGATTGAGTGTACATATTTTTTTAGTAGTCTTAAAGAGAAAGAACCTTCCCTCCCTCAATCACACGTCACTGGTATGGTGAGCCCTGTAACTACTATAAAAAAGATCTACTCCTCAAAAATAATATCCTGATGTAGTAAAAATGAGCTTTTAAACAAATTGTAAAAAATATTTACCTCGTGGTGCCACCCTACTTGGCTAAACTAATAAACAAATAAGTAAAACAACAACTAAGCTTATGCATTTCAATCTTTTAGCATCTAGATGGAGACTCTTTCCTTGGTTATGTAAACAAACTACCATAAAGTAAACAATGATCATGCCTCATTGGTGGAAACGTTGAATAGGGTAAATAACTATAGATTTTATAAATAGTCAAGAATGAGGAATTACAGGAAAAGATAGTAAGTGATGCTGATTTTGCTTGTTTTTGAAAAGGTGAATCTCTAGCAGCTTCCTCGCCCCCCTTGGTCATATATTTCAACATCTCAGTGTAAAAATAACACAAAAATACACGCTTTAATCAAATAAATATATTAAAGAATAGAGTTAAATTCGAGAGTTAAAATTGAATGATTGAAGTCGAATCCAGTTCAAGTGCGACAATGATACTTATATTTTACTTTGAGTTCCTTTAATGAGGGTTCAAGTTTACTATCAATAAATAACTCTTCGAAGGCGACGGAGTTTTTATTATGTTATGAAATAAAAAATCGCGTTTAAGACATAAAAATATACCGTGGCCTTTGATCTGCATAGTTAAAACTGGAAGAGTGTAGCGGGCCATTGAACTAGTCATAATTGTATAATTGTTTTAATTTGTAGGTCATTGTACCATTCCTATTTTTCGTTATGAAAAATTATTATTATTATTTTTTTTTTTTTTTTTGTAAATTTGGAACCATTCTTAATTATAAATAGTTCTTTTTAAAATTAGTAATAATGATATATTCCTTCATATCGAAAATAAATAACTAGATACTTAATTACTCAAGAATCAAATAAATATTTCGAGTTTCCGTGGATTAAGTTCGAAGAAAGTTGATTATTAAATTTCAAACAAGTTCGAGTAATTTGCAAAATAAAATTTTTTTTAAATAGATTTGTGTCTGAGGTATCTTAATCATTAATGTAGCCGCCCTTTGTAGCAGTGATGGTTTCCAGGCAGAGGTAGAAGGTCTGGAACCCGCTGCGGGTGTAGTCTTCTGTCATAGCGTCCCAGTTCTGGGTGACAGTGGCTTTGAGGACCTTGGTGTTTGGATGACGGACGCTGCAGGCCTTCTCCTCGACATGCACCCAAAATGTGTAGTCGAGGTGGTTGGCATCAGTGCTGTAGGGGAACCAAAAGACAAAAAGGGTTTCTTTTAATGCTGGTGTCAAAAGTGAACACTCTACCCGCTTTTTTTATGGATCTCTAGACAGTCTGGTGTGAAACCGCCGAGATCTCTCGCATAGGCCATAATGGAGCTCTTTTCTTTACCTCCTCCACGTTCAATTTGACCTATTCGACAGAACCCTTCTTTCTCTCCAACGTTTCAGACTTGCTGACGGCATAGGTCCTAGATCTGTCTAACTACTTGGAGTGCTGCTCAAATAGAAAGTCTTCAGATTCCAATGGACTAACTGGTACTATCTCATATATATTTCTTAGGATTCAAGATTACCTATTTTGTAGAAATTGACATTTTGTTGTAAAAATGAACAAATTATATTCTGCTCTAATTTGAATGCTTATTTGAATATTAACCAGGGTGATTGAATAAAAATTACAAAAATTTATTCTAGGAAATTTGCATAACCATTACTATTTTTAAAGAATGTGCTCAATTTTAATTAAAGAGTAAGAACAGATTTTTTTCTTCAATTTCAACAGTTAGGAATGGAATAGAAATAAGTCAAATACTTGTTAATAAATTAGAAAGAAAAAATAAGTGGAATACTTCAAGTGTTTTCCATTTTTTTTGCTTTAAAACTAATGTATATTGTACATCATTAAACTGATTAAATAGGCCAATTATTGAGACAATATTTATTTCATTAGTAATACTCTTATATTTTATTCATATTTAACAATTTGAAAATATACTATTTAAATATAATAAATGATATTGATAAAAGTAGCTTAAATAAGTATTCGATACGTATAATTTAAAAAATCAAAATATAATTTATAGGTCAAATATTAACCTATGAATATGAGAGATTTAATTGATAAATTTATACAATCAATACAGTCAATTAGGAAAATAAAATATAGAAATCTACATTTATTTAGATGGCTTGTTGATACATATGTATGCATTGTCCATTATCAATGCCGGTTTCCCCGCAAACATTATTTTCCTTAAAAAAAACGAATTTCAAAATTTATTATTTTAAAAGTGAATAGTCTATCCAGATGTTAAATAATCAATGATTAAGGAAAGCATATTATATAATATTTATAGTTAAAGATGTTTTTAATTTATAAATTGTCTATCAAAAAAATCATCCAGATTTAATGTCCTTAGAGTTTATCCAAACGTTGTGTTCTGGTAAATTTTGCATCTAATCTTTTTTAGGATAGGGTATCTTAGTGAATGGGATCGAGTCATGGGAGGCATAGAAACAAGCCTGTCTTATGTAAAAAGTTCCAACTTGTCTTCATACTTTATTTTGTTCTCCACAAACTTTCTCATAGCATCCACGAATCCATATTCGTAAAGTGATAGACGGATCACTCCATGTGCTTTCTACAATAAATGCAAATCCTATCTATTTTATCTGATTTTGGTTTATTAGTGAATAGTATGGATGTATCAATAGGATACCTTCTGCACTTCTCACTTGAGTTTGTGAGCGGATTCATTGAGCGGCTTCCTAGAATCTACAGTGTATGATAACATAAGAAGTATCATTAACGTCAAGGTTTTCTCTTGTACAGAACTATGTTTAAATAATTATCGTTATGAGTTATGATCATTCCTCATACCAACACGTCTTTTTCTGTCTATTAATAAATAATATAAAGCTTGTTTAGCCGGGTTTTTTTTTACTTTTTCTCCTTAGAAAGATATGAAAAAAGTATGTTATCATACAACATAACTGTTGATGAATGGATTAAATATTTCTTTAACACTGAATAATCCAAGGATATTAACTAGTTTCCCTTGCATTAATTGCCAACAGTTGCCGACAGTTTAACAATTGTTTAAGATATAGCTAATATCTCATAGGGGTTGTAAATAATAACATCCAAAAAGTCGTTTAATAAACTTAAATTACCTAAATATCACTCCTTAAGGTGATAACCAAATCAATTATGCGTGTACAAATTATTTATTTTGAAGAATTTATCATCCTTGCAGCCTTTGATGATGTAAATTTCATCATTTTTCGGCTTTAAATTTTTTTTTATTACTATTTCAAGAATATTCAATATTTTATGAATAAACGATCTTTAAAAAATGCCATTATGATTTTTTTGTAAGAAAATTATTTTTTATAAGCAATTGAAATTTAAAAAAAGTTTGTATCGCATTGAGCGCGATCTCTTTTTGTAAAGAGTTTTTGAATGTAAAAAAATTTTTACATCCCAAAGAATTTTTTTTTTTTTTAGTTTCCTAAATATTAGGGAGTAACCCATATTAAAAGTTAATAATGAAGCATAAAAGACGAAGAGTAACCCTGAGGATTTGTTGGAGAGTTATAATTGTAAGTAGCTAGCCGTTCTCTTTCAAAACGTTCTTCAAATTGTCTAGATTACTATGTTGATTTTCAATGTATTTTTCTTTAATATGTTCAAAATGCTCCTGATTAGCATTACTGCTTATAAAATTTGAACTCTTTATGCCAAATTAATAATAACCTTGGTAATTTAAAAATATTATGGGAGGGTAATACAGGGAAATTTCTCCCCATGCTTGTTTCTCCCTTCTCCCCCAACTTAGAATAGTAGCAGCTAAAAATTGCTTCCTACGTCATCTACTAGAACAATTCTAAAATTGCCCTAGAGACACAAACTACCCTTGAGAAAAAAAAAACATATATAGTTACTATCCAATTAAGATGATTCTTTAAAAAAAAGATTTTTTCCATTCCCTTCTCTAGGTAATTTTATTTTCTCCCTTTGTATGGAAGAGAAAGGCGGGTATATGGTGAAAGCGAAAATTTAAAAAATATTGCATTAACTATTCTAGAAGTATTAAAATCCTAATGATGTGTTCTTTACCACTGTGCTATGTAATAAGTACTTTTTTTTAAATTTATAATATTTATTTTATCTAATTTTGTTTGTTTTTTTTCATTTGGAGAAAAAAACGCCTTTTTCCAAACTTTTATTTAAATTATTTAAAAAAATGTCATGTTTGTTTTGTTGCTGTTTGCTTTTATTTTGTGAGGCTGATGTTGTTACTTGTTTTTAAGTCTGTTTTTTAAAATTGAAAATGTATCAAGACTATTTCCTTTTTGTTTTTTGTAGGTCTTTATTTCTGGAGGGTTAAATGTATACTATATTATTAGTTGTTGTTATTTTTTGGCGAAACTCCATTAACATTGAAAAAATATGTTTGAATATTATACTCCATTACGATATCTATCAAAAAAAGAGAAAGCTACTTGACATCGTTTATGATGGTTATTATGTTTACTTTTGTGCAAAGTAGGGGGAACATTGAAGATTATTTACATATTCAATACGCATTTTTTACTATGTTTTCATAAAATACAAGGAAATTATTAACTAATGGAATATGAAATATGTTACGTTAATTAATGAGAGAGAGACAGAAAGTGGGTTCGATCATCAGCTTTGATATTGAAATAATATATGTACGTATCTATATACATTTTTCTCCGTGATTGATGAATTTGACCTAGATATTTAATGAAAACTAAAAATATGCATTATAAAATCATTCAATCAGTGCTTTATATGTAAACCTCTTTAATTAAGATTATTTCAAATATTGCGAAGTTTATTTAGAGACTGATGTACTAACAATTTATACCACTCCTTTCTGTTTTTTACATTTCAATGTCATACCGAGTTGTGGAAAAGTTTAGAGCCAATTTTTAAAACTTAATAACCCAGTGTATACTCGCAGGTGCGACGTTGAAATCTGAACTTTAGTTTATTTTGGAGTTCAGAGGTTCTGGTGAGGTTTTCAGAGACGGACATCAATAAAGTTAGGCACGTTGAACATTTTATAGCACTCTCTAGATATTTCTTTTATTTTTTTAAAACACGAAGAAAATTGTTTCTGAACGTGACACCCGTGATAATATGTTACGAGCACATAATTTAAAAGATGAACAATCCTTTGTGACCTAAAAAAATTTAGTTTGGTGTCCGTCATTCTTCAGGAATGAAGGCTCCAGTCGCTTCCAGTTCAGTTCTAAAAACTTAGAGTCTCTGTTAATGTCACTCAACTTTATGTCATCTTTGTTAAATCAGTTTTAGTACTAAAGAACGGTCCCAAAGGCTGATAAGACCTATTGTAAGTCTGGATAGAACTAAGTCTAATAAAAAATTTAAATTTATGCTATATTTTAAAATGAAGTTAATTGGAATAGGATTTATTTCGACAATTCCTTATTTTCTATTCAATCCATATGCTTAACCTAAGATATGTTGACAATTAAATTTTCATATTTTTTTGTGATATATTAAAATTTGTGTTTGCTTCAATTTATATATTCAAAAATACGATTTTTTCAATTCATTTTCATAATTTGAAATTAACAAAATTCTTTGAACGCAAATAACTCCACAACAAAAGCAATTTTTAATTACAATTTGTTCCCAAGTCAAATTTGCATCTTTTTGTAGAAAATAGTTATCCCCCTTAAAAATTTTCATAATAAATAGTTATTTAAAGAGAAACAAAATTGAGAAAATGCCCAGCTATTAAAATACCAAAGTTCAGTGAATGGACAATGGGGCACTTCACATTTCTCATATGATTTCAAAAGCTATGTAAGACGTAACTTTAGATATGTACTATTACAATGAAAGCCAAAAAAAAAAAAGATACAAGATTATTTTTCTGTATAGAAACGGAGGAAGAAAATAAAACTAATAGAAGCCCGAAAGAACTTTTTATTCCTCCTTTCATTTTTTTAACCAATATCAGGAAAGAAAAATAAAAAAATTGTTACTAAGCAAAAATTCAGAGAGCCTGAAAGAGAGAGCCAAATACAAAACTCTTGGTTATTCTTTTCATGTTTAATTTACATAACAAAGTATTTAAATGTTATATTAAACCTTCCATATTCCAAAAAATAACTAAAAAGTCATTTTATTCTTTAATATAAGAGTTTTATGAAATTAGAAATTTATATAACGCAATTGTGAACTGGGTAAAAAAGAACCCTCAAAGGTATTTTTTTAAATTACATGATAAACAGTTGGGCAATTATAATTATAATTTCATTTATATTTTGTAACTCGTCTTACTTTTGTTGTAACGGGCAGACATCCCACACAAAACAAAGAAAACAGAAAGAAGGCCAAAATCAACAGGGAGATAGCAAAATAAGTAATCATACCCAATACTATTTATTTTTTAAGTAATTTATTACATTATTTCCCCGAAAATTTTAAAATATATATGTATATATACATGTTTTTATAATATTCAAGTCATTCATAGTATTTTATTCGATACTATATTTTAATATTGACTGGTAGTATTTTTAACAACCGTAGCTATACATTTCTTATTTATATTTGATAGCCAAAATTTCTTCATATAAATATTAGACTGTAACAAAATATATATGTCTTATTTTGCGTTTAATTCCTCTAAACAAGAAAATAACTATCAAACGTTCAAAAAAATGGTCCTTCATCGACGTGTTTTGATTTGAAAAAAATGAAATTTTGATGTTGTATCCTTAAAATTATCGATTTGAATCAAAGTTACAGGATTTTTATATTATTAAGTATTATAGATGAAACATATATTTTGCAACCATATATAACCAATCTAATTCTAACTTCCCTCATTTGCCTATGGTATAAGTATTTTCATTCTAAACATGTTGGCAATAAATAAATATTCTCTTTTGGTACTGCATATTACGCGAATGTATTTTGATGTTTATCTTAATTTTTATTACTAAAACCTCATCTTTAGATAGCAAGTGTCAAATTTAACATTGTTAAATATACTATCGTTGTTCATTTATGCCATATAAGACACCCTATTTTACGAATTTATAATTTTGGACTACAAAAACTGTCAATTAAACTCCTAAAAAGACGACCTTTTATTTATTGTTCCTTAATTTCTGGGGTTGATTTTTTTTTACATAAGCATTCCGAATTGTCTATCTTCTTGCTAGAGCTGGATAGTAAGGATAGTAAAACAAGCTTGCCACACATCTTTCCACACAAAGTTCATGCTGATACTTTTTACTTTATTTTGAAAGTCCATATTTTTTTTATTTTCTAAATTAATTGTATTTAATGTAGCGTATGTGATGCACCGGTTTAAAATTTGAATCTACTTTCCATCTACATATAAAACTAAAAATTCATTATTAAATCGGCTATTAGAGGCAACTTTTTTGTATTATCTTCAGCCAACCGATCCTTTGAGATGTAGAGACGTACGAAAACAACTTACCGTTATGAGCCATATTTAATGTGAGAAGCATAAAATTGATCAATAGGTATCATCAACGACATTCCCAAACATTTCTGGCACACCTGTAAACGAGTTTGGTCTATCTTTGATACTATTGAGATCACTTATCATGTAACATAGCGGTGATTCATTGGAATAAAGTTTACACATTATTCAAACAAGTCTATTAACCAAAAGTTTTTATATTATTTGCACTCTGAGTATGGTCTACTATCTTTGCTATCAAGTTTTAAGCAAGAAGATAGATACTTTGGGATATCCAAAATAAGAGAAAAAAAAGATTAAAGTGATTTGAGAGATATCAGTGTAATTATTTATTAATAAAATAAAAATCTTATAACTTTGATTCAAATCGATAATTTTAAAGATATAACATCAAAATTTCCTTTTTTTTCGATATTTTACAGATTTTCAAATCAAAACGCGTCCATGAAGGGCCTTTTTTTTTCTTTTTTCTTTTTTTGACATTTGATGTTCATTTTCTTGTCTAAAGTAATAAAATGTGAGTAAACATTATCCGCCGATACCAAAATCCCAACTTTTATAATGTCGGTACACCCTAATATAAATACGACGATGGATCAATAAGAAATTATAATCCTGTCCTTCTGGAAAACCCCATAAGAAATCAGAAGGAATAAGAAACTTTTCAGAAAAAAAGTTTATTCAATCCACTGAACCTCAATTAAGAATTGCTAAATATAAGAATAACCCCTAAATAATGGATTCTATAAATGAATAAAGAATTATATATAATCTGAGTTAATGTTTCAGATGTATACTGAAAAGTATTAGTGATGGACTGTAGATTTCAAGAAATAAGAAGTATTTTAATACATCTTGGAGTGTATAATATCCCAGTTCAATAAGAGAGGGAGATATTACAAGTAGTCTGTCTCAAATAAAAATTCAATTAATTGTTCATTTATGATTAAAAAATTGACATTATTTATGGCCTTTTATTTTTGGGAAAAGGCTATTTTATCATCACAATGGAAAGGGACCAACATGATATAGTTAACCAAAATTGTTTTTTTTTAAATATAGGTAAGTTATTGTTCAAGGATTTCAGAATTTAAAAAATCCTAATAATAAGCTTATATATATATTTTTTTTTTTTTTCTCCTGATTTCAGTGATGCCAATATTTATTTGAAGGCGACGAAGTAATTTATATTATTCGACAGGAATCCAAACCTATTTTTACTTTGGTCTGTAATTTTGGCCCAAACATTTTTCCCACTGGAAATCCACCTATTTATTTTGACCTCCTAAAAATTCGCTTCTGGAATATTTTTCCGAATGAAATATTCACACCTTACTTATTTTATTTTAGAGACTCGAAACTTACCTTTAGTCTAAACTGTTTCATCTCAGCCATAGATCAGGTGAAGAAGAAAAAATGAAAATAGTGAAGAAATATAGAAGGAAGAAGCTTGATAAGGAGTAAGGAATCACGGAGACCGGATCATGAATTCATTTCGAAAGGATTCATTGACAATTTGCACTTTATTCAGGTGGCAAATATGCCATGTGTCAAAATCTCTACGAAGTAAGATTATCAGAGGTAAAATATCCGTTGTAAAACAAACTAAAACAATGTTTTTCCACCTCCAACCATGACTGATGCCCTCGAATACGCACAAAGGTGGTTGATGCTTATTTAATTTTGTCAGATAAGTTATTGAAGATTTGTTTTAGTTTATAACTTCAATATCAATTTATTAATTAGCATAAATTTTTGTGAAAATAACTAAAATGTGAAATTCAAAATTATTATTTTTTTGTTCGAAATAGACACCCTTTACCGCAATTACTCATCAAAGACAAAGAGAAACTTGAACAAAGGCAGCAAGGACAAATTCTTCAGAGATATTGGGCCATTTCTAGCTTATATTAGAATTTTATCATTTTCACAAAAGCTAATGCTAATAAATAAATTTATATTTAATTTATAAACGGAAACAATACGTCACGAAATATTTCTCATTCTGTGTAGTACATTTGAGGATTTTTTTAAATAAAAAACCTGAAACCCCCCAAAAAAAAAAAAAAAAAAAAAAAATCGACCAAATGATATTTCCCTTTGATTTATGTAAAAAATGATTAAATATCACTTAATTTTAAGTACTAAATTCAAGCAGCCTCTAGGTCTTTAACATATCTATAAATAGCAAATATATTTTAACTTAATGTGCCAAATAGTATATGATATAATCAAATAAAAATGCTAAAAATATTAGATAACTAAACTATAATAAATAATGTTAATTATCACAATTGGCATTGAACAATGTTTTTTTTAAATCAGGATAATATGTAATATATGAAATCTCTTCATGATTAATTAATTCCAATATGTGTTCACACAAGTAAAATTTGGTTTATTATCGGAAATATGAGAAAATGCATTTTTTTTCTATATATTTCAGTGCCGGTTTTAGTTATATAATTTATAGATATTCATATTAAAGGAATATATAACCATTATTTTGGATGCGATTAGTTCAAATAGGAAATTTTTTTAAATTATTAAATCATTTTAACCTAGTTATAATAGATAAATAAGCAGTAATTTAATATTGTTTTGTTTAGAGAATACTTATAAATATATACTTTTATTTATTAACCTTATGATGTAGGTATATCTGTTGAAACTATAGTTTTTAGTTTTTATATTGATTCTAAATATATAATAAGGGAAAATAAATATCCCAACACAAAATAATTTATTAACAAAAATTTTGTTTAATTAAACGTTGACAAATGTAAATAAGATTTTCATAGTTGTTCAAGTCTACAACAGACGGCACTGGTCCCCACTTCACATCTACCAGGTGCTAAAAGTTATGCCAGGTGCTAAAAGTTATGCACCAATAACTTGGTTGGATTATGGTCGAAAAAGATGTGGTCCCTTCCTATCCAGATTTGAACCTACTGAACTTGGGCGTGTGAGCCATTTTGGAGAGAGAAATCAAAAAATTCCACCCTTAAATGTGAACTCACTGAAAGGCACCCAAGTGGCTGCGTTGGTCAAATTTTCTGATGAATTCGTCATCAACTCCTGAAAGGACTTTTGGCAACGTGTAAAGGCTGCTATTGATGCTGAAGGTAATGAAATAGAGTGAGGAAGTTTTGAAAGTCCTTGTTTACAAACTTAGTTAATTTTTTTAAATTGAAAATAAAAAATGATTTAAGTATTTCTCAAGAAACATTTGATTTCACGTTTTATTGCCCTACCCTGTATATTTAATATCTGTAACAACAGGTTTATATTGCTTATATGTCGCTTCAAAATATTTTAATAATTAATATATTAGTGTTGTCAAAATTCTTGAGTTGTTAACTTTCTTTCATTGGTCACCCCCGCCTAAACAATGTCCCGTAATCTCAATCCGATAATTCCCTTATCAAAAACCAGATTATTCCATATGTGTCAACGTGCGTCTTTCTTACTTCGAGAAAGAAGATCCTGAAACCTGGTTTGTAATAATGGAATCAAGGGTAAGATCGGACAAACAAAAATCAACACCAGCAAAATAAATATGAGCAGTAGAAATAAGTTTATCATTCACGCATTCAGAGAGTACCATAATATACATGAAGAATGGACAATGTTAATGAATAATAATGTTTCAAAAGAGTAAGATATGTTGAGTTGAATATTGTTGTCTCCGTTCTCCCTTGTTACATAATTAGAAAACTGTCGAGTGAGTGTTTGTCAGGGAAGTTTGATGCCCTCAAGGAAAGTATTTTGAAGCTCTCCATTTTTTCATCCCAAGAGAGAATTAAGACAACATTGGACCTCCTCTTAGATGTGTCAATATTAGCTAACAATATTATTACTTCTCTTAACAGCTTTTTAGATCCCATATATATGTTGTGTACATGTTGTAATTTGTAAAAACAGATGGTACAAAATACGATTTCTACGTCTCATTACACTTTATTTATTTGCAACATCCCTCATTTTAATTACCAACTTTTCATTAATGTTATTATTTCATTTAAGTCTATTGAAATTACTTATTTATTACGTATTTGCAAGTAGTATAATTGAGGTCATTTATAGTATAAATGTCAGTAATAACATCATTAATACGAGAGGGGTATGATAAGTTTCCGACCTAACAAAGATACAAGATATTTTTTCTGAATTCTTTATTTTATTTTTCAATATAGTATCCTTGTGTATTCACACTTCTCGCAGAGATGCACCCATTTCTGTAACCTGTCCAAATAGTACACAATGTTTTTCTCAGCCTACAATTGCTTTCTAGTTCCCCTGATTCCAAAGATTTTGACTACTTACTTTTAACATTTTTAACCAAAAACATTAACATGAAATATTTTTTTTAAAAAAAGACGTACGAATGCCCTTTTTTCTGTAAAAAGTGTGGTTACTTTAAGTAACGATTTCTCTCCAAAATATGGAGATATTTACTTTTTTTTTTAAACAATAAAAAGAAGTTTTTCTCCCATCCTTATATTTTCAATCAGCAAACAGTACATAGTGTTAATAAGAATAAAAATTAGTTTTAGTTTACTTTTGTCATTACATGAGGAGCAATACAAAATCTTGGGTAATAAAATCTTCTATATTTACACAACAAAGTATGTCTGTTTGTGAAGCCCTTCTCCCTCTGAAGTAAACACTTCCACCCATCTTGTGTGTCCGTTGTTTTTAAAATGCATAATAAAATAAATATATATGAATTTAAATATAATTATGATATTTTGCTTACACCAATTTTATTTTAAATGCAGAAAGGCTCTTCTCTTTATATCAATAATACATTTTCTCCCCCGAATCATAGAGCAGACCCCTTAATTTAGGATCTTAACTCAGTAGTACCCTATGTCTCTCTCCCAACTTCTCCTAGTGCTATTTTTTTTCTTACAAACATGTAAACTCTACTAAAACTGCCTGACTACTTGATCTAAGAAATAACAATGTGGCAACGAGTGCGTGCAGCTAAAGTTGAACTGCTCATATTAGAAATGAAAAGGAAGTTTATATATATAATATTAAAGTAAAGTGTCCATGTTTTTTTGTATATTAGTCGACACCTAAAAGCTCAAAGCAATGGAGGGTATTCTAGTTAATTATGAATATATATCGTGAATGCATTAAATTTTGATGGCATTGCTCCGTGGATAGTAAATGTTGATTCGAAATTCAAACTTTAAGCATTGATGCCAAATGAACAGTATCAAGGGATTTGGAGGACCATGTTTGTAAAGTCAGAAGGGTTTTTGAAAAACATTTAGAGAAGAAGATTATTTTATATCATGATAAATCTATATTTACTCAACCAAGAGTAAAATTTTATGGGCATTACATATCTGAAGAAGCCACTGAAGTTAACCCTTAATAAATTGCGTGCAATTAGTAAATTTTCAAATTCGAAAAATAGGAAGGATATCTGGAGTTTTTCAATCAACGAAGTCCGTTTTCATCACAGATAAATGATGCAGCGGGGCCTATTAGAGAACTAAATATCATTAATTTATTAAAAGTTAAATTTAGATAGACTACCATACTCTATACTAATTAATAACATATATAATTAAAATAATTTTTGACTTCACCACCTTTATTAGCTCCACTCAATACGAAATTAGTAACATGCATTGAGAGAGATAAAACAAAAATTAATTGTGTAAGATATGCGTAACGTCAAAAACATAAAGTAGGATGGAAATTAATAGAGTGGGGATCTCAATTTTTGTCGAGTGCAGAGACTACGTATACCACAATCGAATAGGAGTGCTTGGAAATTTTATGGGCGATTAAGAAGTGCCATATAAATTTTGCTGGATTACCTATAATTATAACTGTTCATTAGCCTCTTATTTATTTTTTAAATAGTAAAACTATAGATATGTTTGAAAATTTGAGATTGATCCGGTATAAATTTAACTTGTCAATGTATCAATTAAGGGCAGAATGGAGGAAAGGAAAGGATGATGAGATCCCGTACACATTATCAAAGGAACCTATATCATCTCCACAAGTTAATGAAAATCTTGTATAAGTAAATGCAATAAATTACGAAGATCGTTGAGAGTTTATAAGAATATTGAACTATTAATATAGATAATGGGTTTCTAGGAGTTTAATAAACAGATGGAAGGTCACCTCCTGTAGCACAAAGTACTTGACAGAAGAACCGTTATTTAATATCTGGTTGGCCATGACATAGTGTATATAATTTATTGCTAATTATCAATGATATTATAAGTGTCGACAAAATGATAATAATGAATCCGTCATCATCATTATTGGATCGTTCTAAACATAACAGTTAAATCTATTGTAACTATATGTATAAAGCAAAGTTGATCTCTCATTTATGTATGAACATTTGACAAGTCAACAGGTACACTGTATATGATTACTGATATATATCATCAACATATTTTGATCTAAGAAATAACAATGTAGTCGTAAAAATAAAAATTTGCACTAACATCTACATCTGGAATCTTGGACGTTCATAAATTTACGGCTCAGTTACAAATCTTGGCAGTATGTATCTCCTTCTATGAACCACGTAAAGACTGTGGGAAAATGTATAACTCGGTGATCCACGCATTCGTTGAGTGCCCCGTCTGAAAATACTTAGACTATTTGTATCTGTAGGGTCACCTAAATACAAAGTCAAGTTATCTATCAGCTGAAATTCTTTATTGGATTATCTTTGGGAAGGAATTTGCCTCCAAAAACCAAGGTATTTTACTGTGGAATTTTAAATTCCAAGGCATATATTGCCAAAAAGACTCACTTTGAGAGAGCCAATGGCAGTAGAACATTTTAGAGGGATTTCAATAGATGCCACAGCAGGAGACTTTGCTTTTAAAATCAAAATACCAAGAGTGTTCTGAGAGTTATGGGACTTTGCCCCATATATATTGAGGCTCATACCCTCTGAATCAGAACGTCACATGAAAAATTTAAAACATATTTTGAATATTTTTAGAAAACATCATCGCCTCCCAGATAAGCTATAGCTGTGGAAATGTTTATTATAAGCAAATATTATTAGTAGACGCCTGATTAATCCAGTCAACGCTAGGTACTGCCGTTAGTTCACAAATACATCTTAAACCAATGAACAGGATGTGCTTTGCACATTTTGTAAGAAGCACGCTGAGCACGGAATCGTGAAATCTGTGAGAAAGATAGTGGAAAAATAAAGTGAGGCTGGGACTTTATAACAAAGACTGGTTTGTTTCCCAAGACTCCCAAGACTCTATCCCATTTAATAGCAAACTCTCTGCTTACAAGAATTATATTCGAAATTTACCAGAACATAATATTTGGGGAAACTCTAAGGACATAAGGTCTAGATGATATTATAGATGGAAAATTTTGAGGTTTAAAACATCTTTAACATTAAATAATATATACTAGTGATAGGACGATTAATCAGAATCAGAGAAGGGTGTGTTTTTTCTGATCGGCATCAGAAAAATAATGTTTAATTTGCAATTCCGAATCTTATTTATTTTTATTTATTACAAATATTTAACTATTTATTACTTTTCCAAATTCTGAAAGAAATAACTGCCCCCCCTCCCTCCCTCCTGCTTAAGGAATTTTTACTTTTTACTAGGAAACTTTAATATTTTTATTTTTCTCTTTTTTAGTATTTAAGATGTTAAATTTAATTTTTTTCAATTTTTTTTTTCAAAAATTTAATTTTTTTCCATTTTTTTTTCTAAAAAGATTTAATTTTCTATGAATTACTATATATTTTTAAAAATTTTCTCTAAAAAAAATAGTTCACTGTTGTTTATTTTAATTTTTTTGTGATCAACTGTAAATTTTTGAGAAAGATTTAAAGATCAAATTGTATGATTGAATTTTTTTCAAAAATTTATATTTGAAAATTAATTTTTTTTAAAAAAAAAATTATTTTTGAAATTCAATTTTTTTTTTTTTTTTTTTTTCAAAACAAATCCAAAACCCAAGACCCCCATCCCCCCTAAATATAGTCCTGTGGACGCCCTTGACAGCAAAATGGTATTTTTTAACTATTATTTAAAATATTAAAAAATTGGAATCATTTTTATATTTCTTTAAATATATCGTTTGTTTATCCAATTAAGGAGTAAGAGTCCGGTTTCTTTCCCTCCTTAGCTTGTGTTTCTTTTTTTTAGTTTTATATTTGTCCATTTTATATTACATTGCATTTTTAGGTTGTTTTTTTATTTTTTTTATTCCGAACTACTTCAAACTTTATCTTGTGTTTATATTTTATGCCGTAGTTGTTGTTGTTTTTAAATCATTAAATTCTAATGATTAAAAAAATGAAAAAGAAAATAAAAGATTTTTTTTGAAGATGTCCCCTTTTTTTAAATAAATTGTCAGGCTTTGAGATATGTTATAGGAAAATAATTAAATTTTTTCGACACAAATTGCTTCACGACATAAATTATAAACTTTTAAATTTCAGTTTTAATTTTCTGGCAAACATTCGAGTTAGATCTAGTTCAGACCTCAGTCATCAATTTTTTTTTATCCAGCAAATCATACTTAACGAAAGGAAGATACTCTTTTACTTATTCCATCGTAAAATTGGCGTGCTTTTTAATCTTTTTTTTCATGAAAACAGTGTCAATATATATATATATATAATACTTTCTGAGAGTGCTTGAATTCCATCTGAATATTTGGAAAATTTATGGATTACTACCTTGTGGCCGGCTGTGGGAGCATCCGAATATTTCCTCCCTATGAATCTGGAAAGGGGATGGTTCAAGTAATGATTTTCCGTCCAAAGATGTCTGACCCAGTATGAATTCAAAGATTTCAAAAGGTCGCCGAAAAATATAATAGATAAGCCCTTATATTTCAGAGGTTACCATATTTTTATAAAACTCGAAAGTAAAACCAGATTACCAAGGAATTTTATTCAATTTTGCATTTTGTTTTATAGCAATCTTTGATCTTCTTCTTGGTATATTAATACCGCTGTAGTGAATAATTATGCATGTCAGATACTTTGATGTCTTCAGCTCCAGCTCTTAAATCCTCACAAAAGTATACTCTAGTGCTACTACAACCTTTGCATTATTTAAAATAGGATGGTAGGGGGATCTGAACTTATCCAGTGTAGGTTCCCAATATCAGGTAGTCCCGATGTGATGCATGCCACGGCTTCATTTCACGACCTTTCGCCAAGATATTGTGGCAAGTCAAAGAGGGTTTCCTACCCTCTAGTTGTCTGAATGAGGTGAGTCGATCAGATTTGTAGAGTTCTTCATTACTCTGTAAGTTCTTACTTTAATTACTGGGTTCTTGTAGACCTAATAAAGGAAGGCCCAACAGGAAGATGGAATTCCCTGTGTTTACCATTTTGGCCCATTGGCCCATAAGGAGTCCAAAGTTATTATTGTTATTATTAGTTTTTTAAATGATTTACAAGTCGTTTCTAGAATAAATGTACGACTACAACATCGCGATGGTTGTTATCAGATATAATAGTTCAAGTGTGGTATAGCCTACCATTATTTTTATAATAGTAACACAAGGGTGGATTGTTGACATTTCTTTATTCCAGTTAAATGCCTGACCCCATCCTGAGAAATAAAACTGTAATTTTCTGAAAAGTCATAAATTACCACAACTTCTTCGTTCGTAATTTCTTCTTTATTTTTTGTGAAAAAATTACTTTGGGCCTTTGCAATAAAGTCGTGTTTGGATAGCTTGACTATTTTTTCAAACAAATACTCAATTAAGTATTGTATTGGCAGAACTGTAGAAGTTAATTCACATCTATCAGTAGATACCCACTGTTGAAATAGTACATCGTTAATATTATTGTTTTCCAATTTGTCGAGTAATGTATTTGCATGATTATCACTAAGTTTGAAGGCATCACATGCACGAAACTAGTATGAAAGTGTTGCATACAGTGGATGTAATAACATAGCAGTAAAAAAAAACAACTATGTTTTGAATGCAGATTTCAAAAAAATCTGAATACCGTCAGACATAAGCGTCATTTATGCAATAATCAAGTCAAAATGCTCCAAAAATTCATATGAAGATGATGAGGAAAATGAAAAAGTGTAATAATAATTGATGAATGAAAATATAATAACTACACCTACATACGTATTACTTTTTTGATTTTTGAGCAATGAAAATGAAAACAAGGCTTACTACGATTATAACGGAAGTATCCATCTTATTCATTAAGACTCTTACAGCAACAAACTTAAGCTTCGTGTCTGCAGCTATTGATAATTTAATGACTCCGACTTGGTGGAGTTAACATCTTTGATCAAAAATATTCGAATGCAACTCCACACCTCTGAATTGGTAATCAAGTATTTTTGATTTTTTTTTTCCAGATCATAACATGAGTTCTATTAAAACGATTGTACATAGGAACTCCAGGAACTGGAATATCTAAATGATTGATACATTATAATGTCCATTGTATCTCAATCATGGTTTTACATATTGACTTCTTCTCTTCTTAAAAAAATTATATTTTTTGTACAGTTGTCATGATTTTTGTAACATTAGTTCTAATTTCGGTTTGAGCCAACTTTTAGAGCATCATCTTAATTAAATTCATTAATCTAATCTTAATCATTGCAATTCGTGGGAAATAATAAAAATATTTTTTTTTTAATTGAAGGAATAAGATAGAGAATTATAATTACATAGTATTACAGCATGAATCATCATCCGATATAGTTATTATTTTTTTCGAGAAAGTGATCATTCAGTAAAGTGTCCGTACGGCAAAATGGCATTTAGTAACGTGACTTTCCGCAATAAGGTTTTCAGTAAAGTGCCCGAGCACGTTTCATGAGTACGCATAAATTTTCAATCCAATTTCGAATATGGATCTATGATAGCTTGCAATAGTAAAAAGGAAGTTCATTTCTCAGAAATTAAATAATAATGATAGAAGCAGAAACGTTTTTTTTTTTTTTTTTTTTAGGATTGCAAACTCAAAAAAAAAAAAAAAAACAAACAGGCAAACTAAAAATACAACCGATTAGCATCACTATCTATAGTTATGTTCAAAAAATGGGTATTTAGCAGTTGTCTCTACCAACCCTATTAAAATACTAAAAATAAAACTATTATTTCATTTTTAATGTGAATCCAATTTTTTTGTGGATATTTATGGATTTCAATTTTGCAACTCTTTATTGCAAGCTCTATAAATTTTGTAAAAATATAGGTATTCCTATTTTTAAACAAAAGAAAATGTTTATTGAATCAAGGAATGTATTACTTTTCAGACGGAAAAGTTTGCAAATACGGAGTAAATTATAATCTTTAACACAACTCCTTTCTGTTACTATTACCAAGTATTAGTATTTTTAACATCCTTAATGTTTTTCATAGACTTCCTTCTGTTCCTTTTTTTACATGTGCATAAAAAAAACTGAGACGACTCCTCTACCAAGGAAGATGCATTTTCTGACTAGCATGTGGGAGAGATTGCCATTTTCAAACTTGGGATCCCTATTTACAACATACCCTACCTCCATTCAGAGTAGAGCTGATACCAAGTCGAGTCCAAGTCAAGTCACGAGTCATTTTCTTCAAGTCAGACTCGAGTCATTGTGTTTAAAGACTCGAAATTAGCTTGATGACATCATCCTATTCAAAGGAGAAGAGGAACGAGTTTCTTTCTAGCTCTGTCTCTCACTCTGTGGTCTACTTATGTAAGTAAGTTCAATGATGGTGGATCATACATTTCACATTTCATACACTTTTTTTCCAACCCTATTCAGTGTATTAGGATATTTGGTATTCTTTAATATGATTTATCCTATATTTTTTTTTATAAGGAAAAAGAGCGTGAGAAACAGACGCACGGTACCTAAAATATAAATTAGAAAGATAAATCTCATTATGTTATTCGTCCGCACCCTCAGTAAACTTAATAAAAGGCAAAATATAAGACTAATATAAGTGCTTCCAACTCCATCTTGGGATAGAATATAATAGATCCAGTTCGGCAAGATGTTTACATCCATTCAATTGATATCTCCATTCATTTGCATCCCTTCCATTGAAACTACTTCCAAGTCTACTCTAGTTCGTCTCCTAATATTTTGTTAAAATATTTCCTTCATTTGAGTCCTTAAGTGGCATTGATGTACATAACAAACAAACAACTCATATATATGGCACTGAGTCTATTTATAAGGCTGTATTATTTCTGTAATTTTAGACACTTGATCCTTGCTTTCGATTCCATTATTATTTCTGAGTCTCTTCAATTATTGGAAAAAAAAAGTAGAAGATGGTCCTTGACCATGAATTTAAAGTGGCCCTCTTTTCTAGATATCTTTATCAGCAAAGCCCCAAAACATATTCAACTCTTCTATTACCTACACATATGCTTAAATAATCCATGATAACTTTTACGCGATAAAAATGTGAATAAATTATCTAATATCTTATAACTTTACTTTTATATTAGAAAATATGAATTTCGTTTAATATAATTCAAAAGTTAGTGAGCCGGGAGTCATTTTATGAATGACTAAATCACTAGCCATTATAATTAAATATCACTCGATCGTGAGGATTTAGAATCTCCACATCAATATTCTATGAATATATTACGGATTACACTAAATCCTTACGATCTAACAAAACTGTATAAAAAACCCGAATATTTCAGTATTCTTTGGCTCTATATAATAAATTATTTTCCTCCACAATTTTAAAGCATATTACTACGACATTAACACATAAAATTATTTTCTTACTAAGCAATTGTAAATAATGGTATAATGCAATCTAGTCATAATTCAAACAATAAACCTATCTATGAATTAAAAATATTGCCCATATCATATTTTTCTTGTACGCATTCTTTTCCTCTAATTTAAGTATTCTTTAATCCAATGTATGATTCATGGATTCAATGTTTAAATAGATAACGAATGGCTAGTCTCTCCAAGTCCAAGCCGCTTTAACTTTGGAAGCATTTTAACATTTCGTGGTCAACACAATCTAAGTTTTGTAGATAACCTAACAGGTCACTAGACTCCCTAATTGAACTCCTACTAATCAATCAAGTCTATGCCACGCAACGATCTCTGTTAAATTCAATATTTTCTTGAATAATTTGAAAATAATTGTTTCAGGCTTACTTTCAAGAATATATGTTTGGTCGTGAACATTTAGGACGCTGGCTAATGACACAGGATGTAGTTATAAATTTTCGATTATAAGAAGAGAAATAGTGGTCGAAAACTTCCATTAAATAGGAATAGAGTGGAAGAAGAGCTTAAAAGAAATAATTCCAGCCATTCTTTATGTCATACATACTCAAAAAACGCAATAATGATAGTGAAAAGTACGTTTTTATGGATCTACCTTTCAGTAATTTACGATTGAAGAAGTCTTTGATGTTTTAATACAAAGGATTACCAAAATTCCTCCGTATTTAATAAAAATGGTAAATATTCATTATGTATGAATAAAGTTTTTTCAGAAATGAATGCACAATTTGAACCAAATTTAGTAATTATTTTTAATTAATAAAATGTAATATAATAAATATGTAATCTAAATATAGTTTTTATTAAGCATAAAACTAAAGTAAAGATCAGAAACATGAATTTAAATAATTTATAACGAAAATTATTTATCGTTATGTAAATAATAATGAGCAAATACGAGAAGATTCCAGACTCAATAAGTTTGGAATTCCAATTAAATTAAGATATTTCATTAAAAGTTTAGAGAATTTAGGAAGTCACTTATATTTTTTATTAAACACATTACCACTTAACAGTTTCGAATAATTATTTATATGTAATAGCAGAATAGAAAATGTATTGCAGACAAAAATATCGAGATCAGAGAGGACCCTGGAATTATTTTCCACTTATTTTCTATTGTCAAAAGAGACTCACAAGTAATAAATATATCAGGGCTGATAAGAATGAGTGACTTCTGTGTTATATACATCAGGACACTGAAGGACTCTTATCAATAAAATAGCTTTTTTAAGACTAAAAGACGAAGCAGAGTTGACTTAAGGAGAAATTGACTCAATAATTTCAATGAAAGAGCTGTGAATGGAGGATGATAACTCTATTTGTTCCTCACTGGTACTTTGAGTCGGTTATTTTGTGTATTGATGGAACTTTTTATTTCGTATAAGTTTAACTAGGTAGGTTAAAGGATTCCAAAAATTGAGTGGACTACTTATGAACATTAACTTATGGAAGTAAACGATGACTCCGAAAAAGATATGGAGGAATTTACATATAGAGACAATGATTAACCAGGTCAGAAGTCACTATCACAAAATTTGAAGTCTTCCATTAAAGAAGATGATATCCTTCGAGTGAGGTACAAAGAGGAGAGATCCTTAGAAACAAAAAATGACGTAGAACAGATGATCAGAAGATATGTGGATAGGACATCCAAATGGAAAAATAAGAACTCTTTGGAACGGGAAAGATGGGTGGATACGGATCCATTTATCCAAATGCATCGTACGAAATATATATTTAAATCACCATAAAGGAAGTGTCTTTTCGTGTAGTTCCAACTCTTTTCTTCTCTCGCCCCGTTGTTCGAGTACAATAAAATTGAAAGGACTGCAGTAAACAATTATTTACTCGGATGATTTTTCTCATAACACCTGTTTAATTATATCTCCACTCTCATGGCATACTCTCTAGTAGTCCTTGCTTTGGCAATTAGCTTTTCTCCAAAGTCAGTGTATCAATATATTTTTCTTTTCTAAACTTGTTTATATATACATTAAACAATTTAATCCCCTACCAGTCGCAAGTCCTTTATATGTTCAAGTCTGATTCGAGTCACAAGTGGTTAGATTAATGACTTGAGTCTGACTCAAGTCATCGAGTGCACAGCTCTGGCTCAGAGACGGACTCGGGTAAAGCATTATTGAAGATTTCCCTCCAAGTAACATATTTGAGGATTTTACAGCCTTGTTTTTCCAATTAATTCTCAGCAAAAAGAGACGGGAGCAAGTCTGAAACGTTGGAGAGGAAGAAGATCTCTTTCAAAAATGTCAAACTGGACCGGAGGAGTGAAAGAAAATAGCCCAGGCCAATCTCCTTAATTACATGAGGGCTCATGCGAGAGATCTTGGGTTTCACACCAGACTGACCAGAAAACCATTACAAAAAGGTGGTGGAAAGAGCTTTGTGTGGTTGAAGAGGAAACGCCTTGTCATCAGCATTGAAAACCTCCATTTCCTCCCATACAAGACTCTTTTGAACTCCTTAATTCCCCCTGCCCTGATACCAACATATACGACTACACCTTTTTGGTCCCTGTCGAGGGGAAGGTCTACAGTGTTCGTAATTCAAACATCGAAGCTCTCAAAGCCACTGTTAGACAGCATTTGGACACCATATTATAGGACAGTTGGTGTCAGGGGTTCCACCGCCTGCAACCCATCATTGCCACTAAGGGCAGCTACATTAATGATTAAGAGAGCTCAAACACACATCTATTTATAGCATTAATTCTGTTGAAATTCTATTTTTAATTAACAAATTATATCTTGTTGAAATTTAAAATTCAAAGATTTTAATGAACCAATCGGTAGGTTCAGTCAACGTAATTTTGAAAGTTCAGGCTCAACCAAAAATATACCCACCTTGCTGCCAATAAAAGGATAGATAATTAAACTTGACTTTGAAAAGCTTGACGACATTGTTCAAACTGTTTCAAAACACAAGAAAATGCGCAATTCAGTTTTTATACATCAATTATGGATTGTTTTTAGTAAAAAAGGAATTTCACAATTCAGAAATTAAATAATCATAGCTTATGAAAAGAAAGTCAATTCTGTAGTTTGTCAACTTAAATAAATCGGGTGAGCTAAGGATATAGAACTGATTTTCATCACTAGTAATAAGTGTAGATCCTTGTTGGAATTGGAGTAGAATTGAGTCTTGACATCAGAGTAATTTCAGTCTACATTTTCTTAATACGTACAGAATGGGATTTTTGTTTTTATTTCCTTCCTTTCACGGCCACTTGCAGCTGATCTAATAAAAAAACAGCCAAGTTGCTCTACTATCATACATTCTTTAAATTGTGAGTACTAACACCTTCATTTTATAAAACTTTACATAAAGTTCTCCTTTCTCAATACTTTTTTTACTGCGTGAAAAAACATCACCAAGAATCTTTAAAAAATGATTGATTGGGTACACAGTACCAAATAAGTTTGCCAGCACGTCAAACTTTTTATTTATATCTCCAAATTGAAGGCAGCAGAAATTTAAGTATTGCAAAATTTTAATAATAAGAAAATAACTTTGCAAGGTGAAGAACATATTCTTGTATTAGGAATGGAGGATTTCTACATAAGTCCTCATTATGTGGAGGAGGATGTGAGTTTGTCTATTAATTGACACTATGATTATTCTTCACTGAATAATTATAGAATTGAAACTGGAGATTTTCATAGAAAAATTTATTTTCAATGTAATGTAGAAAGGATTCTTGCAAAAGATATAATGAACGGGGAACTAGTAACAGTTGCAAGAGGCCATGTTTCTTGAATATATAAAAGGTACATCATTAACAGTAAAATTACAAAAACTTCCTCTATGTAAACAATTTTATAAGTAAGTAAACTTTTTTAGAGACTAATTCAAAGTGTTTTTTTACTTTCTTTCTCAAGATTACTTTTCTTTGAGTTCTTTTTCAATAAAAAGGAATTTTTTTTTCTTGTTCTTATTATATATATATTTTTAAATATCTTTTGAATAAAAGGCAGGTTTTATTTTTTATTTTTAATGAGAAAAAAATACTACAGGCAATTTTTTGAGAAGGATAAGGATTAATTCATATAATAGATCCAAAACAGTTACTTACTGGCTCATGCTCAGTAATTGGAATAAACTTTCACCTTACCCATATCCTGAACAAATGTGTGTTGAGGTGTTTTTTTTTGTTTTGTTTAATAGCATAGATGGTGATAATATATTAAGTTTCAATATGATCTCCATAGGGCTCAATCACTTCCTCAATTCTCAATCGGAATAACCAGTTTATTCCACAAAGAAAATTTTAAATATTGCATTAATAGTCCCGGAGTTGGTAATATTGATTTTGTTAGTCAAATTAGGGTTATAGCCTTAGTAGATTTTGTGAGTATACACAATTTAAATAAAAAAGGTATGCATTGTCTGGCCTAGCTTTCTATTTCCCTCAGATTTGCATTTTTACAAGAAATAGATGCTTAATGAAAAAAAACAGAAATTCAAGACTATATTCGGACAAGTAGTACCATTTGAAACCGTTGGTAATGCTAAAACTGTATCCCAGTAGCACTCTTACATTTCAATATTTGCAATTCTTTGAATTTATGAAGTTAAAACAATCATAACCATTATAAATTATAAGGAAAAAAATTATTATTCTAAAAAAAGTCCCGGAATTAGTTATCGTGGCTAGTTGAGCCAATTTGTCATACCAAATGAATAGGGGTTAGATAAAAAGAATAATGCACTCTAGCATAATTAAGTTTGGAGTTATTTGCGTTCAAAGAATTTTGAAAATTTCAAAATAGAAATACACTATTTCATGATTGATTGTGGCTAATAATGAAAAACAACCTGATATATATTTTATTAGTCACCTAACCATGTCATGATGCACTCATACGGGATCTGGATAAGGTCAAACCTTGTTCCAATTGTAGTGCCGAGTAGTACATATTATTATTAAATATATTTTTGTGAGATGGGACAAGAGAAGGCTTGAGACCCATGGTCTCCCTCTTCTCTACAAATGGTATACATTTTAATATAGTACTGATTATTGTGAAACCCAATCATTTTTATTAACCTTTATATGAGATATAGGTTCAAAACTGGTTTTTGAGGGTTAAATTTAGGTAAAA
Organism: Lepeophtheirus salmonis; assembly: GCF_016086655.4. Taxonomy (NCBI): domain Eukaryota; kingdom Metazoa; phylum Arthropoda; class Copepoda; order Siphonostomatoida; family Caligidae; genus Lepeophtheirus; species Lepeophtheirus salmonis. Next base: position 15,623,952 of record NC_052131.2, on the reverse strand, counting down.
AAAAAATACCCAGTTTTTCACTGTTATTGTGTAACAATATAGATGTCGTTACATTTAGTCTAGTCTTAAAGTGCTTTTATTTTACAACTGATAAGATATAATTCCATTTCTTCCATAATTATGTTATTTATTTCTCAAAACATATTATTATTATTATTATGCTTGTCATCGTATGATATAGGTTAACAAAATACGGAAATTGAAAATTGCACTCTCATCGTAATTACAATCTGCAGAGGATTTTTTATTATTTAAAGCTCAGGGTAATACATCAATTTTTTAACGTATCCTATAAGACAGTTTATGAAATACTTTAGATTGTCCTAAAGTTAGAAAAGTTTGATGTAAATATTGATTCAGAGAGAGTTATTATCAATAAAAATGGTGTTATGACAGTTATCAATGTGTAATTAACTGATTTTAAGATTTGTTGAGTTTTAAGTTGGAAATAATTGCTGTCGGTGTTAGTAAATTAAAAGAAAATATCACCCGTCCGTTGGGAGAGTTAACATTAACTTGTCTGCCATACCCAGACTATCGGACAGGTGTTAATGTAAAGCCCTGAAAGCTACAATCAGTAATATTTTATTCTTGAAGACAGAACATCTAAGTATATAGTAATCATTCGTGCGGGAAATACCAAGAGTAGCTCTAAGGATTAGGTACGAAATAATAGGGGCAAGTCACGGTTGGACTCGCCGTAAATTGAGGATCAACATCAGAGTAATTCATGCCACTATCAACGCCAGATACGAGCTGGGATTTGTGTTTATTTCTCTCATCGTAAAGGTTCTCGCAGCTAATTTAGTGAAACGTCATCACAGCTAAGCTGCTTTCTTCCCAAATATTATTCAAAATGTCAAAATTACCACTCTCATTTTCTGGTTTTTTTTTTTTACAAACCGGTGTTTCATGTTATTTGGATGCAAGGCAAACAAAGGTAATATATGGTTTTGTATTATTCATTCAAGAAGTGTATCATGGTGACCTTTGTGAAAGTAGTGAAAAAATAAATCTCGGATGTTTTTGAACACGTGGTATGAAATATAAAATTATAATGTCATATAATCTATTTATTTAAAGTATGTTATTATATTTCGTTTGCAAAATTTTGTGATATTAAATTAAATGATAATTCTATTTTTTTTTAATAAAGAAATATTCGTTTCTTTTGATAACAAAAACAAGACGAAAGACAAATAAAAACTATTGTGCTTTCAGCAAAGTAAAAAAATATTGTCATCTTTAAAAAAAATATTTTTTCCTTATTTAATATTTTACTGTTCGTGCATTGAACTGTAAATACATATTCTCTTGACACCCCTAACATATTGTTACTACGATAGAAGGTGTGTGGAAAAGTGCTACAATCCATTGACCGATAATTTTTCGTCCAATTTGTTTTTAAAAAAAACTTTTTTTTTGTCAAAAATTAAATCTTTTTTGTCTAAATTTGTTATTTCTATATACAATTTTACAAAATAAATGTATTTTACTAGATAATAAACAACTGAATTATTATAATAATTACGCCTTCTAAATTTTAACTATTTCATCCATTTTATACTCGTAAGTATCAATTAAAAATACAAATATGAATAAAGGACATAGAGAAAAAATAAATCCTTTTTTTTTTAAATCTTCACAACTTGATTTCAACAAAATATTATTTATTATGTACATAGTAAAAATATAATTATTTTTTGTGATAAAAATTTCTAATTTTTGTTCATGAGGTTGCGGGTTTTGTATAAAATAATAGCTACAAAATTGCATTCCTTCTCATTGAAGAAAAGTGTAATCAAGGAAATCAAAAGGAAAAACAATGTAGAACAGTTAATTGTCGTCATATAACCTAGGTTAAAAAATTGCTGAATACACAAATATACTAAATATATGGATAAATAAAAAAATGTATATAATTTGATTTAATGTGTCATGAGTATTCTGAAAAGTATTGGCGATAAAATGTAGATTCAAATGAATCATACACATCTTTATAAATATTGTGTCACTAATGAAGGGTTAATAATAGTACCGAGGTGATTTATTAAAAATATATATAATTAATAATTTAGATATAAGGGAATTAAAACAAGTTCAAAAGTGTTTCATATTCAAAATAATTGATTAATATAAATCTCATATTCGATTCAATTTTTTAAAGCTTTGAAAGTTTGCGTGGTCATTTTCGTGTTCCATGCCTTAAATAACAATAATGCATGCGAACTCGAAGCCCCTCATTTTGTTACATCGTGTTATAGTTTCATTAGAAATTCCCTGGCTACAAATCAACGGAGGAAAAAAATGAGAAAATAAATATTAGGAGGTTGTGTGAGGAGAATGAAGAGGGTGATATTCATTTATTAAATAAGTTTATTTATTTATAAAACAAAAAACGGCGACATGGGGAAATATTTAAGAATTGTTGATGAGAGAGATATTTGCTTATCTTTGTACTGAGGGATAGCTATTACTATCACGCTTAAATTTATGTCTATAATTTGTAATAATGATTGACAAGAAACTAATACATTTAAATGTAATTTTTATTGACTATGAATGTTTTATTTGTAATTATGATTGTAATTTTAAATATATTTATTATGACTGTACTTATTTAAAGAAGTTACATAAAAAAATATATATACAAGTAAACATTCTAGGTTAGAATAAATTACCTAAACCAAAGTCCAGCATCCTGAAAAATTCCTATACATGAGGTTAGTTGCCAATCCATTTTCAACAAAAAAAACTCCTTCTATAAAATTTGACAGTAAATAAATAAACAAAACAAAGCGACAAAGTAGCTACAAATTTACTAAAAAAGAATGAGCAGTAGTTATATAATATTTTGATAAAAGGATAAAACAATAATTATTCTGGAATATTCTGGAATAACTTTTAAATTTCTTATAATTGTACATTAAACAGCGAAATAATTTTAAATTTTAATCTGACAATGAGTGGTAGTAGTATAATATGTCCCTCGCATAGTTCCATGAAGACTGATACACCCTTGGAATCCCTTGCGATCCGAATAGCTCTGATTTCTTGCAATCTGATAGGCTCTATTACTGCCAATTTATCTGCAATCAAGCTTTTTCAGCTTGATAAGGTCAACTCCTTAGCTTTTATTTTTGCTGGTGCACTTTGAATTATTAAGGAGACACCAAATAAAATTAAAGGCGAGATACATTTTTCTATAATTCCAGTAACGTTCAATGTGATAAAATCTATAATGCTGAGAAACTTGCAAACGCATGCATAGCAGTATTGATCATTTTGCCACAGTCCCTAAAGGGAGTATTAAAAAAATATACAACCCGAGGGTATTTGAAATTGGGCAGTAAATCGCTTTTATCCCTGATTTTAGATATGGAACTCGTGATCATCTTTTCTTCAGAGCTAAAGGGAAAATTTATCCTTAAGTGCCGCGGAATTGGAGAGAGATGGACGATTGCAGCTCTATTCAGTAGGAAGAAAAAATTTCCAGTACTGAATAAAGAATTAAGGTCCAGATCATGAACTGTGATTATATTCATAAATAACGCTGTCCATTCCAACTTTTTTGGGTCTATGAGGTTTTTAAAGAAATATTTTTTATTACTATTCTGACACACAATGTCAATAGTAGAAAAGGATGAAAATACTGGTACCCCTTTTCACATGATCCTCTGAACACCTCCCCAAGAATGAGATAATTCATCGATTTTTCTTCTTTTAAAATTTATTCCTAGCATTAACCAATTGTAGCTAGGATGGGAAGAAATAGATGCACGCCACTCAGACTCTGAGTTTCTTGAAAGGTTACTTATACACTTTTGTTAAACTTTCTGAATAATTCTAGAGAGCAAAGACAACCCCTCTTTCTAAATGAATTTTGGGGTTTTTTTATGGAATCTATGTAGCTTCGATGAAAAAGCTTATTGAGTCTGCAATTTTCTTTGTCAATGACCTTTTTGGCTAACATTGGAATAGAAGTTGCCTTATAAGAGTCGCAGGAACAATTTGGTAATTATATAGGTCAATTCATTTTTATAGATTAAATTTCTTCCATTTGTGAATCGTAGTATTAATAAAAAAAAATCGATCAGTCCAGTTTTTATACGAGGCTCCTTTACTTTCACATTTTATTCCTAAAATATCGACACTCTTTTTGATAGAGGAATAAGCTATTTTGAGTCCTTCAAAGGGATCCCATTTACCCAGGGAGAGAATAAATGTCTTCTTGTTCTTAATCTTCAAACCAGACTTCTTTTCATGTTTCTTGAAGCAGTTCATTAAACCCTCATTTTTAATTGTTTTTCTGACTTTGCCTCCAATATCAAAGTGATATCGTCAGCATAGATATCAATAATATGTTTTGACCTTCCAAAATCAACTCCAATACCCCGAAACTTATTTCTTATCGTATCACCAAGATCTTTAATCCCTGCAGTGAAAAGTAGTGGAGCTGAAGGTTACCCCTGGAGACATCTTTTTTTTTAAACTGTTGGATCACTTTCCAAATCCCCTAATCCAATAGTCGACGTCCCATTGAATAAAAGAGCTGTAATTGGGTTAAAAATCTTCTAAGAAGGATTTTATTTATTGTTCCCATGTAAAGGGGTATAAAATCACCATTTTGGCTCCAAAATGCCAGAAAGGCTTATTTAGCTTTCATTAAGAACAGTAATTGGTCTTCTGTTTTTGACATCCGTAGGCAAACCTTTCTTTGGAATCAAGACTATCCTACCTTCGTTCATCCACTTTGGAAGATGCCCATATATTTCGATAGACTTCCCTATTTTAACCAAATAAGAAACAACACTATCTAGGCACCGAGTGAAAATTTTGCCATTAACACCATCAGACCCCGAAGCCTTCCCAACATTAAAGTTATTATTGTCAAAATCGAGTGTTTACCTAATTTTGACCGAGGAAAATTAACTTTATCAACACCGACAGTCTTTTAGAAACACAATTGAAAAAGATTCAATATATTCCGAGAGTCTGTAATAATATTGCCTTTATTAATAATCTTTTTGATGACAGATGTAGAAAAACGTGTTATAGGAAGAAGGTTTTTTTAATCTTTTACAGGCGTAATTTTCAGTATAAATTTTTGGTTTAAATTCGAATTCAGCAATTTCTGAGAATTGAAATAAGTTTATAATATCTGAAGTAATAGTAGGTATACATAAGGAACATTTTTACAGCATTTCCTCAATATCTTTTTCAAAAGACATTTATCTCTTTCTTCTTTTTTTTTACGAACAAAACTCCAAGGTAAATTTAACTGAATGAAACAGAAAATTACAAGTGTTTTTTTTTTTTAAATTAAATGAAGGGTGAAATTGATTAATAAAAACGTATTTCAAGATTGTATATAAAATTCTTCCAATACCCATTTGGGTACTGAAAGCGTCTTTTAGGTCTATAAAATTGGAAAATAATTTCAATAAGCTTATGATTTAAATCAGGACAAGGCCATTATTAAGAGTTTTTAGTTTTGGATAAGATTGATTGAAGAGGTAAGGGCCCGATCGATTCGGAAAGTCTTCTGGCCAATTCTCCAGGACACAATGTCTTCTGGGCTCAAAATTCTAATTATGAGATTCAAACTCAGTTCTATTGTGAGTTTAGATAAAGTTTTTATTTTATTGGGGTTCCGACGATTCGTATTATATAAGTCAATATTTAAATCTCCTATAATCAATAGAGGATAAAAGTTATTCTTACAAACATTTGTAATCCATTGAAGTAAAGTGGGACATTTGGTCTACTTTTTAATCAACATCAATATGATAAACGATTAAAATTTGCAAAATTAATTCCTCTGAATTTTAGTAGGCGCTTGATCTCTTTGCGAAGATAAGCCTGAACTCGGAGAAGCTTTTTTAGAGACAGCCGCTGATCTTGTCCGTGCTAACAGAATAAGATAAGGATTTATGGGAGGTTTTGAAGATTTACGTAGTTAAATTGCAATTCTTGTATCATCTTCTCCTTTACCGATAGCATGAAAAGGAATGCTGCTACATACTGAAGTCTCAACAGCAATATCTTCACCTGATATTTTCCAGTGGAGTTGAGATTACCCCCATCATTCCATTCATTATTCTTACTTGGGCTAATCTGAACTTATGCAACCTCGAGGGTTTCTTCTATGTCTCCATCTATAAATTCGGGATTAAAATTCTGCAATTTGACACTTATATAAATTATATATCTGTATTTATTGTATAATTTAGTAGGTAACTAAGTTGCTGTTACATTAAGTGTTTCTTAGAAGAAGAATAAACTGCCCCAATCCTAGAACCCCAAAAAAAAAAAATATATATATACTAAAATATGAGATGGTAGAAGCCAAGGATGTCTATCTTTTTTTCATTATAGTTTATGTTATAAATACATATACTTGATATATTGTTAACAAATTAAGATTAATTAATAGACATTTAACATAAAATTAAAGTGAATGTGATTTTTGAAATTTCTTTACATTTAAGATATTTTGAACACTTTTTTATTTCTTTTTGGTACTAGTCTTCATTCAACGAATCTTATTTAAAAATAAATCATGGGTTTTTTCAATAACAAAATTCATTTCTATATGTATAAGAAGAAGGGCACACAAAATCTTAAGATAAATTAACATGGTAAAATATGCCACTGTCTTTGGCTAAACCACTCATGTGACGTAGAAAAACAATATTTATTTTTTTTCATCATCAAAATGAATAAATAAAATTTCAAGACCTTACCCTTATAATATTTAAAATGGCAATATATTATTTTTAAATATCTATTGCACACCTGTCGAGTTTGGAGCCGGATATATTCATGGTGTGGATGCAGAATTCAATTTTTACGATCACTATATGATATATTTTTTCATTGAAAGCGAGTGTGAGAAAATTACTTATGTTTTCTGAGTCTCGGAAGCGTTTGTTTAGAAGCTTTTCAATAGCAAAGTAAGACGGCTTTAAAACAAAGCACTCTAGCAGAAGATGTGAAACTGTCTCTCTTTCTGAACTGTATAAACAAAAATTAAGACAGAAGGGGCACTCCGTAGGGTGTAAAATATCAAACTAAATCAAATTGAGTTATTTATCTCACAAAGCACATAAAGTACGAAATGTGTCCGGTAGACCCTTGCCGGGAATATTTATGTAGAAAAAAAGTTACAATTGGGGGGGGGATTATATTATAGTATTTGGATTTATCTTTTTTTATATAAAATCGACTAAATGCACAAAATTGTACAGTTGCTTAAAATTATAAAAAAGTTTTTTAATTACATTGAATTTTCTCCACTTAGTTAAATACGCATAAAATATTTAAAAGCCGCTAAAAGATTAGAAGATACAATATTAAAATGAAATGTAATATAGTTTAAAAGTTCATTGAGACCATATATATCGACCGTTTTGTTCAGACCTACAGGAAGAGAAATCGTTATTGATCTGCATGTTGATATTTTTGCTATTATCGCCTCCACTTTAAAGTCATGTTATCTGCTCAGTGTAAGAGCAGTGAGCAAATCTGACGCCGTAAGACTTTTATCCAACCTTATCGGTTTGATACAATATATATATATAAGGTATCCCTAGGTCACTAAAATTATTAAATTGAATGAAGATTTCACAGCTTCCTTGTAGAAAAAACCTACACAGTCCATTTTATTCGACTTCCTGGTATATATCAAGGATGTCACCAACCTTTTAACGAACCCATATAAGTAAACGCGTAGTAAAGGGGTTTGTGTGAAATATTTTAATTAAATTTCTACCAATGCATTGTCACCATCAAACTTGGTGTAGTTTTTTTTTTTTTTGGTAATTATTTTTTTCCAAAAATTCAAAAAACAGCTGTCAAAATTGAATGACAATTTATTTTTAGTTTGTCAGTTCTTGTGGTATATTTGGCGCTACTTTTATTATTTCCGAAATAATGGATCAAAAACAAGTTTGTTTTTTAATTTGTACTACTAATTGAAGGGAAAAAATACTGTTCAAGATAGGCAATAGCTTAAAAAGTATTATGGGGACTCACCTGGCTGCATAAAGCGAAAAAAAAAAAAATAAATCCAATTTCGAACAATAAAAATGTATTTTCTTTGTTAAGCCCAGGACTTTTCTGCCACATGGGCAGATAAATTGTGTACACAATCGATGCATAGAGTTGCCATTTTCTGTAAAGACAAAAAAAAAAGTTTATTCAATACTTTTTTGAAATAATGAGCCTGAACATCCTTTCATGGTTTTGATTGGGTTTTCCTTTGATTTATCTTAGGATTTTTTTATTTTTTTTGTATTATTATATTTAATATGTTAGAAACAGTAAGCAATAAAAAGGACCCTTATAACTATGATATTAATAAACAACTTATGAAATTCGCATAAATTTACACAAAATCCTAGAAGAATCGTCATATCACACTTTAGAACTATTCTTTGTAGAACACGATTTTCATTCTATAATAATTCATAAACATCCATTTATGTATTTATTTTTGTATTTTTGTATAACAGATGTGAAAGGCAGTTTAACGAAAACATCAAAATAATAAATGAGTTGAAAAAAAAAAACCATCAAAAATTAAATTACATCTAATAAATGGAAATATTTGGTTGTGCTATAAGTCGTCAAAAGCTTTTTATATACGTGTCACTCCTCCCTCCTTTCAATTTCAAGTTGGCAACAACAAGACCTTATCAGAAAGGGGTTTTTGTTACTATTTGGCTATGGATTCGAAAGAGGAGGTAGAGATAAAAGGGAATTCCTAATGTCTTAAATATTCAATATCTCTTTTGTGACTACCTTCACGTGTCTCTCTTCTCTCTTTCCATCCATTTCATTTGCTTCGGAATAATTAGTTGATTCCCTCTTGCAAAAAAAAAAAATAAAAAAAAATAAAGGGGGTGCTCTCTATTCAACCTAAACCTGATAGGATCTCAAAAGTTAAACATTAAGAGGAACTCGAAAAATTTAAATAACTCCGTGGAATAATTTTCTTGTGTTATAAACATTGCATTGACCTTATATTTTTTAGATTTCATAATGTTTTCAGTCACAATTACCGTTTAAAATCCTATTGAATACCAGCGCCATGCAAGTGAAAACAAAATTACCGGACGTTAAACAGTCTGTTTATATATATGTTCCCCTATATTCGTTGTGCTAATTTTTATTATATTAAAGATAATGTTTGTTCCACCTCCAGGTACATACTCATTTTTTTTTTTAATGTAAAGAACTTTAATGAGCAAAGTGACGTGAACATTATACGTTTGGAGTAGGACTAGAATGATATTTCGCCTTTTTTGAGTTATTCAGATTTATACTTTGGAGGATTTTAAAAGTAGATGAAAGATATCAACAGGGTGTATACAACAGTTGATAATTACCAAGATGACGAACACATTGGGCTCGGAGAGACCTCTATGATGCCTTGGTATGGATTATAGTCTGGGAAAAAAAATCAACTCCAAATGATGAATAAGATATTAAATGAATACTTGCGATTGATGGGATCTCAAGATAGCAAATACGTTATATTCTTTCCCAAACCGAGTCAGAAGCACGTATATGAATGTCTGGATTCGTGTTCTCTGTTACCCTTGGACTATGCACGAAGTTAATGAACTTTATCTCTATTCACTCAATAAGAGACAAGCTACCGCTTCCTCAATATAATCGACCTTCCATCAGTTTTCACAATCATCCGAAGTGGTAAAGTGCAAATATTTTGACAAGTCAGGATTTATCCCTTCCTACTCCAAGTAATATATTATTGACTACGAAACGTTATTTCCTATTATTAAAAGGTTGCATAATAGAGAATGAGAAAAATACAAAACAAACTAAAATAATAAGTTGGTTTCGACAGTCTGTACCTTGGATACGTAGCATAAATTTTTACAGCGCCCTTTTATGAATAACATACCTATATTTTATATGAAATACTACTATAATTAAGGGAGTTATTTTATTTTGCAATATAGCCATTCTCTGTCAAAACAATTGAAATGTGCTGTCAATATATATTTTGCATACAAATAAATATAAATGGATCTATACGCATTAAAGTATATTTATTAGGTATGTATGCTCAGTTTCATAATTTTGACATTCCGTCCAGTCCGGTCAGGTCCAAAACGGACAAAATAAACGTTCTAAAGAAAGTTATTGAGTGACATTATTATGAGGAGGAGTATATAAATGTCATAAAACGCAGTAGTGGATTTTTTTAGTAGGCAGTCTGAACAGTCTTTTATTTTTCAACGCTGTTATTATTATTTTTTAATTCTTGAGGAATGAACATCGAAGTATAAAGTGATATCTAGTGGGTGTGCTTTTAAAATATGGAAAGTAATACTAAAGGCTTGCTCCTCAGAAGTAATAAGCAGTGATGCTAATTAGATTTATTTTGGACATGTTTTTTTTACTTGGTAATTTTGGACTAGATTTGTTATTTTCCAAAGCTATTGTCCTTTATTATAAACATATAAGTGAGCACAAGTGTATGTGCTAATTGAAAGATGGAAAGTAATAGTAATGGTTTACATAGGATATATAAATGTAGTATCTCCAGAATAACACACGCTTCTTATAATTACTAAAACATAAGTTTTATTCTCGAGTAAACGTAAACGACTAAAACAGTTTATATAAAATGATAAATTAAGATATACTCTCGGGAACAACGTAAAATCAACTTGTATACCTGAACCCTACCGGTTTGAAATTACGAACCACAGTTAAAATAACGATTATAAAACTGTAAATGAAATAAAACACGTCAAAATACTAAAACTAAATGGAAACATAAGCTGCTTTTCAGCGATTAATTGACTGTTTCGAAGGGGTTCCTCATCTGTTTAAAATAAAATAGTGTTAATGTTTCTCCAATATTTCGAAAGGACCCTTATATGGAGCGTCAAGCGGTCCTCTGATTGAGGCAATCATTATGAAGGCTTTCTTGGCTAATTGCAGCTTTCACTCTTCAGATGAAGTCTCTAGGCTAAATGAAGAGTGATGATTTGTCCTGAAATTATTATTCGGTGTTTTCTCCCTTTCGAATACATCAGGGAGAGAGACAGAACGAACTTTCCCTATAAACTTCTTGAGCAGGAGAAACGCAGGAATCCGTACGAGCAGTAGTTCTCAGATCCTTCAGATTCTCAGAATGAGAAGCTATGTCGTCGATATGGCAAAAACATAGTCCAAACTTCCAAACAAGGAATCCATCAATCTTTTGGAAGTATTGCAGTCGTTGCGTAGTCCAAAGGACTCAGACTGAGGAGTGGGATATCGAGATAGCATTTTCCTGGCAATGTTGCACCTTCTTTCTATCACCAAAAAGTAAGTTCGTTCTGTTGCATTGAACCTAGTTCCATGTTTACAGACAGTTTAAAACGGCTCAAGAAATCTGCACCAACGACTCCTTACTCAATATCCTCCACGACAAGCTCCCACCGGACTTTGCCCACGGGGTCGAATTCGACCCATCATTTCCTAGAACCATGAGTTTTAACAGGAGTTCCATTCGTGGCAACGAGCTTGGGGGATGCTGGATTACGTCTCCCAGAGAAGAGGCTCCTCGGAACGATCGCCAGCTGGGATCCGGTATCGACAAGGAACTTAATCCCATTACTATAAATAAATAAAAGAACATTTCTAAAAGGTGAGTCCTTGGAAGGTGAATTTATGTTTAATGTCGGGATAAGGAGTCGACGATTGCTTAGTTTTTTGGAGTGATGAGATTTGGACAAATTTAAGGAGTTTCGCACACTTTGGCCTTTCCCCCATTTCCTGTGATAGAAGCATTCCTTTTTCTCCTTAATTGGGTCATGGGGTCTTAAGTTCTTTATAGAAAAATCACGCCTGGCCCTTCAACCATTGTTGTTTGATATTTGACGTTTCCATTGAAATCCGTCAAGCTAAGATCTGAGAACTGGACCGATAAACCAGCCCTTCTGCTTTTGGGGAGACTCCTCACGAGTATTTGTTTGATTATAGCCTCACAGACATCAGGAACATTTGTGAGGTAATCCCTTGTGAGGCTCACAATTTCATCAATAGAGTGTATATGCGGCGCTTCGATGAGCTGGAAGAGCCTTTCAATTTAATCCTGAGTGGCTATTTTGTGATCATCCAAGACTTTTGCTTTCAGATCGGAGTAAGGGGTTGCGCTTAATACGTCTTCGCTCTCATCATCAAAAGGGTCTAGGGCAATAAATGATGATACTTCTCCAATTTTTCCTTTACTTGGTATAATTGAAACTGGACTTCGATACGACGGAACCAAGCTCTTGGTTTGGTCGGCCAGAACGGACAGACTTTGAACTGCCCTACAACATGAGGGACTTCAATCGATTTCTGCATGTCGGGGTAACCAGTGTAGTATCTCTAGAATAATGCACGCTTTTAATAATTACTAAAACATAAGTTGTATTCTCGAGTAAACGACTGAAACAGTTTATACTAAATAAAAGATTAAGAGATGCTTTCCTTCAAGATATTCTTTAAATTGTCAGTACGACTTAATTAGTTTTTGGTTTCTTTCATTTCGGGACATATATTATGGATGACTGTTTATCATAGATGTCAACCAATCATGTCATCAAAAATTATTTTTTGTTTTTTGTAATTTTCATAAGAATGATTAATACTTGAAATTATGCCTAACTTAAAAACAATGACAAACTACTCTCACACTTTAAAGATACCAAAAAATTTACTGAATTTATTCAAATAGTGAAATAAGGCAATTTATTGGTAAAAATCATGCCTTAAATAGGTTACTTTAAAATGTACGATATTTTTTTTAGGACAAGACGTGAGACCGTACCGATTTTATGTCACATATAAAGGACCCATTATCAACCCAAATATTTATGAATTATTGAGACATGACCAATTGAAAATATATTATCAATTAAAGTAGATGGCATTTTGTATTTCCACTATTCCCTGTTTTCATAATAAGTACAAAGCATAAAACTATTCCATAATAATGGCAAATTTCAACTATGTTCATATACATCATACGCTATGAGGATCATCAACTTGCTAAAGCTCCAAGTCCTCTCTACATGTTGGAGAAACTCAAAAATATAATCGGTTAATTAAGGAGAGACAGAAGACTGAAGGGGTTTCTTGAATTTTAGGTTTTAAATCAGAGCTGAACTTGAAGCAGATGAGAGTAAATGATTTTGAAGGAGGGAAGGAGGGGGCTGAGGAATTTTCGTATTAGTTATTACTAGAGTTAACACCTTTGTAATGAAAAAATTACCTTTAAAAATTAGAAAAGGAAAAACAGTTTTTATGTGTTGTCTTTCTTCTTTGCTTTCTTTATTTCATCAGTCGTCGTGATGTTAACTTCTCACTCTGAAGTATGGACTATTGTTTATCTTCTGTGTAAATTAATTTAATAATGCATAATAAAATAAAAATATGGTGCAATAAAATTGACGGTCGAACTCTACGATTTCTATTATTTTATCCACATTTTCGATAGTCGGCTTTCTATGTTCACTCCCATCTTCTTCTCATGTCCACTCTAGTAATTACTGAGTCATTTAGTTTTATGTAGAGGAGAAGAGAGAGAAAAGAAAATACAAACGGATGATGAAATCGTCAATTGATGCAAAGGAGTAGCTGTAGTAGTGATAGAGGATAATCAATAGCAGGGATTTACTTCCATCTCTTAAAATACCAATCAATAATAATATTCACAGAGGTTCCTAGTGGTAGTACCCACCTTTGTCCTGAGTTATTAGGCGTCAGTGAACGGACAAACTTTCACACAAAAAATATACCAGATAACTACCCCAGAAATCCTCTTTGTTTACTAACCGTTTTTCATGAGCCCACACACATGGAGTAATTCAATACATAAATATTCTCACCTAACAATGTAATAATAAAACAAATCAATAACCATGATGACTGCATTTTCATGTCATTCTTCATTTTTGCAAAGGGAGCTTTCGCTTCTACATTCCAAGGGAAATCTTAAGGCGTAACATGGACTCTAACTTTCTTGAGAAAGATGATATCCGTCGAGAATTATCTGCAAACATTCCCAAGATACTTTGTAACTCTTTCTTATTCGAAGGTTCAGGAATTCTCATGAGTGACTCCGGTCTAACTGGATCCGGTTTCATAATACCATTTTCCATATGATATCCGAAAAGCTTATTTTTAGAGTTGAATAATCGCATTTTTTCTCATTTCTGGTGTTAAATTGTATGCAACAAATTGGTATAATCGGCCACAGTCTTCAAATGTGGTATATCCTCTTACACTTTTTCAATCTCAACCTAGTTTTATGCACTTTTAAGATCCTCCGTTGTGAAAATTAACTTTCCTAGTTTAGTACACTTCTTACAAGTGGAATTTTCTGACAGTAAGGCAGCTAGAGATAGCATTCCTTCCATTCCCGCATAAGAAACAAAGATTCTTTGTATCTATAACCTTATCAATGTTAGTCGAAGCCTTCCTTTTATCTCTTGCGACAGTATCCACGCGAACAGAATCATAGGACACTGATTGCTATAGTGTCCTTTCTAGTGAATTGGCTAAATCAAATGACTCGTTGAGAGTGATTTTAACACTTTACAAGATTTTTTATCTGATTTGAGAAGATTAATAAAGGCTAGAAATGAACAAATCTTGTATATTTTCATTTGTATTATCAAGAACGTATTCAGTTTGGAGTTGACAATCATTCACCAATATTTTTCAAGCTTGATTAAATTGATCCAACGAATCGTTTTCCCTTTGCTTACGTGAAACAGGCAATTTTTTTGCGAATACCTTATTATTTTTCTTGATGAATATACCATCCATAATTGTCAAGGCCTTTTCATAGCTTCTAGCTGTTTCAAAAAATTAATAATTTGAAGGATTCACATAGTGCTTAAATACTTTCATAAGCATATATCAACAAGATTATATTTGCGATACATTACTTCTTAATAATAAACATAATAAATACCACAATAGGTAAACAAATAACTTTTTTCAAAGATATTTGTAAAAATATTTAAATTATTTTTATTTATTATTAAAACCAAATTATTTTTTAATATTAAAATATATTATTTGAAACGTCATTTTACCTTGTTTCTATGTATCTTGATCGTGAAATGTTGTTATTTTGATTAAAAAAAGGTTTTGTTTAGTAAATAATTATAATCTGCGTGCTGTGCTGCATTTCGTTATAGATTTTTTGAGAAAAATATATATAACAGCAATTGCTGAAGTCAACCACACTTTTGAAGGGAATATTTTGCAAAATAAGGAACAACATACTTTAAGTTGTTTGTAATTTTTTTTTTTTTTTTTTCAATGCCGAAAGTAAAGGATCCACATAATTAATTTGTCAATTTGATGGAGATAAGGCATAGACACACAATAAAAATGTACTATTTTTTATCAGATTTTTGTTCTAGCCATGCTAAAGATATGAAGAAGTACACTGTCGAGCAACATAGCATTAAGACACAAAAAAAACATTACTTTAGTTAAAATTGGCTGAAAGTTGCATTCTACTATGTGAAAAGTTTTAACTAATTAAAAACATTTGTTTTAAAACTGGAACATGACACTCAATCCATTATTCGAACAAAATAATTATTTGAAGATGAAGAAATTCCTTAGCAATCTACAATTGTCAAGAGGAACTTAATGCTTTTAGTTTTGAACTCTTACTGCCTTAAAAGAAATGCCAAAAGCATGAACGTAACAGAAAAATATCTAAGAGTAACTTATTTTTGCACACTTTATCTCCATAAATCTAAACAATTTTGGAGAAAAAAAACCCTGCCCTTAAGAAAAATCACTTTTTTTTTTCGATGGCATAGAGATTATACTGAGATCCTTAAAGTGGTGGATCCAAATAAAATTGGAATGTTTTTCAAAACAGTACTGAATTATGTTTCAGTAAATTAAAGAATATTGACACACATCAACGGGACATATTAAAGACATTATACTTATTCAGTAAAATGATAATTTAGTTACCTTTTCTTCAAAATATACTAATAGAACCAATAAAGAGAAGATATGAATCTCTAATTTTTGAGAAACTTCTTAAGCAAATTCAATACTTTTTGGCAGAAATTTAAAAGAATTTTTGTTAGTGATTTCAAAGCATTTTTTGTACATTCTTACTAATAAGCAAGGGAGTACTTTATTCTTAAGAAAACTACTTGACTGATTTTCAGCTACACACGCTCGATGAAGGATGATACAAAACGTTTATGATTTTTTCATTAATAAAACTATATTGGTATTTCTTAGATCATAAATATGTGCAGGATACGGCAGCAAAACGTGGACTTGAGAGATGAATTTATAAATACATCAATAATTTTATATTTTCAATAATAGGGGAAAAAATAATGTTAACAAAACATGTATACAAGGTTTTTGGGAAACTTTTCTCACTCAATATGTCCACCTTCATTATCAATCACAGTATTTACACCCCGCCTAAAGCCTTATAGGAATTGATGAAAAAATTCCTCTGACAAGTTGTCCCATACAGCTGCTACGGAGGACTTCAGTGAGTCCACATTTGGGTATGAGGTCCTGCCCCATATAGAAAAGTCAAGTGGGGTCAAATCTGGTGAGGAAGGGGCTCATATATCTGTGGAACAGAATTGAGCCATACTATCTGTGCAGAACTTTTGGCACTTTGTGGGTGTATGTGAGGGAGAACCGTCCAGAGGCCACATGAGAAATGAATATCACTGAGGAACAATTGAGACACGCCATTAGAAATACAGGGCTCAATGTCATTGTATGTCATGTGTATTGAGACTAACTCAATATAATAGCCATTTGCCTCGATACAGCCTCTGAAGTAGGAGTAGGCCTTGATGACGAGGTCCCAGGGCATGGTTGGAAGTGCTCCTTGATAACTGCCAGTTTATGTATATGAAACAAATTAGATACTTCGAAGTTGTAAGCTTAGAAAATGAGTCATAGCTCACAATTGGATTTACTCACCAACCTTAAAAAACCGTATTTAATAGTTACGACACTATTATGTACTATTTCACTAGAGTAGAGGAGAATAACACTTAGGGTATCATTAGAAAATTGAAGTCTTTTAAATTACCTGCGTATCAACTAATCCAATCTTTCATCTACATAAATAAAAAAGGTTTTTTTAATGCTATATATCATTTTTTTTAAATTTTTCTTTGCATATATTGTTAATGAAATGTCCTTTAGATATTTATTACTTGATAAATTTATAATCAATTCAATGTTATTACTAAGTACACCGTCTATAGCTATTTTACTCTTCAAGCAGATATGCACTTCACTTTCATGTTTCATAATGTAAAAGAAACTTTTATAAAATGTTGTTTTTTTTTTTTAAATTATTTTTTTATAAACGCAAACATCGTTTTCAGGGGAACAGTACCCTAGAGATATAAAGAGAGAGGAAAATCACATTATTTTTTGGGAATTAAAAAAAAAATTAAATTTCTCATATTACATTTTTTCAAAAAAAAAAATAACAAAAATCCATAGCTATTTACGAAATTTAAAATTTAAGGAAAATAATACCATAAGCCTACAGTTTCTCATAAAAAAATTAAAAATCCACAACTATTCACACAAAATAAAATGTAATAAAAAATATTGTAAAAATAAAAATTCCTTTGGGGGAGGATAAAGCACCTCCATCCCACCGTGTTAAGGAGGGCGTTCAATAAAATTGATTATAGCCAAAGCCTATGAAGAGCAATGCGATTTCTCCA
Organism: Lepeophtheirus salmonis; assembly: GCF_016086655.4. Taxonomy (NCBI): domain Eukaryota; kingdom Metazoa; phylum Arthropoda; class Copepoda; order Siphonostomatoida; family Caligidae; genus Lepeophtheirus; species Lepeophtheirus salmonis. The sequence continues at coordinate 15,606,181 of NC_052131.2, read as the reverse complement.
TGAAGAAATTGATCATGGACATCAATGTCTCAAGGACCACCGTATCAAGGCACATCAAAAAGGATAATAGAGTCTCTTTACAGTTCAATTGAAGTGTTTTTGGTGAACTCTTGGACAGATCTGAATCCTCTGGATTATTGTATCTGGTGGCAAATAAAGTTCCATGTCTAAAAAGTCCAAACCCCGAATGTTGAACCCTTAAAGGACTTTGTCAATGAATAGTGGGTTGTCATGTCACAACCTACATGAAAAGCCGCTATTACTGCCTATGGTGTCCATATTAGATATATATTAATTATTAATATCATTATTGGAAATTATATTTATGAAATTGTTTTGTTTATTAAATGTATATAACATTCTACACTATCATTTAGGGTTTCAGAACTTTTGCACAACACGGGTTCTAAAATTTATTTTATTTAATCAAAAAACTTTCCGTAAGTAAATTCCTTCTTTGGGGCAAAGGTTTTTGTGATAAATTAACGCATAGAACAACCAACTTGAATAATTTTGAAAATAATAATAAGTGGTTTAAATACAAATTTATTCAAATATTAGAAAAAAAAGGAATATAATTATTCTAAAATATTTAGTCTTTAAAATTATTGATCAATGACGTTATGGTACTTTACAATAAGTTGATGAATATTATATGATTGTGTTGAACACGAAATATTACTAGGAGGTTTATTTACTTCGTATTTCAGGTGAAATCTATATTTTGATTCTAATCTCTCGTACTCCCAGTAAAACATTACTAACATTGTATTTTGGTTGTCCTTCTAATAATTATAAATTGGTGCACCAATAATTATTTACAAATTTTAATACTTAACGTAACGAATTATTTTTTTATTGCAATTTTAAAATTTATTAATGTAGAAGAGAACCAGACAGTTGCAATACTCTTGGCTTTAAGCAAAACTACTAGGAGCTTGTTAGAGAAGCACACGACAAATTTTTGCACTAAAACCTACTTAAAAATATATTACTTAAAATTTTGATGTGCTTACGTATTTTTGCCTATGTGAGAAGCACGAAAATCATTTTTTAATTATATAAGTATGTCATAAACCTTGCATGATAAAATGTATATCATTCTGATTTTCAAATTGGTATTAGAAAAATTAATCTAAAAATAAGAAATGGAGATATGTGTATGATCTTTCGAGAGTATATATATTTTCAGCAAAAAATGGCTAAATATCAAAGAAAAGAACATTGTTAGATGGGTATATACAATTTTACAAGTACGGTCTGCGCACGTAGATGTTTCTTTTTACCTTTATTTCACTGAATATTCTTGATATTTGATAATAAAATATATATAAAGTATTCTTTAAAAATGTTTATATTTTAGTGTAATGCCTTTTCTTGGCATTCCATGGTGGGTTTTATCTATACTCTTTGACCAAAAACTACGCAAAATCATCAAAAAAGGTATTTAAGGTCTATGAGACAGGTTATAGGGCATACTGAGATCCTTAAAAAATGATTTTTGAGCTTTTCACAACATAAAGCATGGGAAAAAATGCAAAAACATATCTAAATTCAAAAAAAGTATATTTTTGAATTGTTTTAAATGTACTTACATTTGTATATGTCAGTTATAGATTACCTGGACTTATTAGGTCTTGTTGAAGCAAACTTTGCTTGAAAATATATTGGTATAACAACCCACTAAAATTATTAGTGTTACCCACAGTTTTTCTTGAGTACACACACATCTAATCACTTAATACCTTAATGGTCTCTCCTCAAGAATAAAAGAATAATAATAACATCTTGGAAAAGAAATACGTTGTTATGAATAGTAGGGATATAAATCGTGTGTATTTTTTAGCTCCCCCGTTTCACAACCCCAATTTTTATTCACTGATAGATCATTTATCCATAGATCGAAGTATAAGACTCTTTTCAGGATCATTCAAACCACTATTGTGTAATTTTAAAAAATCCCCATTTTCTAGACATTTAAACGCTTCCAGAATTACATAAAAAAATATTTTATTTCTCAATAATTAAAGTGTAAATTCAGCGTTATTTACATATATCAGATAGTTTCACAAATACTACAGCAAAGAAAATCAACGTCAAAAATACAAAATCTTCATATAAGCCACATGAAATCTATGAGGGCCTGGAATTTTCCAATATGGTTGGAGCCAACTATATGGAGTAGGCTCCAACTATGTGTACCGCAAGCATAACAAGTTGGATAGTTACACAATGTGAGGAATACATTTTTTAAGCCGTTTCTGTAGTCATTCTAAATGTATTCAATAAATTAATTAATTGACAAAATTAAACACTGACAAAGAAATTTACGTTAAAATTAGTTTTACAAATTTATGAAGTTATAGCCGGATTATTATTCTAAATTAGATTGAAGGATAATATAGAATTATAATATTCATGCTATTTAAAAAATAATATTAAACACAATTATTACAAATGAAGTTACATATTCAAATGGCATTGTTTCATAATAGAAAAATACACATAAAATTCGTGGAAGTAGCCTATAAGTAACATAAAATGGGTATCCTAATTTGGCTCAAGATCCTTTGGAGGTATAAATTCCCATTCCTAAATATACAACTTCTTACTCTTTGGATAAGTAATAAAGTTTATATATATATATAATTTACATTTGTCCGTAATATTTGTTGAATCCATTTGTAATTTGTAAATAATTAATGCTTGGCATACATACATAAAATAAAATTGTACAAATATAAGGCAACGAACTCAACCATAGAACTGGGTATTTGTGCTACTATAGTAGATTCTAAAACCTAGTTTACATTAAAATTTTGTCCAGTAATATTTTTTTACATTTCATAAATTTTCAAATACGAATGTCTTGATGTCTCTGGTAAGATAGGGCTATTGATGAGATAGTCTGCACTTAGCAACTCTTCCATACAGACATTGCACGTTGAGCGTAGGTCCTTCCATTTGCTTAGGTGGGCTAGAAAAGGGTCATGTCCAGTGTGGGCTTGTGCAATGAGTCTGGATTTTTGAGACCAGATAGATAATCGCGTCAGGATTCCTAATCGGACTATTATCAATCCAAACGCAATTACTTTTTATGTAGTACTTGGTTCATCCATTCCGACTTGTATAAGTATTTAATCACTATGGAACCAATGCCCACAACGTTTTGGAAGATTACCAATTCTATCCCGGATATAACGTAAGAAATGTTTCGTTCTCCATCTTGAGTTTGTCGTCTGTTTCTTAATGTATATGTCCAGAGGAGCAATACCCAAAGCTGCCTTCATTCCTGTGGTTAGTGTCGATCGAAATGTATGAGTCATTCCCATGAGTGTTTTCCTATGAATTGTGTTTAATACTTTCCCTGCACTTTCCTTTATAGTGATTTCATGTCCCCATACTATAAACCCATAGGAGATGAAAGGCCGGATCATAGTTACATATAACCAGAGAACCTTATCTGATGGCAGTCCCCATTTTTGTGCTAGGATTGACTTGGACATATTACATAATCGAGAACAAGGGAGGTTTTTTTTTGTTTTTTTTTCAAATACTCTGTCCAGTTGAGTCTTTGATCAAAAGTCACACCTAGGTACTCCATATGTGTGGCATATTCCATCACTTTGCCATACATTTCTGATTGTGGAAAGTATTTTGATCTATGTTTATAAGCTTTCAAAAATACAAAAAACTCCTAATTTTTGATTAGGTAAAGGTAAGACCATTTTCTTTTCCCCATTCAATAACAGTATTGATTGCTCTTTGCATTCCATAGACAAGGGCTTAGGGATGGTTTCCAAAAATTAATAGGAGGATGGCGTCTGCATAGCCAACGACCTAGATTGCTCCTTTTCTAAATTCATTAAGTAAGTTATCCATAATCATATTCCAAACGAAGGGCGATAGAACGCTCCCTTGTGGGTTCCCACAGGTTAGATTGAAACAAACTTATTTGCCTTTAAGCTTGGCTGTGACCGTACGGGTACCTGGTAGATTTTTGTACCAGGATCAGATATCCTGGAATACAGAACTTTGCCATTACTACATCATCAGAATGAAATTGTATATAATCAAATGCACCTGTGTGATCAAAGCTGACAACTACTGTACATTGATGTTGATAGATGGTTTTTTCTATGGTATCGATCCCTTGTGAAAGAGGCGCCTCAGTTGATAAGCCCCTTGTATAGGCCTGTTGTGAGAGGAGTGTTGGACTGCCTTCTTCTACTTCCCAGTCTAAATCCACTCAATTATTTTAAGCATAAAGTTAGAAGGAGTTATCGGCCTGAAGAATTTACCCAGGCTCTAATCTTTTTTACCTGGTTTGGGCAGAAAACTTACTTTGATTTCTTTACAGCATCTTGGTGTATAACCAGTGATGAAGATGACACTTTCTGTGTATAACTACTATTAAAAGAATTAATTAAAACTTTTTGTATTTGTTAATATTTTTTTAGTTGTGTTTTTATTTATTTTACGCATACTTTATTACCTTAATATCACAAATATACGTAACTAGCAAAGGTTTACCCGGCGTTGTTTTGGCCAAGGAGGAAGATGGAAATCACGTTGAAAATAGTCCAATTAATTTATACAATTAAAAAATATTCAGAAAATACTACTATATACTACATATCAAGGGGGAAAATCCAGTGTGGAATGGGCACGTTAATAAAAAAAAACCGAAAATCAACATAGTAACCCTAAAAATTTGAAGAATGTCTTGACGGAGAGAAAGAATAATGCTCATGGCATTTAATTAAATCATCTACAATCAGCTGTGAAAAGGGAAGAAGGTGAAAAGGAAATAAACAACGACATTTGTTAGAATTACTCCGACGTCGATCCCCATTCTATTCTGAGTCCAACAAGGACTTACAATTATAATTACGCAACAAATCCTCAGGGTTACACTCCGTCTTTTATGAGCACACACGAACGTTCACTTTTTTTTTGGTTTTGAATATAATTGAATCTATTTAGGAAAGGATATTAACTAAACAGGAACTATATAATAATGACAACTGCTTAGAAAAATAAAATTCCTTCTTTATACTACCAATTACAGAGTAACGGGGCAGCTAAAGAACACACCAAATTTACTTCATTTCAACATATACTTATAATTGTAAAATGAATGTTTTGTTGTTATCGAAAAAGATCCTGAAATTTTTAATTCTTTTTGATTCTTCACACTATATAAATCCGGTTAAATTAGGTAATCCACAAAATAACACAAGTTGACCTCCTAACTATATTCCATCAACATTTCACCTTTTTATCTTGGAGTTTACTTTGTTTTAGAGGTGTTTAAAGTTAATTTTCAGAGTTTTATTAAGTTAAAAAGTGTTATGAGTGCATATCCTTCATCTTCTGAAAAATGATTGGGCCTCAGCCATCTTCATTCCACCAATATTTGGATCTTCAATCTAAGCTAGGACACTTGTCTTTTTCTTCTTCATTCTAATAGGTGGCGTTTCTTGTAATAAGAAGCACACTCTCTAATTGAGTGGAACATTTACCCCATTTGTCACATAACCTTTGACGATGGAGAATGTGAAAAGTGTATTAGTGATATACCGAAGCAAAGCAATTTAGCAGAACCAAATAAAATTGAAATGACGTCAACCTGAAATGGGAGACCGTCACATACGACAAAATTGGGTAAGAGTGTAAGAGCCCATACCACAATGGGAAAACAAGGTTCAAAAGACCTTCGAAACAAGAATAACAAAGTTGGATTCAAAAAACCTAACTCAATGGAAAAACTGAAAATCAAGGGCCTTGAAGTTAGAAACAAGAGAGGGAGGGGCATTCTAACGAAACTCCTCATCCAAAAAACTCAAAATTCAAAATGTGAGTCTGATAAGCAACAAAAGGTTCGACAATTCTAGCCTCAGCGTAAATTTCTACATGCAGAAATATTTAAGGAGACCACAAAAATTACCATTATACATAAGAAAAAATGGTGATCACATTTCCCTTGTTGAGTGGAACAAGGTAATAAAAATATTAGAGAGAGACTATCTACGTCTCCTATCCACCACAGAATCCTCCACAAAACTATTACCTCACTATGAATGTCGCCGGTACCCCAACAAAAGAGCAGTGATCTATGTCAGTGATGACACTTCGGAATAATACGTCCGAAAAGTTATATTGAATAGTACACCTCTCTTGCCAGCCCCGTGTGGGAGAGGTAAAGAAAATGAGAGAGGAAAAAAATTCCAAGAAAAGGCTTACCGGCTTCATCAAGGGGTTACAGGAAACATTGGCGATGAGATACTTGATCAGATCATTGTATATCAATGTAACTCCCTTCGTGTTAGAGGTAAGGTCGAACTGACTAAATCGGGAAAAAGATAGTTAGGAAAAGTCCTATACCTTGATTGGATCAGGCAACATTTAAAGATCCACAGCTATTGACGTCATCCTAAAAGTTGCGCTTTCAGGACCCTCAGAACGCGACTATAACTCAAGAAAGGGGAGAAACAATGGAAAAGGAGATATCGAAATTGTGAACCCTGTGTTGATAAGTCAAAACAACAAAAAATAACTACCATTGTTTATGATGGTGCAAGTAGTTGCATGGAGAAAATTGTAAATGGCTGTGTTGATGCTGGTACTTATAGAAATAATTGTAAAGAAGGCCAAGAAAACTGGCAGTGTTAGAGGAACTGATACTGAGGACCACGGAATGTCAGATGAGCCAGGAGAAGACGTGCTAAATCAAGCAGCAGGCGTGAAAGACTCTGAAAAAAATTCAACTATTTATTCAAAAAGTCGTAGTGGTAAAAATCAGTCCAAAATAGGTATGTTTTCGATTTGGGAGCCAAACCCCTATTATTGGATTAAGCTAAACAAAAGAAACCAAAATTGTTAGCTGCTCTTATATCAACACACAACAGTACAAAGCAGCTAACTCTGAATTAAAACTCAGAAAATCTCGAATAGCCTTAATAACAGAGCCATGCCCCAGTAACGACTCAACAAAAAGCCTCGCTCTAAGTGGGTATACTATCCAATGCAAACATGGGTCAAAACCAAGATCATGCATTCGAACTGCTAATCATTTACATGAATGGTTTGTTCCAGAATTCTCTGACAAAGATATTTGCACAGTATGGTTGAAAAAAGATCATTCTGTAACGTGTATTTGCACAGTATGGTTGAAAAAAGATGATTCTGTAACGTATATTTGTTCCCTCTGTCTCGATCAATTGTTTTTAGTTGAAAACGAAGCACTTTTACGTCTTATTGAACATTATGAACACCTACAAAAACCTCTTCTTATGGCCATGGATTCGAATGCTCATAATAATCTTTGAAACTTGAGGAGAAATTCTTGAAAACCTAATAGATGAACATAATCTTATGGTATAAAATGAAGGAAATGAAATAATTTCGTCACTCAACGAGCCAGTTCAACCATTGACACTAAAATTATGGATCGCCATGTTTTTATAAAGTTTCAGATTTATGGATGGCTTGTAGATCTGCGACTATCAATGTCAGATCAATTTTTAACTTGGGAAAGTTAAAAATTCCTCAAAAGTCAAGAAACTTCAAAAAGTTAACTGGGATATATTCAGACGTCACATAGAAAATGTGACGTCACTACCTGAAATACTTCCCAATGCAAGTAATATATAATGTTATAATCAAGGCACATGACATTGCTTGCTCTTTAAGAAAAACAACAAAAGCCAAATCATGGTGGACAAAACTTCTCGCCATCTTCTCAACAAACACGAGCCTAAGCGTAATTATAGCAAAAACAGGAAAGAATACCTAAAAACAAAAATGAATAAGGCACAGCTCTTAGAAAAGAGATTCATGGAGACATTTCTGCAGTAAAGTTGAAAGTGCTAAAGATACTGCAAAACTGATCGTAGTTCATAAACCAATAGAAGACTCTATTGGTCTCCTCAAAACATATCATGCATATGCACAATCCCATGCTCAATCCTTGCAAATACAAATGAAAACTCATTTCCCTGACTACAGAATCAATACCACCCGTGATAGACCATGACGAGAAACTAACTTTGACCTTGTGGAAGTTTATTGGTTCAAAGAATCATTCAACCCCTTCGGACCATTTAAAGTTCAGTACCAGATGGACTTAAACCAGTTGTACTACTACAGGCACTCAGGGACAACTTAATCTCCTAGCTACATAAAGAAGATGGTGGGCGACTTCTTCTTCGAAGTTTGGTGCAACAGATATAGGGAAGATCAAAGAATGTAACATACACATTACATGTTGAAGAAACCAAAACAAAAGAGTGTCAAATTTTCGCATCAAAATTTGGACTTATTTGTTCAAGCCATAGGCCATTTTTGAGTCATCTGAGCAAATGGAAAAATACAAGTGCAATGTGCAATATTTACAAGGAAGAACCACAAAGTACAGACCACCATATTAACTGATGTCCATCCCTCTCATATGAGAGATATCAAGCCATACCGGAAGAGGATGAAGATCTTTGTATTCTTACATTTATTAAATGTACAAAAATGAAACAAATGATTGATAATAACTTTAAAATTAAGTAGGACTTAAGATCAACTTCGTCTGTAGTAGCACATATACCACTTTGTATTGTCGTGTTCCTTGTCGTATGTATATATAGTTTTTATAATGAACGCATAGTTTTGTAATGTATGCATATTTTTACTATTTTATAATGCATGGTAAACAGCAATATATTCTTAACTAACAAAAATAATCCACAAAGTATCATGAACCCCCCCAAAAAAAAAAACTCTTATTACTCTTGTAAACTTAGTATTATTATGAATATATAAAAAATAATATTGTCTTATAAACTTCAAATAACATACCAACATATATACATCAAAAAAAGTGTCTGGATGAGAAGTCCTTTTTTTATTTAATTTAAAAAATTAACAAATAGAAATTTACGAAGAAAATGGCAAAAACCTTTTTTGTAGTAATTTTTGCAAAAAGTTGTAAATAGCATATATTGTAATTGTAAAGAGGAATACAAACCTACCAATATTTTTTCTTTACTTGCAAAAATAAAAAGTTATAAAAAATAATTTTTTGGCAAAAAAAGAAAATATCGATAGCTGTTTCATTTTTGCAAATATTGCAAAAAAACGGTTTTTTTGTTTCGGGTATAGTATAAGCCCCCCTTATATGAACTCCAAAAAATCGACATCCCTCTCTTAGTCATACCAGCTTCAGAAGAGGGCCCCACGCAAAATTTCAGCTTCCTAGGTCCAACAATGTGGGCACGCATAAAGGATATATATATACACACACACACATTCTCTTATACGGAAGATAATACTTAAATTGATAAATTTACAAGTAATCTACTGCTACGGATACAGTGATTATCAATTGTTTTTGATTAATCATTTATTATCTGTGTGTCTTCATTAAAGACGGAAAGTAACCATGAAGATTGGTTGTGAAGTTTTAATTATAAGTCCATTTTAGACTCAGAGTAGAATTGAGGATCCTCATCTAAGTAATTCTTGCCAATGTCCATGTTTATTTCATTGCCCCCCCCCCCTCCTTTTCGTTACAGCTGATTTAACGAAATATCATTGTACCCAAGATGCTCTCGTCCAAAAAATCATTTTCAAATTTGTCAGAGTTAACATGTTGATCTTTGGTTTTATTTTTTTCTAAAACCACTATATATATCACAAGATCAACTTACCACTAGATCACCCTTCAATTTTAATATGATGTGCATGCTGGATTGAATTGTTATCCTTTAGATTGAGTATCTAGGTCGTCCTAAAATACACTCAAAAAATTTCTATGTAGTAGATTCACACAAATAATTTCTTTTGTTAATATAGAAGAAATGTTATGATTTTTAATATATATTTATAATTTCTCTAATATATGGATGTTTTTTTTTATCATATATATAAATTTAATATTAAAACAAGGATGTATATTTCCTAATTTATTCAATGAATAATTATCAAATATCCTTTAAAAAAAGTATTAACTATGTTAACAACGTAGAAGGCACTTCAAATATTTTAGGCTCTATCCTCACTGTACTTTACTTATGATTTTATTTTTCTTTATGAACTCCTCAGTTTTTAATTCCATAAAAGATTTGGAGTGATTGATATATAAATAACTATATTTTCTATTATTTCTAAACAATATCTTTTGCCTCCAAAATTTCCCTCGCTTTTTCTCTGCGTAAGCAATGTCTATGTATTCTATCACTATGCAAAAAAAAAAAGCATAAGATTTGTTGATGTTTTGACGATACGCAATACATACATTCTACGTAGTACTTGATCGTAATGGGAATATCATTGTGATGAAACGATTTATTAACAATGGGAAAAGGAATCATTGACCTTTAATCTCTGCATTCATCATTTGTAAATATACAGTGGTGATCTTATCAAGTCCTACACATTTTATTATTTTCAATCCGGAATGGCATTGGAGCAAATTCACGGAGGAGGACAACAAGGCTTTTTATCTCTGAGCAAAGGAAGCTGAAGCGGTTCGAAAGAGCAAAGAAGAATCTAAATTTTCTCAAGGGCAACAAAAATTGTGGCAAAGTTTTGCCCTTTTCTGATGACAAAATTATCAAACTCATACCACTTTGAATAAGCAAAACAGCTGCTATATACAATGTCTCAGCTTCAGTGAGGCATGTCTTCAGAACAAAAAATTCAGTGGCCAGCACAGGTGAAGTCTGCCCTCCCATTTTTGTGGAAAGGAAGGGGCGGCTCAATGTAGAAAGGGCTACCTTGGGTCAGAAATATTTTTGGGGGCAACTTTGTTTTCATTCATGACGGAGCTCCGTTTCATCGGACCGCTAAGGCCCAGGTCTTCCTGGGAGACAACTTGGTAGACTTTTGGAACGTTAATATGTGGCCTCCCTCCTCTCCAGACGCAAACCCCTTGGACTACTTTATCCAGGCGTGTATAGAGGAGAGGGTGTTTGTTACTTCCCACAGGAGTGTCTAGTCTCTAGAGGCTTCCATCAAGAAGAAGTGTACCAAGTCCGAATCTGACTGGATAGTCAATGGGGGCAAGAGATTTAGGTCTCCTATTGATGTAATTATGAGAGATAAGGGCTTGCATAATGAATAACGGTTGTGCTGATCACTATTTTCAGATGATGTTGTCAAAACTCTTAAAAAAATAGGAAAAATATAATGTTTACCACAAGATAAGATCAAACCTCTATGTATGTATTTGCAAAATGCATTAATGTCAGTGAGTTTGATTGACATCCCGAATATTATAAGTTAAAACTATTCTATATACATACTTACTAATAATGTGTAATTGCAGAGGTAAACATTTCTTTATTTTATGACTCCAGAATTGAAATTTTATACTTATTTTTTTCCTTCAAGGAAGTATTTTAATTATCCATAATATTAAAATAATTCATTATCTCTGCAAAGTTTTATAGACTAATTAATTAATCAATCTAAATTAATAAAGCAAAATCAATCTGCATGGAAAATGAATTAAATCTTTTAGGCCTTCAGGTCAATTTATATTTTATACAACTAGTATAAAATACTAACATTAGTAAATTGCGACTTCCCAGAATTATTAGCGGTCGTCGGACAGACAAACTTTTCCTAAAAATATAGAAGATAACTACCCAAAAAATCCTAAGTATTATTCAAAGTTTTTCACTTGCACACCCGCACGTAGTTACTCAACACATTGAGGAGGGATGTTCTCTCCTTAAGAATGAAAAAAAAAAAATAATAACCTAAAGTGGGGGGAAATATAACATTATGACTCATGATTAAGGGAGTACTTAGGTCTCTATGCGCTACCTTATATACACACTCTCAATCCTAGATGAGCAATGCCTGCAAAATTTCATAAATATGAATAATTTGTTATTTATTAGATAAAATATATGTTTATGGTGTACATCAGGGAACAGTGCACCCTGTATATACGTACAACGCTACCTACAACACGCCTGAGAAATTTTGTTAATATCATTACATTGTTATTACTTAGATCAAAAGTATGAATATGATATATTTTCACGTAGCCATACATTATTTTTTTACTCGCTAGATGGTCCTTAGTTGAACCAATAACTTTTAAAAGACTTTTTGACGTCAATAGGGGACAAGCAAACTAAAATATATGTCTTATCTGCAAGATGGTGTGACTCACTGTCACTTGGGCTAATAAAGTATAGATTGCTTAGGGGCAGTAGTGTCACGTATGATTACGTCAACTGTTATCTGCCGCCGGTGTATTCTTTTTCAATAATAACCTATAAGATTTATAATTAATAGCTATACATAATACTTATATTAATATTAGTTGTTAATAAAATTTCCTATTTACAATTGAAATATTGCGATGTTTGTAAGTTGTAAGTTAGTAATTATTATAATTTATACATATACCATCTTGTCCTGGATGCTCGAGAGGAGGATCATTTTGATTCCTTTTAAATGTTAGTAAATGTCTTAAATCGTGGATTGGTCAGAGACGAAAAGACGTTAATGTTCACTCTGGAGGGCATTACCATACTCTGTGTTATATAAAAAACCTTCAAGCTAGAAGATTTCCGAGTGTCTTGGCAAACTCTAGCTTCCGTGAGAGGAAAAGCTTATCAACTTTTGAAACGAGTTAAAGTCACAAGCGAGTAAAAATCCATTTGAAGAAAATGTTTGTTTGATCAACATTGAAAATAGGAGAAGTTTAAGGTCTCTAAATCTTCCTAAGCAATTTTAATTTATAAACACATACTTTTTTATAGAACAGTAACGTAATTATCGATGACAACAGCATGATCATGACTCCTGATCAGTACTTGGATGTGATAGTGGAGGACATAAAAACTGAGAACATTAACGACGGTATTATTTTTAAAATGCACCCTACATCTCAGTCGGAAAAGTCTTTAAAATATGGTGTAACTTAATGTATAATCAATTTAAGGGAACTGATCTGTTCTTGCCCTATGACATCATAGATCTCTACATGCCTGGTCACTTTAAGTCGGTATTCCCAAATACGAGAATGACCTAGGATGACACTTCGGCAAAAATCAACAAACCAAGTAATGTTGCAGATCAAAAAGTAACCTGGATTCCTAGAAGAACAGTAATAGGGTAAAAGTTATTGGAGGAATTAGTCGGAGAGGTGGCGTCACCTATAAAATCCTTCAAGGAGAACTTGACCACTATAAAACTCCCCTGGCAGGACTGAATATTTATATGAATTTCATTTTTTGTAAATTTGGAAAAAACATTGTATCGTAAAGTACATGAAATTTATTTTTATGCTGAAAGTTTACCGTAGGGGAAAGTTAATTATGTGAAACTGTAATAATATTTAGAACTTAATCTAGCAACTGTATTTTAGAACAAAATAATTGGGATTAGTTAAATAATAGAACTAATAATATATAGAGAATAGATAGTTAAAAAAAAATAATTAAGTAATGTCTCAAAGATCTTTTCAAATGAAAAGTCTATTCAAGGTGTTATTTATCGTATGGAACTTTCCTTACACTGAAGTTAGAATATTGTTAAGTATCTGTAAGTAAAAATACCTGTAATCAAGTTTATCTAACTTACTGAAATAAAATAATTTTCTAAAGCAATAACTTTTATGAGACACAGTCTCGTATAAAATATTTATTTATTTATTCTCAGCCAATATATAAATATGGCAACAGAAAATAATATTCAAGGATATGGAAACATATCATAAAGAAAACCAGGTACAACCTTTTTGTGAAATACTACACAACCCTCGAGATGATATGAACCTACTTAAAAAAAATTACAACTACTACACCAGGAAATCAAAGTGTTTAGTCAGAATTGATTTTATATGTATTTAACATAATGATCAATATAAAATTTGATGAGAGGAGACAGTATCTCATCATTAAAGAATTTATTATATAATAGAATTACCTCAATAAAAGTATCTTCAAATGTCAAAATTAATATCATAAATAAATGTGTGTTGAGCTTTTTTAATCCATTAAAGTAGCCCCCATCGCGGCAATCAGGGCTTTCAGGTGGCAACGGAAGGCCTGGCAACCGCTTCAGATTTAGACTTCTGTCATGGTGATATGTGATATACACAATAAAATCATGTAAACAAACAAAAATCTTTTATCTCATTTTTTATTTTTGAAAATGATCCCCCAGAATATCTACATAATTTATACTAAAAAGCTCGAAATTGAAAATTCTGCAGATACAAGATTTCGCATAGATGGACGGACAGTATACATAAAGGAAGAAGATCTCCTTTCACATCCCAAACCTGAAAACACTTCCTACGCCCTTTTTTGTACATAACTCTTTACGCTATACTGGGTGCTTAGTTGAAATCTGAACAAAAATAAAGCAGAAGAATAAGAAAAACACATGGAAAGAAAGAATAATTCCCCCCATCACCTGACAAATTATGTTTAATGACACCAGTTTAAAATAAAAACACAATCCATCGAAACATGGTCGCACAAAGAGACAAAAGAATCGAGATTGCTACTTCACTTAGACCGGAACACACACCAACAGAGATCCAAAACTTGCCTTAGGCAAGGAGGCATAATAGTTAAAACATCAAGAAGGCCATTAATAACAATATTGGCATCGAGAGGATTTTTTGTTTGCAATTTGTACAATTTGCTTATAAAAGTTGCAACTTCTACACAGTATTTGTATCTTTATCAATAAAACTACTATTCACATAACAAAGCATACTCGCTTGTGGACAGAGTATGTATCCATTTTGAAAAGCACCCATCTGGAATTCCCATAAAAATGTAAACACTCTCATGTAGGTACCCATAAGTACACAAATAAAATACTGATATAGTTGTTTTTGCAAACACACTGGCATATTTTAAGGAGAAAACATAGTCAAAGTGTTTACGTATTGTCGTTTCTATTAAGCCTTGGGAGGCAATTGTTTAAATACATGTGTTTAATGCTTATGTATTTAAGAAAAGTCATTAGCTTTTATTGATATAAAGGCACTGAAGCAATAAATATATTTCCCAGAGCTATAAGACGTCGTTAAACAGACTAGCTTTGCTTTGATAATATAGAATATAAACAATATATATATATATATGACGTGCACGCTCGATGCTACTTGTCAAATAAATTTTATTAATAGTAGTACTTTGTTATTTTTTATATAAAAAAATCATACTACGGAATACATACCGACATCGTTATTTATTACGCACCTGATGACTCTTAAGTTGAGTCAATGTTACTTTTTCTCAACAAATAGCAATATTTTTTTGCGCAAAAAACAAACAAACAAATCTTTCACTCAATTCTGTCAAATTGTAGTAACTCAATAGATACTAAAATTGTATATCATGGTCACATAATGAAATCCCCTAATTTCTTTAATGAAACATCCTTTTAGATTGAAGGGGGCAAGAGTTGATGTTATCATAAATACATAGGAGTGAATGTACACGGTGCTAAATACATTCCTTGTAAATTAATTATCTGTCTTTTCATCTCTAGTAATTCAGTTCTTAGTAAATTCATTCTCTGCAAAATTCATCATTTTGAAAAGGATATTTTGTGACGTCATACGGTTTTATGTTCCTACACTATTTTTTTTTTTTTTGTGTGTGTAATGCTGCACAGTGAGGGGCCGAGAAACTTGTTCATTACTTGAGTAGATTTGAATTATGAGGAAAGAAAAGGGGATCATCATGGTTTTTGATTGTTGATAAACTATATTCGATAGTAGGAGAAGATCATTGACGGGATTTACTTATATATTCCAAGTTACCAATAAAAAACAGAGTCGGACGGTTCCGTATCTAAAGTGATCTTCCGTACCTCCGTATCGGAACCAAAATATGATACGTATACGAAACCATTTGAAAAAAAAAATAGAATGGATATAGAGTACAGACTAAAGTGAAATTAAGTCTGTGTTAAATCTACAAATATTGCATTTTAGCAATCAAATGTACCTTTTTATATCTGTAGTAGTTTAATCTCTCGAAATCTATTCTTTCTTACTTTTATTCTATTGCTTTTTCAATTTTGAGAAACTTTTGATAGTTTTTTTTTTTTTTTTTGCCATCATTTGTTAATGTTTATAGTAGTTCTCTGTTGTTCTTTTTTATAGGAAGTAATTTTGAACTAAAAAGATTATATTGCAAGATGTAACTTTTCTGAGTGAATAAAGTAATAAATATACGTTTGATGCATTTGTGAATGAGGATTAATGAGTAATAATGTGGATATGAAATGGATAGATATGTATCTCCTACAACTAAGGTACATGGCACAATGCCAAACAAAAATGTATGCACAGTAAAAACAAAGGCACAGATAGGAAGCCATGGATTGTTCATATACCTAGTATTATTAATTGGTATCCATTGTGGAGTTCCTTTGGATTGTATAAGTAATACATACTTCAAAGGAGTCTGGAAGGAAAGGGCCGTTTCCATAGAGAGAAGTGACGTACGTATTCAGGCAGAGAAAAACTTCTCTCAACTTTTTAGTGTATGTGTGTAATACACGGCTCCTTTGTGTTATCTGATTTTCATATGTAGTTGTATAGTATATACATAATATGTTTTGCAATGCCTGCCCGCAATTGGTTGTAGAGAAGGTCTTGGTTTGAAACTACGACATCTTATAAATATATATATTATAAATGTCAATTATTTAAAACTTATATTTAAGTAAAACATGTTATAATGTATATTTAAAAAAATTATATAAACAATATATGATATATAATAGCTATAGAGTTTAAACGTCCTTAGGTTTTTCGCAAAGGCAGGAGTATCCCTATATTTTGCAGAGAGGAAGAAAAAAAAAACACACAATAATAATAATACAATGTTACTTTTTTTATTATTTAAGATTATCATACTCCTGCCTCCATCTTTGTTCTGATACTCTAATGAATTTTCGAGCAATTTAGAACTGCAAAGAATGAAAATTGACACAAAACGTAATAAAATTTAGACAAATAATTTTTTTCTCTCTCCCTTTTGAAGCTGTTTGTTTATACACTATCTACAAACCTCCCCTAAAAAAAACAAAAAAAAACTTTTTGCAATGTTTTTTGCTTAAAAGAAAGAGAAACTATGGCTGTTGTTAGTGTATTGTATACATGTATATATATATCTATACAATGTACTGACGACTCCTTACGTCATTCTATCACTTCTCTTCTCTTTCCTTTTTTTTTTTTTTTTTTGCAATCCTTGTGTGTATGTCTGTCTTCTCTTCCCTCCTTTTATGTTCTGATATCTGAATGATTTTTTTAGCAAATTAGAATTAAATATTACAAAAAACGCGTTGGATTTTGTTTGTATCCTATAAAGTCATTTTACTCTATTTGAATCCGCTCTTAATAGCAGATATACCTAGGGGTCTGAGTCACTCTAAAGTCCTTTTCTTCCAAATCTAGCTACAAAAACCCAAAGTTGACTCATTTTTAGAGCATACAACTTTAGGAGTTCAAGGATTTGAGAAGTTTTTTTGCTAAATTCTTTCTTCTTTCTCTCTCTCTCTCTTCCTCTATTATTCTTAATATTATTTCATTGTGAATGTTTAAATATATACCTAGGTATAGAACGTACAATTCATAGTAAAGACATTCCCTGTAGTCAGGATCACATAGGACAGGTAAAACAGAATAAATTCGCATGAATAAACCTCCATAATATGCTATAATGATATTGGAACAAAAACTATAAAATACATTACTGCCAACTTACTTTTACTTTACTGCGATCCTTTTTAATTGTTGTTTCTTCATGCTTATCTTGGATTTAACTAAAGTAATAATAGTAAACCTAGACATAATTAATTACTATTATATACATTTTATCGGAATTGCAAATACAAAAACAATATTTCGTCTTCTAAACAATGATTCCATGCTCAAAAAACCATACAAGTGAAGAAGCACGAAAAAAAAAATGTATCTCTGTGCAGATGTAGACGTTCAATGACAGGAGATAAAATATTTTTTTACCCTATTTTTTCTGCTAACGCATGTTCATGATCTAAATTCTCAATAATATGCATTTCTTATTATAAACTTACAAAGTACATACATTTTAAAAGAACGGAACATTTCGTGATATTTGACAAAACTTCGTCGATGTTGAGTGCTGTCCTCTATATTTAGAAATACAAACTTCCCTTATTCTCAACTCCCAAATCTGTTCCTTTATATTAAAGCCGTGTTTCCTTTCCTTTTTTATTATTTTGAAACTTCTCCGCACATGCCCAAATCACCAACCTCTTTTTCTCCTACGCGTGCCATGTTGCGTGAGATTCTACATCTTACTAAGTAATAACGCACTCTCATTTAATCCTCCTCCTCTTCTCCTCTGTTTTAACAAAAACTACTTTTTTGTACTCCCGAATCCTCTATTTTGAATATCTTCAAGTTTTTTTTTAATTAAAAAAGAATATTATTACTTATTCTGGAATTGTCATCCTAATAGTTATAAACTGTGTGCCGAAGCGTGTTTTTGATAAAAAGAAGGATTTAGTTATATATTTTGTATTACAATGGCGGCTAATGTATTGAATGAAGATAAGAACATGGCATCTGCTTCCCAAAGTGATCTCGTGGATAAATTGACTAATACACATATCCATAACAATACAGGTCTGAATCTATTTATTTTAAGAATTATGTTATAATTAAGTTGAATAATAAGGTCCTGAATTATTAATCACACAACATCTCCAATATATATATATATCTTTCTATTCGATTCTTATCTAAATGCATTACTTACTTATTATTTGAATGAAAGCCTTTTCTTATCTTCTCTGTAGCTTGTTTATGTTTGTAAGTAAGGTTCCAAAGTAATACAATTAAGTTGAAAGGGGTTATTGAATGGTTAGGTGGAACACATACATACTTGGAACTGTGTTAAGTAGAAGTTGCCCTTCCCTATACTACTTTGTGTTGCATATATATATATAAACATTTTAAACCTTCGAATTAGTAAATAAATTGTTTACAAATGGAGCCCTTTATTTATCAAGATGAGATCGTTCTCATTCACGAAACAACATGGAAATATATTTTGTTCTCAAGTATGTAGGGAAAGTAGATCCAAGTTATAGACTTATAAAAGAATGTAAAAATATAAAATAACTATAAAAAATGAAGAAAAAAATCCGTCTCAGTAAAGGGCTATTCTCATCCTTGAGCCCTTCTTTTGTTTTACTTACAACAAGATCTTTTTGAATACAAAATAAAAAAGTTAATTGCGGTTTTTAATAATATTTTGATTGAAAGTATTTGGCCGTCCTTTTTAATATATCTACGTGCATTGTATTTACATACATACCTATTTGAAAATGGTTACCCAAATGAATGATACACAAGGTTTGAAATATGTACATCTCATGTGGCTGTATTTTACTTAATATTTGTGTTATCATAATGAGAAAAATTAGTAAAATAACCATTAATTTGGATTATTACAACCAGTTTCCGTTTGTGGTATGTAGATGTTAAAGGATCTATTGTAATTAAAAATTCAATTGGAAAACCCTTGTACATTTTTTATATTGACAAAAAACTGTTACTAATGATACATAATGAAAAATGGAAGAGGTAAGGACTCAAGAATTGCGATTCGACTTGAGTCCATATTTTGAAGGCTTCAAGCTCGACTTGATCACACAATCTCAAGACACGTCTTAAACTCGATAGCCAAGACTTGCGACTCGAATTGGACTCCAAGGCTATTTTATACTGAATTTAAGAAAAGCCTTAACACTATGGGCCCTATATTATAATTGTGGACTTAAAATGAACTCACACGAAATTTGGGGACTCAGACTGGATGAAAACATATTTTTGAGCAAATACTTGAGACTCAATTTGGATTTGCACTATAAAAACTTTTTTCCACTTCAGCCAAAAAGTTATTTTACACTCAAAGCGTTATTAGAATTTTTTCTTGAGGTGTTGGGATTTTTGATAAATATTGACCATTTGTACATAATGCTTTGTTATTTAATAAATGCCTCATTTGATAAAACATTAATTTTATAATAGTAAGAAAAATTTGGTAAATAACTTCTTTTTAAAAAAAATAATAATATAGAAAAACGTTTTCTTTTAGACAAATTAGACAACAAGGAATTAGTTCAGGTGGATATAGGGAATTATTTTGTTTCAATAATATAATTTACCTCTAAGAGGATAAAGTTATCTACGAGTGGCAGCACTAAATATGAGACTATTAACTGTTTTGTTTTAATTTTTCTTTGTCTTTTTCTTCCCCCCAATTCTGAATAATCTTATCTAATAGTTGATATTAATTCACAAGAATTGAAGTAATCTTCATATTATTAAAAGTAACTATATTAACATAGAGTGTTGCTTTATATTTTATTTTTGCATGAAGCCATAACTAAGATAAGGCAATACTTAGGTAGATATTATAGCACATTGAATTATGAAAATAATCCAATAGCAAAGTTTAAAATGAAACCCTTCTAATGGAATCATTTATGACATAACTTTACTTGTGCGTTTTGTGCCTTTTGATTTTGTAATAAGAGTCATCCATTTGACGACACTATTTGTTTCCTTGGATAATTATGTGAATTTATGAGGATGTAGTGTATGAGATGATGCGGGTGAACTAAGGCAGTATTCATCATGATGGTGACAGTAACTTTGTCCACATGTGCATAATACATACATACTTAATCCTTAAGTGAGGCTTAGATTATGTTGTTATCAAAAAAAAAAAAATATTCTGAATTTAAGAGGTACATAAATTGATAACACAAAGCAAAATTAAATGATCGCATGTCATTCCGCGATCTTCATTGAAAGTGACTAAAAAGAATGTTGATGAGTCTTACACAATTTATTCTCTGCTTTGACTACGTTTTATATATTCTATTTATAGCACGATTGAATTTTTTTAAAGTGCTGTAAATAAATTAAATTCCGCTCCATTTTGATCCCTTTGCTATTGATATATTCAATCATTTTGAGTAGTATTAAGAATCGGTCTGAGACGATTTTTTCCGATTCGGTCTTAAGTGGATTTTTTAGACGGATTTGGACCGATGTTTGGTCACAACTGCGGCCTCAGATTGTGGACCGTAATCTATATGAAACACTTGAAATTTATTATAATGTAATTTTACTGATGCTCACAATATGGAAATGCACATGCCCCCATCATTAATTCATCTCTAAAATCGGTTTGAACGAGTTTTAAATGAGCTCTGTTTTTTGTGGGACCAGTCTGAACCTCTTTGAAGGACGAAATGAGTTCGGGTTTAACAAAAATTAGATAAGTCTAGGGCTTGCAAATCGAAAAACAATACTAATCTTGAGTTTAAATATTAACATTGGGCTAGTGTTCGAAAAGTCTTGGAATGATTTCAAAACATTCCAATACTTTTTCCAGTATTATAATAATATATATGAACCAAGTTTTTTATATATTGTAAAAAACAGAGGTGTATAAACTATGTCCTAAATATGGTTATAAATGTTAGTTTTTGTCAGAGCCATTCCAGCCTATATTTCCTTCTATATAAAAAGTGAGATTTGTTCTTATTTCTTTCCTCTGACGGCTAAATGATATCTAATAAAAAGGCATGACAGCTAAGTTGCACCCTTCCCAAACTATCTTCAAATTGTCAGGGCGATTCAAAGATATGAAATACATAGAGTACATACGCTGAGCTGAAGCAAAGTACACTTTTTGAAGCATAAATTTAGGCCCAAAACAAAGGCCAATATAGCTTTTTACCTACACATCAATGACTCCAGATCTTGCATGGAGTCATCCATTACTTTTAATAAAAATCTGAAGAGTTTCATAAATGAAAATACAGTCAAATGTAAAGTGCAGTGAGAATCGAACGTAAAAGTATTTGAAGCGCCCTCTATGTTGTTAATATACCTATTTATTACTACTACAATTTGAATGTTTCTGTCAACTAAAGCGGCTTCAACATCTTATACATACCATCACTTTATGTTTTTAATCTCCATCACGCCGTTACGTTTATTATATCTCGCAATCTTTCTTCTAAAAATAAACGGGAAAAGGTCACAAAACAGTTTGTAGTATACCAGTTATGAGCTTATTCCTTCCAACTATGAAATTCTTGACCAATAATGCTTGTGAATTGTTTACAGATTTATATGAGCGAATTCAAATTCAATCAATCAATATTCAGAACACTTTTTGGAGGGGGAAAACAGAAACATATACAGCTGATAACAAAATACAGTCTATACTTTTGTGTTAGTGAGGTAACTGGGTGGAACAAATTCATAGAATGACCTCATATATTGAGGACTAGTTTTGTAAATTAGGTTTATATTTTATCTACCCAGATTGTTTTCTTTTCTGTATTGGTAATCATTAAAATGAATTTTCTTTTCCTTTGCTGTTGTCATTATCATTTAACTCCCGAGTAGTCAACTTTTTTTTCCTACTTCATTCATTTATATTCAAAAGCTGATTGAACATTTGTATATACTCATAAAAGAGGGAGAGCAACATTGAGGGTTTGGTGCGGGTTGTTGGACTCAAAGTAGAATTGAGAATGGACATTGGAGTAATTCTTGCATTTTTCCTTCCTTCCTCACTCCCACTTCACAACTACATGTAACAAATCTAATCAAACGTCATGACAGCTAAGCTGCTCTACTCTCCAACATTCTTCAAATCATCAGAATTATTAGTTTAATTTTCGGTTTCTTTTATATTTACATACCCCTAGCAGGTCACATTTCATGCGTCACTGATAAAGAGTGTGTTAGAGCAACCATTTATGTCCCCTCCCTTTCTAACTCTCGATAAGAGACTGAACGATTCATTCTGTCTTACGTATGCAAAATAAAATAAAAATATTTAAATTGAATTTCATCTGATAATAAAATAAATCCCTTTTCCACTTATGCATATAAAAAAACTCTGTGTTTTTCCTTTATCATCGCTCTTATGAGGAATACTCACTTATTCTCCATGGGTTATCAAATAAATTAATAAATAATTATACTCCATATACAAAGTGGATTTGTGTGTACAGGCCCCTCCGTCTAAAATGCAACATTTTTTTTTAAATGCCGCACCTTTGTCTCATTTGTTATATATTGATGTTTAAACCTTATTGTAAATATTTATCGAAAGAAACTCTAAACAAAAAATAAGAAAAGTCAACCAAAAAATAAAAATATCATTAGAAAAAACATAATGCAACGCAGACCTACAATTCTTGAGCTATTCTCGAGTGTAAAATCAACTTCAGAGATCTCTTAAGTGCGTGGCTACTTAACTGTGTACAAAGTGACTACAAGAGGCATCCCAAAAGCTTCCATGTGGCTCAGATCAAGGACAAAGAGGCAAAAAGAATTGACCAAGCCATTTAAAGACAACAATGAAAGCAGAAAAGGCAAGGTGACCTTCAATGATATTCCTTGTGAATTTGAAAGCAGCCAGACCACTTTCTACCACTTGGTGAAGGAATACTTAAGCTTTATTGCTTACAGGAGAATACCTTGTCAGGGTTTGAAGCCTTTGGATCAAATAAAGCGTGTGAACTGGTGCATAATCTACCTTAACAACTTGAAAAACATGACTTTTTGCTTCCTCCCCCCCTCCCACATCCCAGATTGCCCCCTTGACTTTTGTATTTTTGGGCACTTCAAAAGGGAATCCAACACGCAGCAAAGGACCAACTGAAGGCTGCCATCATCACTGCTTGAGCCAACCTAGAGCTGAGCATTGAAAAGAACTGCTTTGTCAACGCTCCGCAAGAGGCTGGAACTGATTATTAATGTAAAAGGTGGCTATATAGATATAGTTGAGACTGTAAATATGGTGTCCCTTGATTGTATTTATGAATCAAATTATCCAAATTTGATGATATGATTTGAAACATAACAATTTTTTAATTTTCAAAAAGTATTGCATTTAGAATTGAGGATCGACATCGCTGTAATTCCTGTCTATAGGGAGAGTGTGGTTATTTCCTTCATTTTATAGATGCTTACAGTTAATTTAATATAACGTCATGACAGCTATGCTCCTCCTCTTTTAATTGTCAGGGTGATCTAGTTAATTTTTGGGGTTTTTTAAGCATATCGGTAGATCATATTATTTTTAACCTTGAAGGTCTCATTACTGCGCTTATTGACTTAATGATTTTTAATTCGGGGTTATATTTGGTCCGAGACCTATTTTTTCTTCATTATTTATTACTAAATGAGTTTTTCTTTTCAACTGATATTTCAGCCCAGACTTGGGTCTCTGACCAAGAACCGAAATTTAGTCGTTTTTAACTCATGTACCGATTTTTTCAGTCATATCTTTCAAGGCGATACCTCACTAACGCAAAAATATACAGTGTATTTTGTTATCAGCTGTCGATGTAATATTTCTTTTCTTATAACCAGTGTTCTGAACGAGGATCGGTTGCATTCGAATTCACTCCTTTTAAGTTGTTGTGAACAATTACACAGAATTATTGAATAATAATTCCATAGTTGGGA
This sequence comes from Lepeophtheirus salmonis, assembly GCF_016086655.4. Taxonomy (NCBI): domain Eukaryota; kingdom Metazoa; phylum Arthropoda; class Copepoda; order Siphonostomatoida; family Caligidae; genus Lepeophtheirus; species Lepeophtheirus salmonis. The sequence continues at coordinate 15,581,634 of NC_052131.2, read as the reverse complement.
TGAAGTTGGCGAGCTACCAACTGATTTAGGGTTTTTTATTTCCATTTTTGAGGGATTTGTTCTGATATGCAGTAAAGATAACAATGTGCCTATGGATCAATTTTCTTCCCATCCCAGTTGTAAGAGTTGTCTACACATGGAAAACTTTTTAACTTTATATAACGTCGTTGTTCCGATGTTCATTATTAAGAAACAGGCATTACGTCATCAATAGTTCATCTATAAAATCCATCTAGATCCAATTTCATTTGAGATATAATTTTTATTTTTTCTATATTTTCTATTAAATCGCTCCAACGAAAATGAATTACAGTCTAGGATTTTCAGACGCAAACTCAACACTTACATACTTAAATTTGCACGAAATTGGCCCTAATGTATTTTATATAGTGTTGTGTAGGTCGTTATTTTATAGTCCAGTCTTAGGACATTGGGGCCGGTTCTTAAGACTGTCAGATTTAGAAATATCAGTATTAAAACTACTCATGAAGGATCGAACTTTATAAGTTTTGAAAACTTAACTATACAGAAGTTGTCAGTTCTAAATAAGACCGATACATCACTAATGATATACAAAATGCAAAATAATGACATTTTACGTATATGAAGTTCTATCATGTACTAGTCTAAGTGAATGGAGAATAATAAATTAATCATATATGGGAGAGATGATGTAAGCTCAAATGAGTCTCTTGAGAACATTATGAACAACGGTTCTATATTTTGCATTAAGAATTCATGATTGCAAAAGAATGGCGGATGCATACCATAAAAATATTCACAGGTGTTTGTGTAGACTTTACTTACTCCATATCTGAAAGTTAGTTAAGGATCTCTTCGGATAATAGTACACCTGTTCCCTCATTTTTTTTTTTTTGTTGAATTTGGGTTATTTATGAGATGAAATTTTTTATATGCTTATGGGTCGTGTTTTTATTTATATATTCAAATCATACTTCTAAACTCAATTTTGTTTGGTAAGATTGCAAATTTAAAAACGAATCATGAACATATATTTAATAGAGTAATTGCCAATTTATCAACAAAAAAAAAAACTTTGATATTTTTCTCCCATACATATTTCATAAATTAAAAAAATTGCTACGCTCGACGCTATTGTGTGGCTAGTTAAAGTGTGCTGATTTTTTATGAGGTAGTTTCTGGTAAACTTAGATTTTATTTGTATACCTTAGGTATGAATAAGAAAAAAAAGTATAACACCTACAAAATGGGGTCCCAGAAAATGTACTATCATTTAATCAAGATTTCCCCGTTATTTTTAATTACATTGTTGTTTCATAACGGAACCCAATGACAGCTAAAACTTATATAGACAAATTTCGTCTCTATTAAATGTTTCTAAATGTAAAAATGTCGGAGTAACAACAATTATGTAATGAGTGTACCCTGTAAGTTCCAAAAAGAGTGTAGATACCGTTATCATCTCCAACCCGACTGTCTACAATTTCAAAAAATACATGACACCCCTTACAACCAAGAAGAATCAAAACTTATGCAACAACAATAGTGCTCACTTTTTGCCTGCCTCCATGTGGCACTCCTCCAGTCCTGACCTCAACCCTTGTTGTTTGAGCGTACCCCACGGACACCATCTTCATAAACAAGAGCTGACAATCTGTTCGACAGCCTGTCCAGGCTGTTATTACTTATGAAGGAGGACATATTCAATGAAAAAAATATAGCTTAATATAGTTTTTAAACATATAACATTTAGTGGGTTTACTGGTTCTTTCTTGAATCCATAAAAATCACGATTTTCATTATTTTTGTCATGCCACTGCAAATTTTGGGTCCTCATCCTATATCTACAAATGTATAGTTACGCTTGTTAATTTTTTTAGATATATTTCCTTAAGATAGGGTAGATAATCTTAATATTAGGTTTTTTTTGTTTTGTTTTTTAAACGCATTGGTATAGCTGAACTCTATAATATATTACGAATAAGTGTGATATTATTATGTTTTAAGCATGAAAGGAATAAATAAAAAATATAAACTATCAATAATATCATAATTTGTAGCTTATTTTGAATATTATAAGTATAGACTATTTTAGTAAATATTTAAATGGTATTTGAGAAGTGAAATTTTCTAAAGTATCCCTTTTTTCATATTAAAAAAATGACTTGCTAATAATTATAGGAAATATTAGATTTATTACATTCCCCCTCCCCCTCCCTTCCAAACAACTATGATTATATTTTGACACTCTTAGGTTGTCAGATTAGATCTAATCTCAAGTAGAAAAAAAAATTGATTGCAAAAGAAGATCGATGGTGATTTCCATTATGCAAATTTCCTTACTCGTATTTTAATAAAGTATATGTGCTAATTTGTATTACTTTCCCGTAATCCTGATGACTCTTTTGAACCTTTTGAATCAACACTTATGTGGTACCAGGTGTTCGAGAAGTCTTGGAATATTTAATCAAAGAAGATCAGTCAAGTTTCCTGTTTCCAAGGTATTTATGATAATTCAGGATGTGTTTACAGAGTTAGAGACTAGTTTTTTTCTTTTTTTTTGACTTGACTAAGTACAAGTCGTTTCAGAAGCCTTATGGACGACTTACCATCAACAATTTTTACGCCCATTGACACTGTGGACTTGACAATGGCTTTTTTCTTGGTTAATACAGTAATTTTCATTCTTGGGTTTAATTCAAAGGCCTCTTGGGCAGCTTCTGGAGTTAGTTTGGTTGGTCAAAGACTTCCCCAGCTTCATTCGTTTCTTGACTCACCATACCGTCTGGTTGCGAACTGAGAATATGTTAGTGATGTTTATGTGACTGGGGCAGACTATAACGTTTATTTTTCTTTTGGCTTCCATTTTCCAAACAAGAATATTTAGTATGGCGAACACAGCTGACCTGACTTCTTAGACTATCGCTTCATAACATTTGAATCAAATATTTCCAAAAAAATGACTAGAAAACCTCTTAATTTTTTGTTTTAATAACAATGCAAGACTTTTTTTAAAATATGTGTATTAATTTTGGAGACAATTACTTTTTTAATTGTTTTTTGTGTGCTAAATATGTCACTTTCACTTATTCATTTTTTGGGGGTCAAAATTAGTATTTTTTTCTAGTTGAAAGAGTACCTCGGACTGCTTTGTTAAAAGCATTTAGTTTGCATTATTGTATCTATTTCTATACATGCATTATTTTTTCAACATGGAAATTTGCCAAAGTTGTACTTAGATGTGAGTTAATTGCAAATTATTAGTTTATAAATTATCCATACGGTATATACATACATTGACAGTTGGAGAAACGTTCTAAAGCAAGGTTTTTATGTAGTTGACTTGAGTTAGTGTTGTGTCGGTCCTTATTTTAGGACCGCGATCCAGTCCAGTTTGTTGGTCCTTAAAGAAGGAAAAATTGATCCCTTGTGACGTCAATGAGGATGTTTTTCCTTTTTTTAATTATTCCGTTATATAATAGAATAAATTATATATTTAATTAACAATATATGGTAATATGGTCGTATTACATTGTATTATAATGAAAAAAAGATTTTTTCCAAGATATGTGCAATAATCCTATTTTCATATACATGGAACCACATATATATATACATATAAACCATATTTCATATATCTTATTTGTCTTAATAGACCATCGATATTTTATGAAAAATTCCAAGGACCTGTTCCAAAGACCGAAAGTCTTATGAACCGATCCCAAGGATCGATAGGACCGGTCCTTATACTGGACTGGACCGAATAAATAAAGACCGACAGAACACTAATTTGAGTTGATTGGCGTGACATGAAATAGACAAAATTCAGTTTAAGTAATGCAAACATCTATACTGTCTACGACAAGGTTTTATCCCATACAGAGTCATGAAATGTCTATTATAAGGCGTTTCTCTCTGAGTGAATACTTGGAAGTTATATTACGTATATTTAAATATAATAGTTTTTGGCATAAGGCATTATTTTTGTCGTGTACAATTGCTTTTAATAGGAATGTACCAAAACCAAAATTTCAGTCAATTCCGATTCCAGCTTGAATAACGATTCCAATTCCTGTTTACTGCTCGTGCACACATACTTTTAAATCTTTGGATAGTTTTTGATTGAATGTTTTACAAAAAATTATATTTACCTTCTTTTATGTACTTAAGAAAAGCTATTTCTTGAAGTTATATCTAATCATCACAAATAGAGGCTTTCTTTCTGACAAAATATTTAATTACTTAATTTTAGTAATGTTGTTTATAGTCACGGCACTCTCTGATAGCAAAATAGTATTTTTTAACTATTATTTGAAATATTAAATAAGCGGGAATTTTTATTAGGATTGCATTGGAACTGGCATCAGGATTTTTGGTTTTTTTGTTGTGTTTTTTTTTTCATCGTCCCATCACTAGTAATTAATATAAATTGGATATACGAGTATCAAGCATAATTGAGGTATTTTTGGAATTACCAAACTTGAACTGACTCCAATCCATCCCTAATTTTAATATATTTCTAGTTTTTAAGGTTTTCAAGAGAGTGATGTTTTCAAGTACGCAGGGACTTTACTCTTCAGAGGATCATGATATTCATACATATATCGTTAAATCATGCAGTACATTTTGTGATAATAGATATAATTTAAGAATATTTATTTAGATTAATGTTTGAAACATGAGCTTGTTATTGTTAATATAAGTAACGGAATCTCTTAACATACAATTGAACGGATGTACATTTCTCGGATCTGAGTCGATTCTGATCTTGGATGTAAATGTTTGATTAAATTTAGGATTCAAATCTGAAACCTAAATTCTCGAATTTTATGAGCTTTTTACCAAAGTTCGGAAATAAAAAAATTGGTTCCGAATTACAATTACATTTGCATTTATTGATTCCAAAACAATAAATAATCCAATGCTATTACTATTAGAGCATGATTATTAGTTCCCTAAAGTAACAGAAAAATAGCCCAAAATCAGTTAATAGTTAGCCAATTCTTCAAACTATGGTGCGATTATTCAACAATAGTTGGTACTTCTTCACAGCTTCATAAGAACTAATGCAAATCCAACCAATCAATATTAGAACACTTACTAAAGAAAAAGTAGAAGAAATCTCGACAGCTGATAACTAAATACAGTCTACATTATTGTCTTAGTAAGGTAACGCCGGTAGGAATAAGCACCGGCATTTTGTTACCTTGCTAACTCAAAATGTACAGTTTATTTTGTTGTCAGCTGTTGATGTTTTTGTGTTTATTTTCGGATGAAAATTTGCAAATTACAATAATGGTAACAACGTATGTGATGAAACTGTTTATGTAGTTATTGTTCCTATCAATAATCAAGAGAAATAGATATGCTACGTTCAAGATTGAGATTATCTCTTTTAAAAACTAGGATAATATAAGTTTTTTTATCTTAAATACCCCTCAGATGTATTTTAAGATCCGTAAAAGTTCAATTAACCGAAACCAGTTGGGTTTTGAATCTTTTTGGAGAATATAAGTTTACTTATATCGTACCCAGTCCAAGACAAACTATTTTCAGTTCTGAAAATTATGAAGGTTAAAAATGAGCATATTTATATATATATTTTTTTTTTTCCTGAAAAAGATTTATTGGGTTGTTTTTATAAAATATACATATGAGAACATAAATACAAATGTATTTTATATGTATAGCTATGACTTGATATATGATTTCATTTTTTTTTTTTTTTTTTTGGGTGGTTTGAAGGGAAGAGTAGAAATGGATTTGAAGTTACTTGAAACAAAATAGGTATAACCAGAGTGCAGAAACATTATTTCCTTTTTCGAAAAGGCAATAAAACAAGTTTTGTTAAGGGTTTTCCAATAAGAGGAGTTATTTTGATATTCAAAGAAAAATAGCCATTAATAATGGTAAACAATATCAGCCAAATGGGGACCAAAGCTACGCTTACAGCATTGTATCCTTTTTATGTAATTTTCCATCACCATATAGCAATGGTGTTGTTGTATGCCCTCAATACATAATCCCATCTTTTAGGTCTTGAATCGAGGCTGGACTGTTGGCGTAGATCTTATCTTTCACGTGCCCAAAAGGAAGAAGTCGCAAGTTGTTAAATCACAAGATCTCCATTGTCCATACACTGAATAAACCGAACTTTGGTATTTTAATACCCAGCGATTTTGTTACTTATCTCTAAATAACGTTTCTTTAAAAAGCTATAGAGGGATACAACTATTTATAAAAAAAGATGCAAAATTTAATTAACTTCATACAGGGTGACCCATAAGTATTGGGAAATCAATACTTAAAGTATATATAAATATTTCTTCTAGACGGGCATAATTTTTTTTTAAATTCTGCATCGAATACATTACCATGAACGAGTGCAGCGTGTTTGAGGGCCAAAAACAGACTTTGGTGATGGTATGGGCGGGATTAAGAGGCCCTTGATCTCCATTCCTGAGGATATAAAAGTCAATCAGCGTATCTATCTGGACATTTTCTAGTACCAAGTATTTTTCTGGATCCAAGAACAGAATTTAGAAGGGTCTTAGTGGTTCCAGCAGGTCGTAGCACCTTCACATACTTCAAAGCCTGTGCAACAATGATGCCAAACCACTTCAAACACTTTTAGAGCAAGAATATATGGTCCCTTCTTCCCCAGATCTCAACGTAATGGACTTCTAGATATAGTCCATTCTGGAAAAGGAGGCTAGTGTGACTCTCTACTGTAACATCTACGATTTGAATGCCGGCATATTGTCTGCATTAGACAATTTGTGGGAGAAGACCATTCGTACAGCGTTTAAAGTAGTTTAGAAGGGTCTAACAGCTGTAGTTGGTGCAAATGGTGGCCATTTGGAATGAACTGGTACTTATTTTGAAGGAAATTACACGTTGATTGCAATGGTGTAAAAAGATGTTTTGAGAAATAAATATTTGTGTACTTTCCTGGCTGTTGAAGTTGTCCTAAGACTTATGGGTCACCTTGTATATTATTTGATAGTGCTGTATAATTAGTTGATTAGTAATTGACGACTCTGCAAAGTTAAAAAAAAATGTTGGTTGTTTCTAAAATAATCCAGTTTTAACAACCCGATTTAAACAAACTGCATCAACATAGAGTTAAGCTAACTTAGTTTGTATTTTTTTTACAGTGGAAATAACTCAGCGTTGCCTGGAGTTATTAGGTGTCGACAAAAAGACAAATACTTAAATAATATAGAAGATATCTCCCCAAAAATAGTCATTGATACTCTCAATTTTTCATTAGCACACTCACACTTAGATACTCAATACTTAAAAGTATATTCCTTAAGGTTGAGATTTTTTTAAATTGGATTTCATGAGCCAGGGAGTACTTAAATCTTTTGAGTGTGCCTGGTTGAGTTTTTTCTATATACGCTTGGTGCGTAACCTCATGTAAAGTCAAATTTATTATTATATATGATGTACTTCTTTTCTTGTTTAATATGAATTTTAGCTTCACACGGTCGTTATTAAAAATGAGTACTGAACTCAAATTTCATACAGTATAGAGTTGCATTAAATATGATTTACTTGTTGAAAGGATGTATTTGTATTCAGAGAAAGGAAGTTGAATGTTCATGTAGTCACTGAATGAAATTATGTTAGTGTTATGAATATTGAATTCACGCCTTCACCAGAAGGATATAAATACCATACATAAACATATTGTAAATAGTAGTATACATAATCATTGCTTCCATCCTTAATGAAAGGAGTACCTCCGAAAAGAAAAAAACACTAAAGCAACGAGTAGCGTGGGATGGGGAAAGTAATAACTAATAGCATGTTATTAAGAATTGCTGTACCAAATACGGACACTCGGATAACTTCCGTGAGGTAAAATTGCTCACTAACGAGTAGCCACATAATTTTAAATCAAATACTATACGCACGTAAAGAAATAATTGAAGAACACCAATTGTCGTCATTCGATTTGAAACATTCATTTCTAGTCAAATAGGCATTGAAATAAAGTGGTGCACAGTCTCAAGAATTACTGTATTTAGAAAAAAGGACCACTTTATCTATTAAATATACTTAACTTTTATAACATGACATAAACTTGTGTATGCACATATCAAAAGGCCATTAACATTCAAAAGTTCTCAATTCTCTCTCTAGGGATATTTGAATAAAATAAAAATTAACTTCCCTTTTAAAGTTCCCCTGTAGAAAAAAAAGGAGGGGGAATAAATGGAAAGGAGTAGTTAGTTATCAGGGGCCATCCATCAACCGTAAAATCACATTAAAAATATATTGAAACATAGATAATGGACAAATTTTGTACATACCTGTTAAAACGTGGATAATTTGAACTTGGAGTCAATAAGCCTATGTAATGTAGGAGGTCCACGGATAACTCGGTCTTTTGAATTATTCTGACTCCGCGTATAGATATTCCTTCTTTTGACGTTTTTTTTAATATTATGGTAAATAATTTCTCTCATTTTACGAATTTCAGTACTAAGAAGTCCCCGAACAACGCGGATATACATGGATAGCGTTGAAAACATAATCTAAGCTTGCATAGTTTTAAAAGATACTCATTACTTATGCATTATTTAGAACAATAACTCATTTTTTAAAGCTACTTTGCAAATATATTCCTTACGTAATCATTATAAATAATAACTGCTCCTTTGTAGTCGACCGGATCAGAGGCCCACAATCAATGTATATATTTGTGATGTGATGTAATCATAGTTATTTTTAAATTGGTTAATCAAAATCCTTACTCTGATTGAATAAGAGCAGAGTTTGAAACTAATGGGGCTCGTTTATGTATAAGTAGAGAGTGTATTCATTATCTTTTGACCTATACTTAAATACATGATTTAAAAAAAGGCATAATACTACAGGAATGCTCATCATCATGATTCATCCCCCAAGAAGGGTTACTGTATTTTACTCAGTACACTCATCGTTTACTTTTCATGATTCATTTAAAAATATAATTTCATAGAGCCTATTCATTTAAAATGTTTTTATGAGGAACAGGCTCATTTAATACGGAGAATCTTTATTATAAAATTGCCTTCGTAATGCTCCTAAAACATCTATTTATCTTTATCAATTGAATTAACTATTCTTGTCATGCCGAATGTCAGCAGGGTAGAGTTTTTTTGTTTCTTTGGCGTTCGATAATAATTATGGAGTAACTAACCCATAATGATTGTCCTCAAAACGAACATAAAATGATGAGGGACAAATAACTACTTACAAGATGGGAGACCAACTTTCATTTGAGTCTGAGTTCACATTTTGTTATCAGTGATTCATCTTAATTATCGGTCAAATCATACTATTACACTAGGCCCCTGTGGGGCTTGTGCCTTGATAATTTTTTCAGTAGAAGTTTTTATCGCTCCTATAAATGGTGTGGCATCCATAGTTTCTCCAATCAGCCCCTCTCCCATTAACAAAACGATGATGACGGTACCATTGTATATAAGAAATCCTACATAAATTGGAATATATACATTATATGAGTCAATAGAAGCGTTGAAGATTCATTAAAAATAATTGAATACAATGATTTGGTCATTCCTTGAGGATATAATGAACTTGTATCTGTGATCCAAGAGCAAAGTATAATAAATTTCCAGGTCATACTGAATGGGTTTGTCATGTATATGTTGATCGTGATGCAGATATTGAAAAAGCTGTGGAAATTGTCGTTGACTTCAAAACTGATTATTCAACAGCATGGAATTGCATTCCCCTTCCTTTGCATGAGGATTTGTTGGACGAGGGTTTTGACAAATTATGTCATGTCTTCATCAATGCAGGACTAAATCTTGCAAATTTTAGTACAAAATTGTCAGATGGATAAAGAATGGCTGAACCGGCCTGAAGCAGGAATTTGTACTGGTCGAATTCATGCATAGTTCCAGTTGGTGTTGAGGGTATTTTGACGACTAAATGGTTTTTGAGTAGTATTGGGGATACAACCCAAGAATACGCTAAAGTGGATCGTAAATATATTCATCAACATATCCCAGTTTTTTAAACAATCTAATCTTAATGATTTGATGTTTTATAGGTATAACAATGTCAATTTAATCAGCACGTACACATATATTATTGTATCAAAGCAAAAAAAGAAAAAAAGTATATGAGTCAAATAATATAGGTATGGGATAGGTCATAGGATGTCAAAGAGGGAAGTTTATTAAAAGCGTCTTTTTCAATTTGGATGATGTTTTGAATTGATGAATAGTTTCCTTTTTAACAAGGGGCCTGGAATCAATTTAAAAGTAGGAAGTGAGCAGTTTGATAAAAATAAAGTCACATATTATTTGGGTGGCTAATTGTTCTGTTTTGCTTTGACATGTGTTCTTTTTACATTTTGCCTCTGGACTTTTTCATCAATTCATGAAATTCCCGGATTTAAGAGAAACAAATAGTACATCCTGCAACTCGACTTAAAATGAATGTAGGATTAAAAAAATAAATGAAAAAAGATACAAAATATCTAACATAAATAAAAATTTATTAACTTCAAAATAAAGGCCTTTACTGATTGGATCAACTTTACTACTTTCTGGAAATAAAATATGATAATCCTTAGTGCTGCATAATATTAGTATGTCGCATATTGGGATATAAAAATAAAAGAAACAAACCAACCAAACATTATTTATCAAATTTTCTATTGAAAAAAAAAAAGTAAATTTTAAAATTCTAGGCCGGTAGAAACTTTTTGGCACTTTAATAGTTTTTTTAGGAATAAGATGATTCCGATGCCAATTCTACATCCGATTCAAACATAATTTATAAAGATTATTAGATATTTTTACATCTTATCCTATTCTTATCTACCTAAGCAATCACTGGTTAGAGACTAATAAGTACTACTGTAGATCTACCGATGTAACAACACTACTAGCGAGTCTTAGAGGTAAGCTGGTACAGTAGAATGATCATATACGTATAGAAACGTTCGGTATGTCCCCGATATGAAACTACGTGCATTATTTCACAAAATTTAAGGCACTTAAATAACAATTACTGCACCGACTGCATGTGTTGAGAACACAGTTTCTGTTCCATTTTTTTCTTCTCATTTTCCGTGCTATTTTTTTTATTAATATATTTTATTAAATAATAAGACTAAAGTCATATGACCGTTTCTTGTATCCGGACAAAGAAAAATGTCATATATATGTATTTATTTTTTTCAAAACTTAGAAAAGTAATAAATTTAGTTAAACACAAATAACAAATGATAATATATAAGAATCGAAATAGGAGGATTGGAAATTACATCTTATTTTTCCGATACCAATTCCAGAAAAAGCGCCCAATTCTGCAGGTTTGATTCGAATTAGTCGTACTACTAATATTTTTTTTGTCTCCCTCCGCAATAAAACCTTACGAACACACTTGGAGCAATTCAAACATACCACGTAGACCAACCAATAGTACAAGAGACAGCAGATAGTTGATATTCAATCTTTGCAACCTTTTTAATAATAATGAAATAACTTTTTAAACTAAAGAATATATTATTCAACTAGGAGTTGGTGGATTTCGTATATTCGAACAATTATAACTTTTGAAGATCGCGAAAGTAAATGGAAGGTCTCATTACGTGGAAGAAGCATTAACTTTGTCTCTTATAAAGTATTTTTTATTCGCAAACTGTGGGCAGTTTTGGATTGAGATGAATGATTCTATATGTTGTTATACGCACATATGTATACCCTGAATTTCTCCATTTCCAGAAATGTCCTTACCTTTCTAGGGGAAATACACAGTGTAAATAGTTGCAGAGACCATTTGCCTAAACAAAAAATAATGATCCAAAAGTTTTTTTAGTCTGTAAGGAGAGCTTGATTTATGATTGCGGGTATTTCTACTATGTGGACCAGTAATTTATTTAGTGATAAATATATTATAATATTATAAACAGCATGAAAAAGTTTTATTTTGAAGATAAAGTAATTAGATAAGACTTTAACTAAGGGGTCTTACTTACATTATAATATGTAGAGTGGACCCTAAATGGTGGAACAAAAGTCGTGGTGTATTTTCCTTACAGTTGTTTCCATTAATTTTAATAATTTGACTCTTGTATAATTGCCAGCAGCTAACTCTACTTATTATACACTCAAGGAAGGTATTACATATTATTAGTATATTAATATATATGAATGAAGGACCTTCGTTTAGAAATTACGTACGTTATTTCATAAACACTGTATTTGATACTTATTCTGATAAAATGATTAATTCATTGTATATATTAATTTATTTCTGTATCTAAATAATAATTTAGAGTTGGTTACAAGAAAAATACAGAAGACTAGCTACCGTCAAGATATTGAGAACTATGCTTGTCTCGGATTTAAAATATCACACGATATATACTCCTACAACAGCTAACGTCATCTTGAATCGATAATAAACTCATCAATAAAAACTCTCTTGTCTCTCTACATATTTTCCCATGTATGAATTTGTTCTGATGGTCGACAACCTCCACTGAGACTCATTGAGGACGCTGGTGTTGCACATGTTTTACCTATTAATTTTAAAAAACAGCTGATGTACGAATAGAAAAGCAGGTTTTGATAATATTTGATTAAAAAAGTTAGATGTTTCTTTTGATTTAATACATTTGATTATTAATTTTGTATACAAATTCTTTTGTTTTCTATATACAATATAATTTTTTTTTATTGTTGTTATATAAAGAACTCTTGCAACAGCTGACTTATTGCGCACCTGGAATGGAAGCACATAATAATGGGCGCACGACGTTTATATTTGGAGGACATCTCATGGAATGTTTATTTTTCTTAACAATTTTTGTCAGTTAAATCTGAGGAGTTATATTAACATAAAGCTCATGATTGCCAAAATATTGAGGTCTTAACTTGTTCCAAATTTAAAATCTCTACTCTGTACATGTAAATTATATTATTTCTTTCCAAAAAAGTGTAATATATTTTTAGAAACATAAAACGCTCGGTGTATGTAGGCTGGAAAAGACTATACATATTATCAAACACATTATCATTATTATAATTTGGTAAAGTAATGGACAGTGGGATTGTTAATAAGTTGCTGTTAGATTTCTTTGCAAACTTTTTAATAAATTACTTTACCCCAGTGGTGAAAAAGTAGGGGAAATTATAATTTAATATTAACTGTAGGGTAGACCGGGAATAGTTGTAAAACTTTTTTTTTTTACTCCGAGTTGTTTTTACATAGTCTGTCAAAATAGTAACACAACATTCCTAGATAGGTCTGCTATTGTTTAAATTTATATGAAGGTTTTAATAGTCATTAGTTTTTCCACAAATGTTGCAACCATCTCATTAGCCAGAGACGGTTGAAACAGTTGAAAATACATAATTTAATAAGATAGAAATTAGAAAAAAATAGAATAAATTCATAGATTTTTTGGGATGTTGAATGATTAAACTTCAATGTATTCTAATAGATTAAAATATAATAAGTTTTATATTACAAACAGAGGTGTATAAAATATGCCATAGAAAGCGGAAGAGGTTTTTCTAGTTGGCAATCTCAACAGGGTTTTTTATTTTCTGAAGCTGGTATTATTACTCTATAATTAAGAAAGGGAGAAAATTTAAGTATAAAGTAATAACTAGTAAGTGTGTTCATGCAATAAGTAGAGTTGCTTTGATTGTTTGCTTGGAAGTAATAAGTGTGAGTCCGTGTTGAGCTCGAGTCCGTGTTGAGCTCGGTCTATATTTTTTTGCTATATCACGAATAGGATCGACCTTGCAGTAAATAAAGGGTATTTATAGTGTGAGTATTTTAAATCATAGACAAGTTTAGACCTCAATATCTTGGCAACCCTTGGATTTATGTTTATGAAAGTGTGCTCATCAGATTTAGCCACAAAATTAATAAATAAAATTTACAAAATCTTTGAGATGTCCTCCAAATACAAACACTGTGCGGCCATTAGTATCCGCCTCCGTACGGGGTACAATCCCAAGGACACAAATAACTCCATAACCTGAATCTGAACCCCTTGTACTAAAAAACTGTGTGTGACGTCTTGTAGAGAGAGTCAAACAAACCTGCACATTAACGGTTGACTCCTTCTGTGCAGCTTTTTTCGAGGCAGTGGGCAACATAGACATGGAGTTCCTCATCGAGGCCTGTTCCACGTTTAGAACTAGATTGGAGGCTGTTGTTGAAGCTTGACTTTGTTTGTTTGAGTGATTGATTTCCCTATAATGGACACCATAATGTAAGAGCAAAAGATTTGTGAATTGCTCCATTAATTTTGTGAAAATAATTATATAATTATACTTAAATTTTACGGATTTAAAATCCCCACCCTGTTTATAATTAGGGCAATAAAACCATTTTTTCATATAAAGGATTTTTTAATCTTAGAAAACATATATCTCATATCAAAAGACCCCTTTTAAATGATGCATGAGCCATAAGAATATAAATGTACCTAGTATCTACATATTAGGAGTGTAATTGACCCGAACAGATGAAGAAGAGTTGGAAGGTTACATATCCCTTACACAAAACAAGTTATTTTATTGTAAAACTAAACGTGGGTCACTCATGATTAGTAAAATGCCTTAAACCATATAAAAATGGAATATCTCTGTGGATAGAGAGAGTTATGCCGTTATTGACCATTTTTTTTTATTAAATGTGGGTGCCCCTGAAAGTAATAATAGATTGTGAAATAGGATTTTCTTTTTTCTTTGAAAAATTATGTATTGATTGTTCCTAATTAGTAAGCACATAACTTTGATTCAAATATTTTTAAATTGTATATTTAGGGGATACAATTAATAATATAATATATGTTTTGAAATGTTTGACATTAAAATGAATTATAATTTCATTCGAAATGGGCGCCATTGGCCTGAATAACGGCCAAATACTTCTTGATACCGCTGGGACAGCTGGCACGTACCATGACTTTGGGATATACCGGGTGCGTTATTGAAAACTAGACATTTTGAATGAAGAAATTTAAAAAGCTAAATTTTGGAAATTAGGCGAACTACATTAACTAAAAGTTGTATAGATGTTACCCAATGTGTTGCCATTTCTAATCTTCAATATAGTCTCCATCGACTCTGATAATGGTCATGATGCACCTTTGGTAATAATTTAATTGGACTCATGGAGTTTCAGTGCTCATCAAACAAAACCTTAAGAGCTTTGAGATTTGGTATCCTAGTTCGGTAAGCCCTGGATAGAAAAGTAGAGCAGATTGGCATCTAGTCAGTATGATGGCCATATTGTTTTCGGCCAGAAAGAATGACCATCTCCAAAAAGTACTGTGTATGCCGGTGCACCCTTTTGTTGAAGCTTGTTTCCTTCTTGACGTTGTGATTAGTCTGCTTGCTTAACTAAATCAAGTTTCGAGTCTCTGTTGGTGTGTTTTCCGTCCAAGGTAGCGTAGCAAAGTCGATTTTTTTGTATTTTAGTCAGGCCATTTTTCGATGGATTGTGTTAGTCGGTGTCAATACACACAGATTGTAAGCTCATGGGAGGAATGCTCAATTCCTCTGATGTGTTTTTCTTATTCTTCTCCTTTATAAGGGCCCATATTTCAACTACGTGCCTGGTACCTCCGCGCAGACATTAGTTGGTCCTTAGTGGTCCTTGAGACGGCATTGGTCTCCTCTCGACCATCCCTTACATTCCAAAGTCTGGAAATAACAATCAAGATGTAAGGAGGCCATAATTATTTTGATCAAATATACACGCTTCCTTTCAAGGTCCATCGTTTTGATATTATTATTTTGATTGAAATGTCATTTTGTGTAACATAAACGGAATTGTGTGCGGAACATTTTTTATTTATTCTTGCAACCAAAAAAATCACACATAAATGATTTAAAATTCATTGAACTGAATGTTTTACTCATTTGGAACAAGCCTGTATAGGTATATATGGGTGAATATTACGATAATGCTCATAGATATTGATCCACTGACTGATTCAATATAGTTTGTTTAATTCCTTGTATGGGTGTAAATCGTGATGAAAAAGGAAATATTATATTTTGGCTCAGACACAGCCTCCAAAAAATCATAATATCAAGTTCCTGACAACCGTCACGAACCAATACTAGAACACTACAAAACAGTTTCACTATTGTATTACTGATATTAACTCTAAATCATGGAGTCAATTTGTACATCATTAAGTGTGGGGTTTACACTTGTGCCGTGATTTGATCATTTCACTCAAACTATGGGCGTAGGATAAAAAGCCTTTCTTGCATTGTCATTTGAGGGAGTAAATTTTCTCTATATTTATTTAACAGTGACCTGTATTGTTAGACGTTTACTTAATAGAACATTTCCTACGATTTGCAATATCCACTAATGTTTTACGTAATAAATTAATACTTAAAGTGAACTCACTTTTCATATATTAGAGATATCCTAGAAATTTTCTATGCAGCCTTTCAGTTAATTCAAACATAATTACAAGAGTCATTGCTCTTCCAAAACTAACAAAAGGATTCCATCAACAAAGGACATATGTCTTTGGATTTGTAGATTTTGATGTGATCCAAAGATTGATCATATCTAACAAAAAGAAATATTTTGAATGATTTTTTTAAACAAAGTAATCGGAGCATCATAAAATACATTTTCAAATCCGTTTATTCGTGATTCCATACAAAGTTGAAATTGTCATAAAATGGCAACTTTTGTGTGATCATATCTTTCTCCTAGTCATTGATAGTTGAATATAAAGCAACGGTGCATGAACATTGCTTATTTATATTATTTTGTAAGCAAAGTGTAAGATAATTGCACTGTTTTGCGGCAAAATAATGCAACTCTCTTGATGATAATATGATTTAAATAAAATGTAGCTGTATGTTAACCACATAGAAGGCGCTCTGAAAATTCTTCTCTGCATGTGACTTTTTTTTTAAACTACAAATTTCAGACTGCCACTCCATCTTGGCAATAATAATTGGTGTAGTAAAAAAAATCCATTATTTTTTCGATAGATGACTTAAGTAATGTGTATCTCGCGTTGTTTAAATGTGATCGGTTTATGTTGGATGGGGTTAGAAATGGTTGAGGCCAACTCGATAGGGGGTTCAGGCATTCAAACATTCAGGTTCCTTATATTTCTCAATATATTATGCTAATATTTATTTGTCAATCCATGAGCCTTATCCAATATGTATAATCCATCATGTCTAATAGTAATGATATTATAATTAATAACGGAGAATTAAGTGATTAATTAGCACTTCTTCCATTCAAACCACTGTCTTATTTGTTGATTTGTCTTTTTACTCAATATATATTTTATTAGTAATAGGTATTATATTAGTTTAAAAGAAGTTTGCCATTTTTTCTACTTTTTCACTTTTATTTCCACTACCATTTTTTCCCTTGCCATTTTTTCGTGACACCATATTTATACTACATAGACATAATAGTATTGTCATTTAAATTGACTGGATTACTTTAAAAAATATAATTTTTTTTTTAAACTGTGGGTTGAAACGAAGGCCATTAGACTAAGAACCATTCAATTTCTCAAATTCTTTCTCTAATAAAGAATTCATCTTTTAATGTGTAGAATATTCATGTCCAACTTAAGTGTTTTCCCAGTGAGTCATTCATTCTATCTTTTTGTAAGTAGAAGAAGTTTGCAAGTATCTCTATAAAAGGAAAGGAAGGAGTTTGTGTTCATCTTTTGGATAATTTCTTGGATTAACACAAAAGAGACTCTCAACACATTATTGAATTTTTTAAAAGAACATATTTTAAATTTAGATATCGATAAAATACGTAAATACTTTTTTTATTGTATGGGAACATAAGTTTAATATATTGATACATGTACACATAGTCATCTTTTGTATTACAAAACACTCAAATGATGTTTAAATCCATTTTGAATATATTGGTGATAGGAGAAATTGTTCCAAAAAAAAGGACAGTCATTCTCACTTAAGAGTAGGTAGTGGCGCCCAAAATCAGGTAAAACACGAAGCCCTCTCCTCCACCTTACTTTTTTGGCAAAAATAACAATGAAAAGTGGTGCAATAAGGGTGACATTAATATGTAGTGATGAATAAAACGGTTATAGGGCAATTGGCTGAAGGACGATTTGCCGAACGTATATTTTGCCGAAGGACAGGTTGGCGAGTGGACATTTCCCCAAAATACCATTTCCAATATTTAGCCGAAAAATGATATTTAATATATTGATACGGGTGTGCGTGTCTAAAACTGTACACTCCTTTAAATTTTACGGCTTGAGGGCTTGACGAGGGGTTCTCTTGTAGACCTTAAGGCCAAGATCTTTCTTAACTAGCCTGACGGTGACCTTGCCTCTCTTGTCCTTGACATACTTTTCACAACAGCAACCATTTTGTCCGGCCTTCGAGGCCTTGACTTAGATCTAGTGGTCTCCTCAGGAGTCCCTTTGGCTACCACGCTGTAAACGGTGGCGGATGCAGTTCCAAACCTTGGCAATTTCAGTGGGCGTTTTTCCCTGCGCGGAAAGTTCCAAAATTGCGAGGTGACGTCTCTCCCATTTTGATTTGAACAAATAACATTTTTCTGTTCAAATTATCCGAAAATTGATTATTTTTTCTCGAAATTTAGAACGTTTAAAAAATTTTTGAACAGCGATTTTCTTTCTTTTTTAAATTATTCTGTTATATAATAAAATAAGTAATAAGTTAAATGACTTAATAATAATATATATAATGTTCGAATTATATTGTATTACGATGAAAATAGAAATGTTTTTTGCAATATATGTGCAAAAATCTTATTTGGCTTAGTCAACCCTCAACATTTTGATGAAATATTCCAGTCTATTGCAGAGACCGAGACCGTTGAAATAAAGACTCACACAAGACTACCTATGACCTTTTAAGTTCCGGTGTTAGTGAATTTGAATCTATTTTTATTTTGGATATAGTCTTTGAATAGTTGTAAGTACAACATACCTCTTCCATTTAAGTATAACTAGACTATTTTAAAGAAGGCACTGTCTATTTCGAGCATTTTTCTCACACGGATATTGCTCGCTATCCAAGGTTTAACTGTACTTCTTTTTTACTTTCCGTAGGAATTTTTATAGCCTATCTCCCCCTCCCCTCCTCAATTCTTTGACTAAGAAATTGTTTACATATTTCTGTGTATGAGTTTTTCTGTTTTTTTAAAAGAAATTATTCTCTATATAATAGATATGAATAATTAATTATTCATTCCAACGATGCACCATTGTTTGGAAATGTATTCCATGTACATATTTTGTATTTGTTTATGATGTTAAATGATTTAACATTGAGTACCAAACACAGACTTTAATAGCAGATTTTTTTATATTCATAACACTGTTTACTAGGGTAGACATGAGAAGTTGGAACAGTCCCTTTTTTTAATACAAAAATACTATATGGTTGTCTGTTCTTGATTGCTAGTTTAGTCATGCTATGTACTCTATGTTTGACCCCCCGTGTGGTTTGGGGTGTCTTGGGGAAGAATATCTACTCTGTATGTAAAATACAACAACTCCGAATCCAACTTTGTAAAATTGGATGTCTACAACTCTACCATCCTGCCCGGAAAAAAGTATCCCAGGTCTTCCCTACTACCTTTATGACTATGACTTCTCTAATAAAAATTATCGGGAAATTACGTATAAACATATTTTATGATACATGCTAAGAAGCAAAGATTAATAACTGGCTCGAAATTAGAATTATTTATCAAATTCATATAGATAAGTATTATGTTTTCCACTGATGTTTATGAAGACGACGACTCAGTAGTACAGCTGCTCCTTCGTGATCATGTTTTAAGGCCTTGTTATATCCATGTAGTCTCCATAAAATTATGGTGGTCTATAATTTGAATACAAGGAAGAGGTTGTAGGAAGGGGAGCAAAATAAAAAGATTCTAACCTACCCCTCTAAGAACCTTTGCCTCACTCATTAACAATCTCTACACGTTTTCGAGGAACTTCAATTCCTATTACCTACATAGTGATGGTAGATAACTTTTATTTTAATACTTTGTTTCATAATACCAAATATGGACGAACCACATCAGGAAATGAGCAACGAGATGATCATAACAGCATAGTCGTGTATATCTTTATGTAATATTTATCATTGATAAACCTTATATTTGTTTGGAGATATATGGTTGGATTCATTGAAATTTCAGTTGAGCTTAATCTACAATACAGTGACGCCATAAATTCATGTTTTACATTTATGTCGAGTTGGTGTAACAGGACCTGAACGTAACTTTAAAATACAAAAATATGACTATGAAAACGTGATAGTTTGATTTACAAAAGCTAGGAGATTTCCATCGTTATTCTTGAAAATTATGGTGTAATTATAGAGTCATTTGGAAGATTTTTTTTTACATATATCACGGAGTTACCTCGCTAACACAGAAATATGCAGTGTATATGTTGTCAGTTGTCGATGTTTCTGCGATCTTGTGAGGCTGCAAACACTTCTCAGCAATTATCAATAGTCAAGGACGTCCGAAGATTATATATACATATATTAATTTTTATTGGGGGAGGGGGAATGTTGGAATTGTATGGGAAAAAAATCTAAAAGTGAAATTTTTTTGAAAAAAAATTCTAAATAAGTGTTCTCAAAAAATTTCAATTTTAAAATTTTTCGAAAAAAATTTCAAATTTTGAAATTTTTTATAATCCATAACTATTCGCAGAAAATTAATTTTTTTGGAAAAAATCCGCAATGATTAAAAGATTGGAAATCACTGACCAATACAGGGTCGTCGAAAAAAAAAATCCCTACACCTTTGTAGGCTTATATCTTGGGTTCTAAATTAAGTAAAGAGGTTTTCTGTATTTCTACAGAAAATTCCGAGGATTCTGAATATATTTTTTTTTTATCCAGTACGTTAATATGAGTCATTTTCACGATGGAATCCCTACGAGAAAAGATATCCGCTCTCCTTGACGCCAACGTCTCCACCAAGGAGATCGCTAAACAGCTCAAGTTCAACCGCAAGAACGTCTACAGCGTTACAAAGCGCATAGAAGCTGGCCAGGACCTTTAGCGACGTAGTGGAAGTGGGAGACAACAAAAAGTGGCTCCGGCGAGGTACAAGGAGGTTGTATCCGCCAATCTGAAGTCCACGATCACATCTATTGCAGATGATCTCGGGGTAGCAAGGTCGACTGCATCTCTCCGGATAAAAAAAATAAACTGCGAATCCCTCAGAAGAATTTCGCAAGAACAGTTTGACAAGAGGCTTGAGTGAGCCTCTTAAAAACTCTTGAACGCGAGGAAGCAAAATCCAGCCAAACAAGTTGTATTTTCAGATGAGGATACTCTCACGGTAGATCCGGTGTTTAATCGGAAAAAGGACCGGATATTTACATTCCCCAAAGTATGTCATACTCTACCGGTACGTGACCACCACAAAGTATGTTGTGTCCGTGATGATGATGGGCCTCGTCGCATCCAACGGGAAAATGATAAAACCAATCTGGTTTCCCACCGGACATTGCCTTAAAGCTGATTACCTCGACATCCTCAAGAAAAAAGTAGTCCAGTGGCCCCAAAAATTGAGGGGTCCCTCGTTTTCAACAGGAAGGGCTCCCGCACATTCACCTAAAGCCGTTCAATAACTTCCTCGTCAAGAATCTCCCCAAGAACGTTGCTTACTAGGCCAAAGACTTTCGGTGCCCCAGAGTCCCGACCTCAACTCACTAGACTACAGAATTTAGGTGTATATTGAAGCCAAGGCCTGTAAAGTTTGCCACCCTAACGTGAACTCCCTCGTGGCCACGATGGACAAGGCCTGGGCTTCAATGTTCGCCAAGTACCTTCAGAAAACCTGCGCCGCCTTCCGACCTCGCTTTGAGCTCTGTATTGCCACTGAGGGCAGCTATATTGATTAAGAATTGTAATCATAAGAATACAAATCTGTTCCATAAAATATATATATATATACATATAAATAAACATTGATGCGCCAAATTAGAAATTTTTTTCGACGAGCCTGTATAGCTGTTCTTATAGTAAGATACTATCAAGTTAAAATCAAAATGAGATGAATAATTTTAAATAAAGGATTTAAGGTGCTTTGGTTGAGAATAATGCAATAATTGAATGTTCCACGGACGATTTATATATTAATATTGTCATTTTTGACCATTTTAATATAAAAAAAAACTAACAATTTAGTTTTATGTGGTACAATATAAAGCTCAAACGTCCAGAATTAGATTACTCATAAACACATAATAACCATGTAATTTGAATAGACCAAAAAATGATAGATTCAATAATAAATTAGAATAAACAATACATTCTAAGACAAACAAATTACAACTTATACGCAACATTTATATTACTAGTTATTATGTGTTGACGAACAGACAAAATGACAAATAAACTTTGCTTAATTATTATGATCACGTCAATACTTTTATTGAATCATGCAACCAATTTTTTTTCTTTTTAATATAATCCAGTGAGCTTTAGCTACACACCCCCCTTGCTGCAACGTTGTTATTTCTGAGATAAAATAGAAATGTATTTCTAAGATATTGAGCAAAATCTCAAATACGAGCTTTACACAGACAGACAAAATTTACTTTATTAATATAGATATTGATTTTGCTTGTATATAGTGCGTTATTTGTCCACTAATCGTGTATTTTTATGTATTTTCTAGGTAAGATATATATAAATGGAATCAATGTGATTTTTTCAAATAAATGTAGACATTGAGTGAGTATTTAGAAAAAATTTAAAAAAGTATATGAATTATTTTTTGGATGGAAATTAATGTACTTTATTCGAAATATTTAGCAAATATATAAACGTAATTACTCTGTATAGACATTTTGAATATTAAATTGGAATATTATAAAAACTTTAATTAATCCAGGTAAGCTACTTATAGCCACATGTATCTAATATTTTTTTTTTTTTACTCTGAATGACAAAAAGAATAATGATTATTTCTTAAATACTCATAATTTGTACAACTGTGTACCTTTTGATGCCTTACAGCAAGGTCCTTCTATATTTGTTTTTAATGACCTTTCACAAGGTTTTTATTGCTGGTACATATTCTATTTTGATATCATTAGTTTTATATTTCCGTGTCTTTCATTTTCAGGAATGAGAAAAACCTTATAATTTTATTTTGGGGGAGGAAATATCGTTCTTTGAGAAAAAAAAATATAAATTAAAATCATATAAATGATATAACCTTTCAATAGATTATATTTTTAATGATTTTATATTGAACTGTCATGTGACTGGATTATTATTAATCCCTGTTGCCAAGTATATGTACGTTAAGGCATTTTTTTGTATATTCCCTGTCTTTTTTGTTTTTTTCGATATGCCTATTATTGTATATACCTACTTTGAAGAACATTTGTTGGATGTTTTTATGTGCCTCTATGATGTATTGTTCAAGTAACTCATGACATTATTAATTTCCGATTCACTATATATCCTTGTCATTCTAAGGAATTGAATATATGTATGTATTTTTTCTATCATACTAACGCTGGTGGGATGGGAACTGTTAGAAACGTGACTGTAAAATTATTTTTGTAATATTCAAAAATATACGTTTTAGGTGTGTACGACAAGATAAAAATGAGTTTGTTGTCGAATCGGCTTGATTCGATGGTTTTCTCTGTTAAGCCTGAGAATCTTCAGCCCATGTTCTGTTTTGTAATATTGTCGAAATATCATGAAACATTAGAGATTTATCTCCTTCTATTCCATATATTAGCTTCGTTTTACTTTACTTAGAGAAGTTATTTTCTTATTATTGAAAGGTTCTAATAATTGAATTTCAACTTTTTGCTATCAAGATCTTCCAATTCGAGATAGAAAGATGAATTAAGTCTTGCGAGTAAACTTGTACAGTGTATTCATGAGCGTGCGTTGCTACTTAATGTTTTCTTTTTTGAATGTATCGACTCAAGTCAATCATTAAACACTCGACATAATCGACTCATGTCGACACAACACCAGTACAAATAATTTCTGAAATTAATAAAATTCATTAAAAAAACTGTAAATCAAACTGAATATATTTTTAGAAAAATGGAAAAATTTGTGAAAAAATATTATTTATTCTTTAATTTTACTATTACAACATACAAAAGTAGAGGCATACACATCATAAATGAGAATTTTTTACTTAACACACCTTGCCCCTACTTTTAAGTAACATCTATTAATTATTTTAAAAGAACATGCCTCGCCTTGAAATCACGAAGTACTTTCTGGAAAGTACATAAATCAAGCAAACTGTGTATCGAACAATATATTTTTAGTTATGTATGATCAACTACTTTATTACATGATAGTATGTGATAAAAGGATACGCCAATGGGTATTAGTAAAATTGTCAGACATTTAATGGTAATTGAAATTAGTTTACTCCTGTGAATCATTCCCAAATAAGTTTTAAAATACCATTAACTTTCATTTATGTTCTGATTCAATCAGTATATTCTACCATTTATCTACAACTTAAAAAAGATTACACTTTTTCATAAGATTTTTTGTGATATTTATTTCAAAAATCGGAAATACAAAGGATTCCTTGATAAATCGTTGCAGAGGGTAATACTTTCATTTTTATATTCCCTCTAAGATGAGCACGGAAAGAGACAGAATTTAGATCTCAGCCCCTCTTCTTTTTTTCTAGTTGGAAACATATGAAAAAGTTTAAACTTCATAGGGCGTCATTGAATCGATTTGCATAACTTGGAAACACACATTACGTGAATAATGGTTCATCTATAAAATTGGTAAAGGCCAATATTTTTTCATAGAAACAATCTAAAGCGAATTTTTCTGTGTGATTTTACTTCTTCAAATGACCGAATAAGTTCGGTTTGTTTATTTATTTATTGTGCGCGGGTCTTTTGCAGATATCCTTATTGTCGAAAGCCATTTTGCCGAGCAGATACTTTGCTGAAAAATAAAAAATATACTTGATGTTGCAATAATATATAATTACGATTCTACTCATGTTACACCAATTTTAAAAGAGATAAGTTTGAATTATTTGCACCAAACTGCAATGATTAAGTGGTTATTGATGAATAGTTGATTCATTTAAATATTAAGAGAGACCGTGCCATTTTGAAATGATAATATCCCATCAAAATTTGTAAATATCAATTTAAGCTTTCAAACATCATTATCTATGGAGTTACTTAGATCTTTGGGCATGCTCCTCGCGCGAAGGCATACAATAATGTCTACACGGCGTTCCTATTCGGAGGACAACTCAAAGATTTTGTATTCGTTCATATATAGTTTTGTTACCTAAATCTGATGAATACATTTTCATAAACATAGATTTCAGGGTTAGAAAATATGGAGGTCCAAACTTGTTTCGGATATATATTCCCCACCCTGTAGAGCTCCATTAATTTAAAAAAACATTTTTTTTTTAAATGTTTGCAAAAATTTCTATTTGTTCGTGCACATTTCTTTGATGGTATCAAAACAAAAAATAAAAAAAAGTGTAGAATGTCGTATTGTTCATATTCAGAGGAATTGTTGTTAAATGATTTGACGATTCATACATATATATACATAGCACACACTTAAATATTCTTTTATTGTGTCTATTGTATATTAAGTAAATTTTTCATAGAGGTAAATAGTATGAATATATATATACATATTTATGGGTATACATACTCACGCAGGCCATGCGTATCAAATGAATACTTAATGCTGAGAAATACGGAAATAAATTATTGTCAATTAGTACATTTATTTATTTTTATAAAACTATGATCACTACCCCTTTATTGTATCTCACAACTTTTCCTCCAAAGAGATACATAAAAATGCTCAAAATCAGTAACGAGTGGAGTTTCTCTCCCGGAATCCTGTTTTTAGGCTTTACACCTATAGGAAATCCTGCATTTAGTAGGGCATGAGCGGTATTTACTTATATTAGATAGTAAACAAAGTGACATATAGTGGCGTCGTCTTGCGGAAAAAAATACAACTTCCTAATTAACTACATTATTCAAAATAAAATATAGGTCTACTTTAATAACATAGAGGGCAATGTGAATCTGTATTTAATTGAAAATTACGTAGAGATTCCCTTTTTTAACTTACTAATGTTTAGAGTTGAGTAGTTTGTAATGAAAATATAGAGCGCGAGGAGAAGGTGAGAGTGATACAATTTGTAAAGAAAAAACTAGGAATTGTAGTAAAAATAGGACAAACAGTTGTTTAATCATTCGTGTGAGTATTAGCATATCCATGTATAAAAATAATTATTGTCTATCTTTGGTATAAGTTGGTTTTTTTTTTTTTTGGGGGAGGGAGAGATGGAATTTAAAAAAAAAAAAAAATGTGGTCAATTTCATCATTTGAAGGACCTTACTTTTAGAAATAAAATTCATATAAAAAAATTCCTCCGTGTTTATTAAATATATGAATTTTAATATAATTATAATATTTTCTCTGTTGTTATTTTTTTTGAAATGTAGAAGGTTATCTTCTTTATAGCTGCAATTTATTTTCTCCCTCAAAATCATAGAATAGTCGATTGGTATTTACAAGGGTCTTACTTCAGGTGTACCATATGTCTCGCTCCGGTTTTCTCCTCGCACTGTTTTTTTTTTTTTTTTTTTTTAATGGGTTATCTGGGAGATATTTTATGCGTGATCTTATCCTATCCATGAGGAGGAAAGGCTGCTACATGTAACTATGAGATGTATTTAATTTATATGCATAACACTACTGCTGATCTTATAAAATATCATTACAGCTTAGCAGCTCTCCTCTTAAACATGGTGACCATATTAATTTTCTATTTTCTTAATGTTTGCGTAGCGATAGGATTCAATAATTATTGTTGAAAATTGTTTTGAGATTAAAAAGAGCTCATTCGAATTCGACCAATCAACGTTCAGAACATTGATAATTGGTAGATGAGTAAAAAAATGAGGGCTGACAACAAATTACTGTTGAAACTGTTATGTTTGTAAAATAATGCTGTAACAACTAGGAGAAAAAAGCTATGGACGACCATATTTAACCATATATTTGATGAGTGGAAGTATGAGTTTATAATCAAACTAATCAACATAAAACCAGTTTTATGATTAAATAAGTATGATGGGTATCTCATGTGTTGAAATTGGATGGTTTATGTAGAAAAAGTAATAAAGAATCTTATAGATAAATGTAAATAAATTAAAGACTATGTAAGTTGTATTATTATGAGTGCAGACTTCATGATAATAATTATTTTTCCAAAAAGAAAGTATTTCAGAGGTATCGTTGACAAGAATGCTAAAAAATAAAAAGGTAGATGGGATTCATTACATGTCAAAAAATTAATAATGTTTGCTAATTATGTATTATTAGCGTTAGCTTCTAAGATGTTTCAAGTGTTTCAAATCAATATATGCATATTTATATATGCATTTTATTTTTCAAATACAGACATACCCTGGATTATGCATTTTATTTTTCTCATACATTGGCCTGCTTGAATCAACGAATCAAGTGGCAATATACTGAATGAATCTGTCCTCTAATCCATGGAAGTCTATTTGACGTCATTTAGAGTCATAGATCCTTCTTATTTTACTGCAAAAATGCTAAAATTAATTTATTAGTGCCCTGATCTACTTTGATATATTATTGGACACTAACAGAGGGTATCCGTGTTGCAGAGCTGGATAGAAGGAAATAGAAACAAAGAATGAAGGTAGAATAAAAGTCTCTGAGAGAGGGATGTAGAAAGAGACAGCGGGAGAAGAGAAAAGGGAATAAACATAGAGAGATATAGAAAGAGAAAAGGGAATAAACATAGAGAGATATAGAAAGAGAGAAGGAAAAAAAGAGATTATATTGCGTTCAAAAACAGCATCTTAATAATCTCTAATTTCAAGAGAATAGTGCGAACTCTATTTAATAACCGACACAATTTTTTTTTTTTAAATTGATTTTGCCATTAAATAATCATCCGATTTTGATAAAAATCAATACCTAATGAAAGCTTAATGAAAAGAAATAGGTATATATATTATTTTATATAATTGTCTTTAGTGTCCATAATGGCTTCGACTTCACCTCGGAAATAGGAGCAGGTCTTGATGAGCTTGTAGGGCAAACACTGTATCCAATAGAGTAAAAAAGTTCTGACAACCAGGTCAACTTTTCTTTGAAGTATGGCATAGAAAATAATCATAATCACCTCCGATCTCTTCCAATTTATTCATGACTCTCCACAAAAAGAGCTTGTCCAGTATGATAAGTCTGCAATTTCATCATTGTTTCGTCTGGCGCAAATTGCAACAAGGTCACTCTGCCTTTTCCCCAATTGTTGAATAAATACTTCGTTGATGGATGCAATTTTTTTTAAACTGACGCCAAACACTCATGGCTAGCTGCCAAAAGAACAAACAACGTCATGCCTGCATATGCGCTCTAAGTTTGTTGTTAAAAAGAGCATCATTCTGTAAATACAATTTAATCTTGGATTACAAGGATGTATAATATAGAAATGCTCATAAACTAGAACTGGTCCAATGCTAGGTTTTTAAAGATATGTTTCAATTGGTATCGATGTGTCTCTGATAAAAAGAAGCTGAATGGTTTTCACTGCCACTGTCCTATTCTAATGTGGAAATGGTTTGACCATTGTACACAGGTGTCCCTTGAGTTTTTTTTTTTTTTTTTTCAAGTTTGAGTCATGTACAAGTCTTCGAAAGTCTCAGTTAAAGAATTCAAGCAATAGTTTCAACCATATCTGATGATTTTTATGAGTGCGTCAACTTGTATCAAAATCAATTTAAATTATATACCTAGAACTCTAAAATTATTAAATTGGATCAATTTATCATACATGCAACGTTCTATATCAATTTTTTATGCGTCAACATAAAAATAATCTTCAACAAAAATCAAAAAAGAACAAGATCCCAATTTAATTTTACTTTATATATACATACAGGGGAAATATTTCATAGACATGTTTAAGTCACTTATATACTTTGTATTCAAATTTTCTATCCTCACAGACATTCTTCAAAATTATCAGCATTACCACGTTCAACGGACAGGAAATATTTTTTTCAATATTTTTATATTTTTCAAGACTGAACATCTAAGTATAAAGTAATAATTAGTAGAGGAGAGTGAAGATACATGTTACCATTATTAATTTTCACAATTTAACAGATAATTCAACGTGTGGGTCACATAACATAGGTAGTTACCTAAGACAAATAATTCCAAAGTATTTTTGATGTAGGGCAATAATTATAGACATTTATTTGAGTTTTCGAAACTAACCAAAAGTAGGATACTTGATACTCCATGAAGAGAAATGATACAGGGTAGGAGGAGACATGGAGCAGTGTAGGATTAGACATGTTACAACAGAAGGCAAATTGTAAAAACTGTCATTTGTTATATTCAAGCCTTTATTTCACTTTTTACCACAGATTGTCAGTATTAAGGAAATACTTATAATTACATATATAAGATAAACAAATAAAGCACTTACAGACATAGAACATAGTGAATAATAAAATTAAAAAACTAATTTTTTTTCTACTTACTGTGATTGATATATATTCAAAGTATAGCATGAAATTACACAAAAAACAAAACATAATTAAATATTATATATATATATATAGTAAGAGTATATTTAATAAAAATGGGGTGTAACTAGTCTCCTCCATAGTGTTGGAATCAAATGAATGATGTGAACTGAATATTGAAACAAATAATATATTATAGGCATGTTAATTAATTTGAACAATATGCTAGACTATGACATTTGATAGAATAAAATTAAAATCTCATGTTTTATAGTGTAAATATTTCTTAACAAACACTTACCGAAAATTTTAACTTTTTGTGTCAAAAATTTCAATGTCGAAATTCTCTATAACTGTAAGCATTAAGCAACCTGCGTTTTTATGTTGATTTGATAAACAGGGGAAGACTTTCAATTGTATAATAACAAGGTGGTTAGATAACTTTACATTTTAAAGTTATTGTCAGTATAACATGTCTCCTCCGTAACAAGTATCCTCGCTATCCCCTACAAAATTGCGGATTGTCATCAGAGTAATTTATGTCCTTTTCATATACGGAGTGGGATTTGTATTTATTTCCTTCCTCTCACGACTACTCAAGATGTCGAAGCTGCTCTCTCCCCAAACATCATTCAAATTGTCAGGATATCACGTTCATTTTCGGTATATTTTATTTTTACATAATGACAGAACATATTTTATGTATCACTACTCATAGGAGTTTAAAAAACTCACATAGCCAGTGTCACACAATCCAAGGCACAGAGTTTATAAATTTAATATATTATAATTATTATTACCATTTTTAGACATTAGTTCTTGAAAAATGGCTTTAGAGAACTTACATTTTATAATGCTTTGAAGAAAAAGTAAAATATGAATTACCATATTGAGTCAGATCAAACTATGGCTTCGATTTTCCATATTTAATGCTATCTATTTAAATAGCATAAAGAAATATTTATCTGTCGATATACATATTATATTGAAAAAAGTTTCACTCTCCTTCCATATATGCAAGGAATAAAGATCCGAGATAATTTATTCAATGAGGTTGAATAAAGTGAAACAAGAGAGAGGAAGATAAAGAGTGTATGATTTATGATAAGAAACAGGTGTAAATCGATCTCCTGAAAAACGCCACGTCAAATGTATAGAAGTATGGTGTACTTATGACCTCATTAGTTTGTTAGACTGTTTATTAATAGATTTATACAACTTTATGTACTTATATCATAAAGTTGTTATTATTCTGTTTAATGATTAATCGTCTTCCATTTTCATGCGAGAAATAGATTTTATTTCAATAGGGTAATACAAAGCAATCCCGCAATTTTGATCCATCTAATTTAAGTTAACATAAAATGGTAGTTTTTAAGATGTATTCACAAAACAAAAACTGAGCTGCAGATTACATCATTGAGAATATATCTTACTCAATGTAGTCTCTATTGGTCTCAAAACACCCGCAATTTGGCATGCCCTAAATCATTGAACCCTTTCTAAACTCTTACATTCCATGACGATGGAGTCGATAACGGATTTTTTGGTGGTGTGAGGACTTCTGTTAACGAAATAATCTGGACACCCAGTCATAGCAGTACTCGTACGTTCAGCCTTTTCGAACGTGTAGCAGGGTTAGAGTCCTGTTTCCAAACCGATGGTGGAACCGATCCACGACATTAATCATCTCCTGCACCTTGTTGATGCACTCCTTATTCCGTACGATCCTTCTGCTGTGTTCTAGTACTTACTTCCTTGTGATCACTGCTCGGAGCTCTTTGGTTTCCCTAGGTCTTCCTCAACTCTGCGACCCTTCTTCTATCGATCTCTGTCATCAATGAGATAATTGCTAGTATCCCCAGCGTTTTTCATCAAACCCCTTACAATTGTGCACATTAGTTCTACCTTTCAAAATGGAATAGGCTAGAAATCTTCTGGTGTTGACTTCATGACGGTGTTTTGACTACAAAATGAAGTGTATATATGTATATTTCAGAACAAAAAAACAAAAAAACATTGTAGAATTCCGTCATCCTATATGCAGCGCCAGATATCCAGTATATACCAACATGAAAATATATTTTTTTAATGTACTCAAATAATAGTCCAAAAAAAATTATAATTATCAAAATTTATGGACCTAAAATTCAACATTTTTTTAATTTGATCATGTTTTGCAACTTGATACAAGATCAAAAAGATTAATATGCATTAACTCCACTTGTACAGAAAATATATCATCCCAATGTTACTGCCACTGCACTATAGAACATCTAAGGTCACAATAAAGGCTAAAAACTTTACTTTGAGCATGTTAAAACCATTACTTCGGATCTTAGGTACTCAGCGATAATCCTAAACATCTTTTCACAATCCAGTTCATCTCATCACCGAAGACAGTCCTTCTTTCTGCATTGAAATCCATTTGTTGAACAATGTTTTACCATTTGTCACAAGTATAGTAATGTATATACTTTTCTGTAAGGATGTGTGTTTTGTAGGAATAATTTTTAAGTCCAATTAATCCCTTACCATTTTTGGGCTAGGATGATTGATGTGATTCCAGGATTAGACCTGATGGGTAGTGTTGGGTCAGTCCTTATTTATTCGGTCCAGTCCAGTCTTATCAGTCCTTGAGACTTGTCCCATGACTGTCGGTATTTCGGACTATCAGTACTAGAACTGATAAAAAATGACAAAAAAAGGTTGAGTGAGGTAATCGAGGACGGATCTTTATCTGTTTTAGGGCGTATATGCAGGACTCAACTGTACCAGGCTGAGACTCAATTGGACATGCCTGCAGGCTTCAGTCCTTCATAAGGACTGACATGACACTACTGATGAGCTATTTTATGGAAGCAAAAAAGATGGTTGTCTACTTTTTGTTGCACCTTTGATTGTAGACTTTTCTAACATTCTTTTAAATGTACTTCCTGTGATTGCTGACATAACAAATCGTACTTTTGGGGTAACCAAGCATGTTATTTATTGCACAAATACTGATTTAATTTAACTTTTGTATTTATTTTTTTTGCTTATTTTTCACATTTATAATGATCATGGAAATAGTCGTTTTAAATTTTGGGTTTTTTAAGAGGATTGGGACGGCATGGGCAAATTTAAGGAACTAATATAATCCCCATAAAGAATTATTCGTGAATGTAGCTCAAACTTCACTTTCATCTTTTATTGCATATGTTTATGCAAATTAATGTGATCGACTCGAATTGCATATTTGAGTTGAGTACAACTCTCTAGCGTACAATGCATCAGTGTCAAATTTAGGGTATAACTATATTTTGTTTCATCACATTTGGATATCAATTCATTCATTCATTTTTTTTTGCATAGAGTACTGACATGGTAAGAAAGGCTTTATCTGTAATTATATTTTCATTGTTAATTTTTTTTTTTTTTTTGTGAGTTGAAACAACGTCATTAAACGTACATTTAGTTATGATGAAAAATGCATTGTTTGTTTCCTTTAGTTCAATCTAATTAAGATCGTTCTTTATATATATAAGTTTTGTTTTTTCCATTTGATGTTTAGACTGGTATTTTGCATCAGAGATTATGAAAAAACAAGTTTAGGAATGACATAACTTAAATAAAAGTAAATATAATCATTAATAGGTGTATTTTGCAATATATTAGACACTTTTTTCTGGATATTTATAGGGTATGTGTCAATATCGGTAGTCTTTTTTGAAGCAAAATTAATTTATTTATTATTTCATTTATTTATAGTGTAGTACCCGTATGATTCAATAAATATCACGATTTCCCTAATTTATTTATCCTACAGCTCTGTAATTTAAGTTGTATTCTTTTTTCTCCTTACATTTTTTGACCAACTAAGGGTTATTTTTCTTTTTAGTAAGGATATGAATGAGATAATTGAATCAAAATAATCCTTTAATGAATGTCTTTAGGAACTAAAATAATTTTTATTCCTGAATTATTATTATCATGACAGAAAATTTATAGATCAATCCAAAAAAAACAACTAAATTTTGAAGAAATTCATTGCACGATTGTTCCATGTATAGAGTATTCCTTGGTTTAACCAATCAATGTTTAGAACACTAAGCAGAGTCAATAATAACCACTGCTGACAACATGATATAATGTATATTTTCATGTCAGTAGAATAGTGGCGTACTGATTTGTAAAGAATTGATCAAATATTTTATATTATAATAGCGACATTGCAAAGGGTAATTAATTTTTCAATAATTACAACTTGTGTGCTTGAAAGCGTGGTGTTCATTCAAACCCTTTAATAATGGATTCTGATCATGTTATATAATTTGTCATATTTGATCAATATTCCACATAGTTGAGCGTATTAAATACTTTAATGACTAATACATTGAGCGTTTAAAAAACTTTCCAACAAAGATTTTTTTGAAGGGTGTATTGTTTATCATACTGACATATACATTATATAGCTCATTAATGTATGAGTAATGATTTAATTTACAATTATTCACCCTTCAAGAATGAGTAGTGTTTTACCTGTGTCAAAACACCTAAAGGCTAACGAAGAGCTGAGGTGGAAATCTACTCGTGAGAAACCCATAAGGTTCCTTCGTATCTCAAAATGTGTAAAATAGCCTATACGTTGAATATATACAGAATTTTTATATAATAATGGGTGGCAATCAGGCTGTAGAAGTATTATTGGGGTTTCATTCTAGAGACGATATTCTAAAGTTTTCTTTCGAATACAGTCAGTCTCTATCATACGTTGGAGTTGTCGGGAACGTGTGTTTGCTCTTGAAAATGAATATCGCCAAAAAATGGATTTTAAAATTTGTTTACAAAATCACCAATCTCAATTTTCTCAATCAACGAATAATTTACAATTATAAAATAAAAAGGTTGTAAATTAAATTTTGCTTTGTAACAAATAACTTTCCGTCTAAAATATCTCCAAAACCAAAAATCACTAGGAATTAAAATAATGATTTTCAAAACTGTGTAAAACAGAAAAATAATTGTGGACTATCATTATGAAACCAAAATGAGAGTTTTATCTTTTATACAATTTGTTTTAATGCCTTTTGGAAATAGGAAGTTATGCTGTCGCACACTGTATAATAATATATATTACTATTAGAGTGTCAAATTGTTTGCCTTTTGGAACAATAGTGAGTATGAATTAGGACGTTTTAAACAAATAAAGAGTGTGAAATATATTAAGTTATTTATTCGTTTCTTAGTATTGAGTAATAAGGAAACGTTACTTGTTATTAATATTAGTTACGAGGAAGTGGGTTTTTTAATGCAAACTTATTTGTTTTTGTAGCGTGATCATATTTTACTTAAGCATTCATAATTGCGCTGAAACATAGTTCTCCTAATAAAAATACTTATAATGTTGAAGGTATTACGATATTTCGTGACACCAAAATTTGACGAACATTACTATTGATTTAGAGCGTGTGTTGACACTTATGCCTCTTTGTAAAATGTCATCTTGCCAGACGGATACTTTGCCAAATGACGTCTTTTCGGAAGGGACATATTGCCAAAAAAATATATTCTATGATTATTCATTATTATTCCCATTCATATTACACCAATTTTAAAGGATAAAATGTTTAATTATGTGCCACAAATTGCAATCATTTAGTGTTAATTAATTAACCATTCATTCTTTCATTTATTATGAAGATTAATAATAGTTAACTCGAACCAATATTAGACCAAAAATCATGTCAGCCGTCCCAGAATTAAATAAAATAAACTAGAAATATAATTCAGTTTTAAAGAAGTGAAGCAGTCAATAAATCAATCAATGATTGAGATTCAATTAATAATGTGACTGAATCATTCCTTTCGATTGAATAATATCACTTAACAAAGCATTTCAATACTCAACGCCTGTATATAATTATTTAAAGTATGAAAAGCTCCTGAAAGGTCGTTTTTTCATATATTTTTGCTAATGTTAAAACGCTGAGCAAAAAAACTTCAAACGGTCTGCTAAAAATTGAATATAAAAATTATAGTTCGCTATATGCTAACGAAATATTTGCTGAAGATATTAGCAAATGATTGTCAATAGTTATAATGGATTATGTTATTATATGTGAACGGTCACTTTGCAGAAAAAAAAACTGAGGATTATATCGATTATGATTCTTACTAAAATAGACTATGTAATTACAATTTACTTCCATATTACTCGAATTTATAATAATTTGCTTCAAATTGCAATCAGTAGTGTTCATTAATTAATAATTAATGGTGTCATTTAATTATGAGGATGCTCCCAATAGTTGGTTAGAACCGCTGTAACAAAATTCATGACAATCGTCCAATAAATCATGGTGTTACTTTGCTAATACAAAAATATAAAGTGTGTTTTGATGTCCGTCGTCAATATTTGGATTTCTAGGTTGAATATTTTTTGTAAGTGTCCGTTTGGCAAAGCAAATGTATCCCAGCAAAATGAAATTCGGCAATGTGTCCTAGAACTGTTATTATGAATGAGTAAGAATTGATTCAATTTCTACCATAATTCCAACTTGTACAGAACACATTTTTTTCATTTTTACAGTATCAAAAAATTAGAACAAAATCTTTTTTTAGTTGCTCTATCGTTCCAACGTAGTTTAATGGACAACGCGCTCAAAATAAATTATTCTCTTGAACTAAATGTCAATGTGCGTAGGTTCTTCGATACTCGGTCGTTTATTTAGAGAAGGAAATATACATTATGTATAACGACTTCAAAAACAATTACTATATCAGATGGAGTAATTATAATATGATAATGTTTATTTATACTTAATCAATGCAACTCCATCTGACCAATTAAAGGAACATTTAAAAAAATGTTGCGTCGTTATTGTACCTCCATTACATTTAACGTAACTTAAAATTGTGAATCTTAACAACACTAACTAATGTTCATACAGATTAAGAGTACATAGTACACCTATACTATAAGGCAGTGAATAGTTTCTAGTATTCCTTGTACATACATATAATGGAAGAGAAGATTTATTGTATTTATGAGTGCACAAATTACATCAAAATGTCAATAGTTTATGTTTTAATAAACGAACACAAATACGTCACGACTGATGAATTAATATTACAAATCCTGTAGTTTGTTGAACTCTACTATAAATGAATTATCTACGTACTTAGTTTACAAAGTATTATAATTAGTAATAAAAAAATTATACTTGTTATTTTATTTTATTTTTTGGTATTAAGTCGTCATGAAAAAGGGATATTTCTCTACAAAGGTATCATTAATGCAATGGAATGAATCAACCTATAAGTTGGTATAATGATAGGTTAATACCTTTTTGTTTGATTGAGGGTTTGGTTCTTCTTTATTGTTTTTCAAGACCTTTTATTCTGTCTTTCAAAGTATTTATGTGTGAGACCCTTCGGAGTCTTACGTCATTCATACAGCTATAAATACTTACTGTAATATACCTTTATGTATAAATAGACTCATGAGTGTCTTGAAATGATAAAATTTCTTACTTGACCCGGTTTTTTTTGCAGTATTACAGTTCTTATGAGTCATATGATCATACAGCTGCATCATAACAAAATTACCGATGCACACAAGGGCTGATTTGATCTTAACGACCTGTAAATATTATTATGCATTATATACTAGATTGATAACATTGAATAGTAGAAAAGAATTCGTAGCACAGGTATATGACTTTTATCAAATCATATTCATCCTTTTATTAAAAAAATAAATAAAGGATACAATACATCTACGTATGTTCCTAACAGAAGCTCTCAACACCCACATATTCTACATAAAGAGAGATTGATTAGAGTATACTTTTATGTATTCGCATTCAAAAAAGATGGTAATGATAAATTGAAACATGCGCAGTATGTCTATCTGTTTGTTATGTAATTGTATATTACTTTTGAAGGATCCATGATCAGTCAACGTTTCAATTTAATTCCATATTTGTTTATAAGTAATATTTGAAACTTAGAAATTAGCTTTACAATACATACAGGGTCGATGAAGTAAATCATGGCTATTTTAAAAGCGTATTTCAAAAACAAATAGTTGTAGTGAAAGATAAATACACTAAAATTATACATTTATTGAACATGATTCTCTTCAACAACAATCATTGTCTTAATACGAGATCCCAAAAACTTATAGGCGTCCACCTCATCCAAGGGTTAAATATCTACTCAGTTCCCCTGCTAGTTATAGAATACTTTGGAAAATGGACATTTTGCCGAATTGGCACTTTACCGAAAAAGTAATAACTATTTTTTATGAAGATTCATGCTGCTATTTTATGTAACTATGACTTCTATTAAGCCTAAAAAAGTATTACAAGATTAAATGTTTAACTATAATTTGTCAACTTTCAAAGATTAAGTGTTCATTCATTTTATTTATCGTCTCTGACTCTATAATTCTCAAATAGCTTCGTCATTGAACAAGAAACTTACACTAACCATGAAACACAAGCTCATGCGAAAAGTAATACGAAAAATATTCACTCAAGAAATCCAAACATTGAGAGTGGACTTGTAAATACACTGTATATTTATGGGTTAGTAAGACAGCACTGTGATTTATTAGGGGACTATCATGATTTTTGTTACAGCGGTTCTAATAGGCGTTCGAGCTAACTGTTAATTATCCTCATAATGAAATTAGTCAATAAATTATTTGTTAATGAACACCTAACGATTGCAATTTGTGGCAAATGGTTAATTAAACATTTCATCTTTTAAAATTAGAGTAATATGAATGGAAAATGTTAGTCAGCAAAATGAACATTTGGTAATGTGCTCGTTCGACAAAGTGATCATTTAGTAAAATGTTTGCGTACGGACACTACTATTTTGAACACGTGAGAAACATCATTTTCCACTTCAGCTGCTCAACGATCATTCTGATAATCATTTAATGATCCAGTACATCTCATTGCCTGATGAGACTTCATATTTGGAACAATTTTTAACCATATTTGACGCTTTATTTATTTTTCTAAGGATGTGGCGTTTGTATGACTTCATCTCTAAGTCTAAATTGATTGCTTTGGAGACAGTTGAATGGCTCTAACTGCGTTTTTTCGACAGGTTATTGATGCAATTCTAGAATGATATCTTATGGGGAGTCCTCATTTTGTCACACCTTAGCTTGTTGACTTTCTTTACATTCTTTCAATCATTAATACACCGATAATAAACATCATAAACTGTACTATTAGGGTAACCAAGCAAGTTATTGATTCTATCAAGATAGTAACTCGCGTGATTTAATTCAAACATTGTATTGTTTTGCTCATTTTTTCACCTTTAGACTGATTGTTTATTTGATGTGAGAGAATCAATATGTTTCCAAACATATAATCTCGCACTTCCAAAAGATAAACTTTTGCTATTTTCTCCGTATTATGTTTAAGATCAGGTTTTACATTGTCGAGATTTATCCAATCTATCCCATACACTGTAGATAAATTATTTATACACGTATATCTTGTGTACAAGTTGTCACCCAAAAATGGAATGAATGAACTAAATTATAAGATTGACAGTACTTCGAAAGAGGATAATGCAGTAATTGAATATTCAATGGATGATCGATATATTCATGCTGTTATTTTTTACTCTTTTAATGCAAATTAATAAAATATTAGTATTCTGTGGCACATTATAAAGTTCAAATGTCCGTAGTTGTATTACTAATGAATACATAATAACATTATAACTTGAATATATGTAAATAAAATTATAGGGCCAATGCATAGTTTCTAAATAGAATGACCAATTTTGTACTAAAATAATGCATTTGAAGACTAAGAAATTGAAACTAGTACAAGTTGTAACTTGTACAGACCTCGCAAATTGAACATAACATATAACTTTAAACTCAATCATTTGGATGATTTATTAAAAGGGTACTCATTAAGTGAATAGTAAAAAAACTGAGGGTCACAGATGTTTTTATTTTATGTTTTTACATCTCTTCCTCATAGTCTTTAAGAAGAATATAATTAGCAAAATGTGCATAGGTTAAAAAAATATATATCCTTAATAACTTGTCCTACACACAACTAAATGAAATCCCCAAGAGATAAAATGCATTTAGATTGAAATAAAATTGGTTTTGACATGTTTATATTAGTAATAAATCATATATATCAAATTCTATGCAACCAACGTGGGTGGAGAGGAAAAAAAAAACTACTTTCAATCAGTAAGTGGGTTATTAACGGGCTTTACTTCCTGAAAGAGTTTTAATAGATGGCGCTTTGTAATGTTATTTTTGTAAATCCTTTTCTTCCTAAAAAAATATTATTAACCACTCTTTAAAGTATTAAATAATGAGTATCTGTCTACTCAAAAGTAGCGAGTAATAACTTTTTAAATGCCTATGTGGGTATGTCTATATGATTAGTCGGAAGGGATTCGACGGCTTACATCACGAAGACCCATCATTAGAGTTATTTCTTTCTTGTTTTTGTTAATAATAAACATTATTATAATAATGCTACATTGTATATATCCTCATGTGTAGTAGTTCTGACAAACTTGTGGGAGAAAAAAATATATTAATGAGTGTGAAATAAAGGGTTAGGAAGATCAGAAAAGATTCAACCCTGCAAAGTGACCATTGAGCCTTGTGTTTTTTTACACAGAAGTAGCTACATTGATTTACTTTTTAAATAATTTTTATACCTACAGGAAGAATTAACTTCGTTTTTTATCATGACAAAAGGAATTAAAAAGTCAAGTAATAAGCATTTAGCTATGTAGGCTATAATGACAAGGCAACACGACAACGAAACTCGGTAATTTCGATCTGTTTATTTTGAATAAACATAAAATGGGCATTTGTTAAAATATATTCAAGAAACAAAGACTGAGTTGTAAATACCGCTGTATCAAGTACTCCCGATATTAAATAATAAAGGTAGATGTTAAAAATAGTCATTTTTGATTTGACAATCAGATCTATGTCATTTTATATGTTGGTCTTATTTTGACATCGAACTACACAGCAATAGAACACTATTTACTCAAAATTCATGGAAAAGGGCCTTCTTTATTCTTATATTTAAATCTTGGTTGTTTAGATCCCCAAGATGGCTGGCATCAGCAATGCTTATGTCAAATGAGAACACTCTACAGTCTTATAATTTAATAATTCATTAAACGAATTGGTTCATCCATTTTGTTAACATAAAAAGTAAATAAATTATCCACCAAAAAAGGATTGTTCAAAATTGAAAAAAACAAACATATTCGTAGTGTATTTTAATTACATATTCAAATATTTGTAAATTACCTTACTCACCAACAATTGTTGTTTTTTTATTATTAATAGGTATATATATTTGTTTATTTTATTATTTGGTTTCCCCTCCCCACAAACTCATGTCTAATACTCAATCCTTGAGGCCCATAGCCTACAAGAAAGGAAATGTCATTGAGAGTCCACCTACGCAAAAAACCTTTAAATTTGTTGTTATTGGTTTTTAATAATGACTTTTACATACATATGTTGAGTGAGGCTCAAAGCTCCAAGGTTAGAAAGGTTTTTGTTTTGTTTTTTGCAAAGGTAGGTACTTTTTGAATGAATTTATTCTAGGGAAATGATGACTGAGTAATTGAAGAATAAATTTACCTTATTTGACAGGAAGTTTGCTTTACTTTAAAA
Source organism: Lepeophtheirus salmonis (assembly GCF_016086655.4). NCBI lineage: Eukaryota > Metazoa > Arthropoda > Copepoda > Siphonostomatoida > Caligidae > Lepeophtheirus > Lepeophtheirus salmonis. The sequence goes on along the minus strand of NC_052131.2, from coordinate 15,540,346 downwards.
AGTACATATATTTATACACGAGATATATAAAATATGTAAACTGTCTTGACATATTGTTTAATAGACAGTAAAAAAAGGGGGGTGGGAGTGGATGTGTGGGTGTAACCACCTTCCAAAACTAGGTCAAATAATCTCATAAATAACCGAATTAGCAAGTGGAATGTTATTCAATCATTTTGTGTTCCTTTGGTTAATATAATATATACAGGGTTGAGAAATTAAATCCGGAACAAGTGTCAACCACAATATCTTGGTAACCCTGATATCTATGCTTAATTGAAACGTGTGTTCATCAGATTTAACGGACAAAAATGTATACGAAAGTTTACAAAATAAAGTGTCTCCCCGAACTTACAAGATACCAATAGCTCAACAACAACCCCATGACCACAACTAATGACCTAATTGAAGCGCTTGTCAAGACGAGGATAAGGATATCACGGTTAAAGTTTTGTCAGTCCTTATTCATTCAGTCCGGTCTTATGACAGTTCCTTTGGACTGGTCTTTAACCTTAAATTTTTCTTACAAATCTCAATAGTTTATTAAGGCAAATACGACATATGAAATGTGTTTGAGAACAAATCATACATCTCACTAAAAATATTCATGTTTTCATTATAATGTAATATAAGGCGAACATATATTATTTTACGTATTTATAAAAATTATTCTATCAAATGACAGAATAATTCAAAATGGAAAAACATCCTAAATGACGTCCCAAGGGATCGATTATCCCTTTTTTAACCCTCCGTTAGTGAGCTGGGATATTATACAACCCTAGATTTATAAAATTACTTCTTATTCATTTCAATTTACATTAATATGCATTTCTATATTTATCTTGATAATGTCTTGTGTATAATTTTATCGTATATCTAGCAATTTTTTATGGAGGCTTAGCGAATTTGATTAACTGTTTCGTTTAAAAGTAGTTGCTTTATTTTTCTTTTTGATGTCATAGATTCTTCTTTTTTTTTTTTTCAATGTGAGGATTTATGTTTACAATTCTAGCTATAAACTCATAATATTGTAGCTATTATTTTATATAATACACTCAACCTCATCAAAACTAATGAGTTTTAATTTAATTCCCAAAATTTGGATAAGGTATTTAATAGAAATAATTTTTATCAAAATAAGAATTTAATGTTTTTCTAAGAGATTAGCAAATTTTATCTTGTTGAAACCCCAAAATCATGTTCTTAAGATTATTTTAAGATAAGGATTTACTTTTTCTCGATGTCTTATATTTACCAAAGTATTTATAGCATTTTAATTGATATTTACGAGTGTAAAATGGATAAAATGGTTAAAAAATTGATACTATATATAAATGACGAAAGATTATCCTTCAACTGCGTATAATGCATTGAAGTGCGGGTTTGTTTTTTGGCTCAATTCCATTTCAAAAATAAAACGTGTCCCGTAAAAAAAAAAGATTTTCAAATAATTTCTCAAATCATAAATATGTTTAAACTATTTTGCAAATTCAGCCCTTTCGAAATGTTTTGTTTGTTTAATATGTTGAATACATTTTCTTTTTGCACCACTTCCAATATTTTACATAATCGTACGTGTTTTTTCCCACTCTCTCTGTATCTACACAGAAAGTTTTATTTTATTAATCGCTCAAAAGTTTGCTTCGCAACAGCGAGGGGAAGGTTTTGAGAAGAGTGAGCAAACAAAGAGGGTAACTGCGCTGTTTCTTTATAATCATACCTACCCTATCTTTAAGAGGAGCTAAGGAACGAAGCGAGGGACAGATCAATAGAGTTGTTAAATCAAAATGTACACTTTGTTGACACCTTTTATAAACGACATATCTACTCAAGGAGATCACCCCACAATTTTAAAAATGTTTGGGAGAAAAGGCTGCCATAAGAGACTATAAATTGCATTGAATTTATATTTGTAATTATTATTTTCGCTTGAGGTTCCAGTACCGAAATGTGTTTCGATACTAAGATACTTTTCAACTGAAAATATAAAACAAAAATTTGGTTAGGGCAATTTACATACATACATTTACAGGGGACTCCTCTGGGTTTTTGCTTGGAGCTAGCTCAGAAATTTGATTAAAACTTGAAAAACATTTTAATTGATTTATAAATGAAAAAATGGGCGATTGCGTCATCTACTGGTAAATTTCTATATGACGTAATGCACTACAAGGAGTTAATTTCAATGTTCGTTTAGAACTGAACTGTTTTAAATTGTACTTACTCCGGTAACATTAGCATAATATTATACAGCGTTACGTTAAAAAAATCGAAAATGAAAATGAACGTGGTGCCCTGACAATTTGAATTATATTTGGGGGAAGATAAGTACAGCTGTCATGCTATTTTATTAAATTAGCTGTGAGCATTTGTGAGATAAGGGGGAAAAAACACCAATCCCACTGCGTATGTAGCAATGATATAGATAGGAATTACTCGAATGTGGATCCTCAATTCTACTCCGAGTCCAACAAGGACTTATAACTCTGCAAAAATCCTCCGTGTTTCATTTCGTCTTTCACACACTACAGGGAGCGGGGATCAAATTATCGCCTACTTTAAACCTTGATAACATGAAGACGACATTATCAAATAAAAACCGGTTACCAAATAGGAAAGCTATTCTCATCAGCTGACGATAAGTAGTTCTGTTAGCATCATGTCGTTATCATATAAGGAGATAAAGAGCTATAAGTGGAACGAGGAGCTTTCGAGGTCCGCCGTAGTCATGGCATTGGTTAATAATGGAGGGGAAATCTCCAATTCAACGATTGCTTCAACCTTAGGGGTGAATTTACGGACTGTTCAGTGTATCCGTAAGAAGCTAGAGGACACCTGGGATGTTGATGCCACCATAAAGAGGGTACCCAAGGAGGAGGGTCAGGGACATCGACTTTGTCGGTAAGGTGAAGTTGAGGATGACCCTACCAGGTCCATGAAGGCCGGAGACAGGCTCTGGGTGTGGCAACAAGACTCAGCACCCTGCCATGTGCCCAAAATCTCCATGCAGTGGTTAACCGAGAACTGTTATGACGTCGTAACCAAGGATTTGTGGCCTCCTAACTCTCCCGACCTTAATCCTTTGGACTATTTTGTCTGGGGCTATGTCGACAGACATACCAACAGACATCCCCATAGCACCAAGGCCAGCCTGATGGACTCCATCAAGGAGGTATTCGGCAACATGGACAATGAGATGGTCAGAAGAGCCTGCGGCTGGTTCAGAGGCCGTATTGAGGCCGTTATCGATACCAACGGTGATTATATCGAATGAATGGCTACTCTATACCTATATGCTCGTTCTAGTTTTGATTTTCAATAAAAAAGTAAAAAAATGTATATTTTGTGTTGTTTTTTGTAGAAAAATATTTTGGCAACAATTTGATCCCCGCTCCCTTTAGTTATTACTTTATACTTATTATTGTCTCTTTAAGAAAAAATAATAATAACAGCTTTGAAAAATAAAAATAGACATTTCTGCCAATATTATTTTATTTTCATGTATGTAGATTAAAACTAAAGTTAGTTTCATTAATTTTAATTGCCGTGGGAATCAAAACAGTGCTTAATTGACTAGGACTCGACCATTCCAATTATTATATCCACATTTTTTAGAATTGAGCGTGCTGTATCTTTGACATCAAAATTACCGAAACGGAATCGACCAAAATTGCTCATGATTGGCTGTTACAGTATCAATTCCAACAAAAATTCTTCAAATTTCCCCCCCCCTAGGTAATGTTTTCATCTTCATGCAAGAAAAACTGTAAAATATTGCGTATTTTCTTATTGCTAGAGCATATCTATGACACACGCTCAAACAGTATTTATTTAAACAATCACAAAACTGTTGGGTAAGTTTTTGAGTACAAAATCTTATCTTTCTGAAGCTATTTGGTAATGGATTTTCTTTTACGACCCCAAGTATTATAATTGCATTTCCATCGTTCAAATTATAATGGAATTTACAAGTTTTTGACTTTCGATTAAAAAAAAAACAATACTTCAAAATATACAAAATAATTCATATATGTAGGCACCTATTAGAGGCAATTATTAATATATTGTTTGGAGGAGCCTATTACATTTTAATAGGGACGTTGTATTTCATCCCGCCCAAGGATGAATAGCATTTATATATCTATAATTTGTTTATCTTGATGGATTATTAAGGATTTCATTTTTTAAATGACTCAATTATAACCTTTTTATTTACTTGATGGTAGGTAACTATCCATCAATTATGATATGATGATTAGATATATTATTAAATTTTATTTGACAGTTCATATAACATTTATAGTAATAAGTATTGATGAAAATCTTTTGTATTTTGGGTATGTTAAAAACAACCCAAAAATCAACATAGTGAGGTTAAAAATTGAAAGAAAATTTTAGAGAAGCTGGCATAGTGTTTAGTTTGATCAGCTAATGTCAGATGTGAGGAGATATGATATAACTTATAAGTATAAATTAATCACTAGTACAAGAATGAATAAAAGTAACACTGAGGATTTATTAGTGTAAGTCCTTGTTAGGCATAAAGTAGAATAGTTGATCCACACCAGAGTAATTCCTGTCTATATCATTGCTAGATAAAGGCTGGGGCTCGAGTTTATTTCCTTCCCCTCTCGTCTGTTTTTCAGCTGATTAAATCAAAACTCATGACAACTAAGCTGCTCTTGTACTCAACATTCCACCAATTGCCAGGATTACCACGTTCATTTTTGGTTGTTTTTATTTTTACAGTTCATAGGACAAATTTGATGCATAGCTGATTTTAGCGAAAATGAAATACTCTCATAATCATAGATTCTAATAATATAAAACGCTGCTATATTTTTTTAAAAAGGAACTGAAAATTATCCTGGTCATACTGATAATTTGATTATCCCGTAAGAGAAAAGAAAAATGTACATAAATAAATGGGGAATATTAGGGAATCTACAAACTCAAGCCTATATTTTTTTTAAAGGAAAGAGAGAATATATAAGGAACTGTAGTAATTTACATCAGATAAAGCATATAAATATATCAGTTTTTATACTAATGTACTAATCATAGCTGGCTGGCCCACCTAATTGCATTATAGCTTTGAGCCAGACCCTGTATCTACTGCATTTATTAAATCACGGGTTTCCCAGAAAAGTTTACTCATAACCATGCACTTCTCAACCCACTGACTCAAACATTATAATGAACAAAGAAATAAAAACAGCGGCAGTCAATAATGTACTTATTACCTGAGTTTGTAGAAATAAAAAGAAAGAACTGTTCTGTCTTTTTAGATGTTCTTGGATAGATGGATGCCAAAAGGAAGATATTCAATGAGTATAATGTATACTTTTGTACTTAGAAAAACGCTTTTCAAAAAAAGCTTATACATAGATAGATGATACATGATGAGGATCTTAAATGGGCTGTGGTGGGGCATAAATATAGGTATACTACATGGAATAATTTATAAACATACATATATTATGTAGATCAAAGTTTTTACTATCATTAAAATGGTGTTAAGGGTAGTATGGATGTGTTTGAGAGAAGAACAAAAACAAAAATGGATCGTGAGTCTCGGGAATTCGTGGAGATGAAATTTTCTTCTTTTTTTTTTTCTCGTTGGGAGATTAGATGAGAAAGAATAATATTTCAAAATTATCTTTTATAAGGGACAAAAAGATTTTGAAGGAGATTAAAAAAGATACGTTGGAAGAAGGAGGTGCTTTAAGAAGGGGGTTTGTGCAAGTATTATACATGCAATGAACAAAGAGTCTTGCCCTAAGGTGCCTAAAGGAAAGTATGCAATCAGCCCCATTTTCAAAGGGTGAAAACATTATTCAATGCAGTTATTTTTTTTATATGAGGAAAAACCCTCATAGGTCAAGTACTCATATATCCTTCACAATCATAATACTATTAAATAAAAATATAATGCTTAATGCAGATGAATAAAATAATCCTTATGGGGAAGTGAGATATGCTAAAGTCTTTAGCAATATTCTAGGTTCTTTTTTGGACGACATAGTTGTTTAAACTAAATGTAGGAACATTCGAGAAGTATTCTCTTATAGGTGACGGTATAATAATATGAATATTTACCCTAAATTAATCGAATAAGAGGTGATTTACATTGTCCCTAGTCTTGGGTTTCAATCTGGGAAACATATATCGGTCGTAAATCATTATAGTTTTTGTAAGATAGAACTAATTCGGTCTAGACTGACCCCTTAAAATTGGTTTTGATCAATCACATATAAAATTTGGTCTACAGTGTGGGTACCCAAAGCTTGCACTAGCATGACTAAATCACGGAATACGTGATTTTTATGGAATCAAGGAAAGACCACTCAATACCAATTCGTGAAATGTTTAAATACTATATTCAGCTATATATTTCATTCAAAATGTTCTCCTTACAAGCAATAGTAGGCTCGACACATCGCTGAATATATTTTTCCATGACACATAATTATTTATTTTAGTACCTATATAAATTTGAGATAAAATTATCTTTTGTTTAGAAAAGGTATTTTTCGTAGGTAGGGAAAAACATTGGTCCTCGATTTGAAAAAAATTGAATTTTGATCAATGGTTTGAGACTTAAGTCTAGAAAATGGATCAAAAAAAAAAAAAAAAAACTATCACCGACGATCAAAGTGGGGAAAAAAATTCGTCTCGAACGGATTTTCAATTTTAGTAGGTACATAAATGGGACTATTTTGAAAGTCTATTGAAATTCTTAAGTTCTAAGATTTTTCTCTCGTAGCGAAAATTCTATTTTTTAACACCTTTTAAAAATTTGCATTCGATTAAAAAATTCCTTACTTCAACCTATTTTAAATTGATATCAAACGTAATAGATGCATACAAACATATGAGGGAATCAGATAAAAATCATTATTATATGTACATTGTACACGCTGTAAAAAGAATCACTCATTTATCAACATAGGTCAATATTAAAATAAACGAATGACTATTCTTTTGTTGGAGTTCCAAGTTACTTATTACATCAGATCTAAAAGCTACATATTTTGAGGCAATCCATTTTGATTAAATTTAATATATGTAAATGTAAAAAAAGATTTTCTTAATCTGATGATCTAAGTAAGAAGCTAGCATACCTTGGTATGCATTATTTTTTTCATACTTGTTTGTTTTAAGAGAGACAGTTTGTTTCATCATTAAATTTTTATTCTGATTTTCTTAAATCTCTATATATAATGTGTGGAGGTAGATGGGGCTGGACAATATGGGGTTTCAAGCTAAGTCGGGCTACAATGTGTCAGGTTTCAGGGAAACTTGCCAGCTTTTTTGCTAATACATAAGAATCTATACAATAAAGGTATTCCAATAATACTCATGAGACCTAAATATATATAAAACATCCGTATGTTATAAATAATACTTGAAGTCAAAATTCCACACAATTAATTTTAAAAAAAGGCATTAATTTTGAAGCTTTACATATTAACAAACTTATTTTGATGTGGTTATGACTTTTCGAAATTACAAACAAGCCTGTTTTTTTGAATTTCTAATATTGGGGGTGGGTTGATTAGACATTTTAAGTGTTTAATATATGTAAATACAAAATTAATCATAGAAATACGATGCAACGAAGAACATCCTACCTGAGGGGAGAAACGTTGCTAGCATTAAATATTACTTCAAATTAATTTGAAAAATAAGATGAAATCTTGTTCATCCTTCGTAGATTTGAAGTTTCAGGTTGTAGTGGAATGTCAAAGTAATTTTTGGTATCAACTTTAAGATAGGAGGATATTGAAATTGAATGTTAATTTATACGCCAAAAAAATACAACAAACTCGAAGATTCTATGAAGTATTTTAGACCGGAATTTTATCTTGAATTTGGAATCTTGGTTATTCATTTCCATAGAATTTGATCAATTCTGAATTAATTCTTCCACATCTCTTCGTTTGCTCACTTCCTTCCTGGATATTCTATCTTTAAATCTAGAGTCAAGGAGAGTTGAAATAGCTAAAAAATTAATATCTTCAAATTTGTAATTGTAACACTTACTAATAATTGATCAATAACGTCATCGTCAACATATTTTTCATAACGATGATGTTATCGAATATTGATCAAAAAAAATATTTTACAATAGAAATAAATGTAAGGCTGGAAGATTCGGGCCACGCTTTTGGCAAAATGAAGTTTGGATGGTGGTGGACTTTCGAGCTAGCCCCTAAACCGAATTCATCTTTAATAATACGTTCATAATTATTTTCATTTCGTTGATATTTAAGACACTTTGTCGCATTTTAATATTGTATTTATATATTTATTATGTTATTTGATATTCAATCATTTTGAAATGACTGTATCTTAGTTTAATTTAACGATCTCTTATTATTATCTTAGGTAAGTTTCAAATGCTAATGGTCCATGTACAAAGATTTTCAAAAATATCCACGGTCAGAAACTATTATTAATATAAGTTCAATTTAGTTCGTTTTCAAGCCTCGAGTCTACTCTGATTCAAACAAAGACTTAAACATACAATTCTTACGCGCTACTGATTATCATTCATTAACACTCACTAATGGTTCGATTATTGTAGATAATAAATTTGTAATCGACAAATTCCAAATAAAATTATAAAATATATACATAGCTTATGTATGTATAATGTGTACTATTTCAAACCAGTATTAAGCGGTCAGGCTGGAAATTGAAATTTGGAAAAGCAAGAACAAAATGATTCTATCTTTTTTTGTACATCTACGTAGTCTTCCTAACTTTTTAGAACAGATAAAACCACTTTCATACCATATTTTTGTGAAGAGTTTCCAGTCCTCAATACCAAGGCTGTATCCATAATTCATAAATATAAGGGATTTACTCCTTAGCACAAAGATCACGATTTCCATGATATCTTTTTTCTATCTTGGCCTTTATTTATGGAATTCATTTAATTTTTAAAGCATTCATCATAACACTTAATAATTATAACTACAGGGTAGGGCAGCCAAACGTGGACTGATAACTAATGTTTCTTTTCTCATAACTATGGAGAGGTTTACTGATTATTTTGTGATATTCTGTTTCTGCCGTGGAAAGTGCAAAAACTCCTCACATGGATCAAGGCAAATGGGTCAATTTTGAATAATTTCACGGACAAGAAGATTTTCACCGTGTAGGTGATCAATTCCACAACCGTCGGTAAAAATCATTGGCTTGAGGAAACAAAATAAGAGGTCCAAGGGGTTTACCACACCAAAATCCAGCCCAAACAATGGTCCTCTGATGGAAATGAGATACCTCCGTTCTTTTTCAAGGATGGTCAGAATACCGGTGAGGAGGCCAGCTATAAGATGGCTAGGTACACCATCTTGCCATAACTGAATACCAGCTAACTGTAACGTGTGGACTCAGGACTCTCACACGTCTGCCAAGTACCAAAAGTTATGCACCAATAACATGGCTTTGATTTTGGTCCAAAGAGATATGGCGCCCTTCTTCACCAGATTTGAACCCACTAGACTTTTCTTTATTGGGCACTTTGGAGAGGTAAACCAGCAGGACCTCACACAGTAGTGTGCATGCATAGTGGCTGCATGGGACAACTTGTCACATGAGTTTTTCATCAACTTCTGCAAGGCCTTCAGGCGAAGTGTAAAGGCTGTGATTGATAATGAAGGTGGACATATTGAATTTAAAAAGTTTTGCAAAAACTTTAGATGAGGCTTAAAAACGACCTCAAGTACTCCCTGGCTCTTCAATTCATATTTTATTAATTTTTATCAATCTAAAAAAGAAATAAGTATTGAGTGAGAGGCTACGTGTGAGTGTGCTCATGAAAAATGGAGGGTAGCACCAAAAACTTTGTTGTGTGAAATATTATCAAAACAAAATTTGTATGTTCGTTAACGCCTAATAACTCTGAGCAATACCTTGTACTCAATCCAGCACGAATATAATGTTTTAGAATATTTACTATCCATTAGTGTCCATTTTTCCTCTACTATTATCATTTGCATCATTTAATATAATTCAATCTTACTAAAAAAATCTGTAATGGAACGACGTAGCTCATCGTAGCAATCGGTAGAAATTATTATCTTGAACGCAATGTACGTAGGTTTGCGTTTCGGTCGTTCCTAGAGAAGAAATATACTTAATGGATATAAGCTTCAAAGACATTTCCTATGTAAGATGGAGTAAATGTTTACTCATACTTCATCTGAACAATTAAGGGAATATAAAAAATCGCCAGTGGCTTCTAATGTTCAGCATAAAAAACACTCCACTTGCTTGTCTCTATTCGGTATCCATCATTCTTAAATAACAGGGATTAACTCTTCAAAACAAAGATCACAATTCTTTGATATTGATAACGACATAAAATACCATTATATGAACCAAAGTTTTTCAAAAAATACTTGGGAAGTTGTACACACTACCTGACTGATCAACTTTTAAGGGCCTTACATAGTTTTATATTCTCTTTGTTTGTTTAAAAGTTATGGTATGTGCTTGGATACGTATTTATATAGATCTTAAATGATATGTTTTTACTTTTTATCTGATAGGTACGAGGTACTCATTTCCTTGTGTTGTAGGTATTTAAATTATAGTCTTTTTTTTTAAATGAAAAAAATACTACATATGTACAAATTGCTAGAAAATTTAATATTTGAAATTTAATTAAGTTTTGCAATTTTTTTTTTAAATTTAATTTTCTATGAATAGCTAAGGATTTTTTAATTTTTATAATAATAATCCTACGGACGTCTCTGATATATACGTAAGTATGTATAACTATTCATTAAAAATACAGGGTGTGACAAAACATATTATAATGTTAATACACATTTATAACTTTGTTTTAGACAGTTTTGAAAATACTATCAAATAGGTGATTGTTGAATAAACCCAACGTTCATATTTTAATACCTAGGTTTATGTTGTTGTTTTTTTCATTTTTCCCCCTTTTAAATAACTTTTAATTGTGGGGTTTTAGAGTAATACGTTTTATTATACAAAAATATGTACGTTGTACTTAGCAATATATCTTATTATATAGTGGATTATGTAATTAGTAATGCTCAATTCAGCAAAAATCTTGAAATTGTTTGTTGCAACTACTCGATTTGAACAAATTGTCCATATTAAAATTTGTTGCATGATATTCAATCAGATGGCATCATCTATAGCTCTATAGGATCAGTATTTGTGGAGTTATATGTGTTCCAATATTTTTGAAAATTACGAATTATGGAAAAAAAATTGACAAAAAATCGTTTTTTGTAAATTAGAAATTGAAGCAAACGCTGCACCGAAAAAAAAAGAACTCTGGGCTAATTAGCAATTATTTTAATTTGGTACAATATCATGTCAAATTATTTTTGCACATAGTTTTTTTGTTTTTTTTACGGCAAACTACTCTTCACTTTTCCTCACTACACAAACATATAATAGCGACCGACAGTGTTTCCAAAAGAAAGAAAAAACATCTTTAGATTATTGCCTCTAAAATGAAAACACGGTCGATGAGGCTGTAAAAGTAGTACCTGGCCAGATCGCCACGAATAATAAAATAGAAGTTTATGTTACTGCACCCTGTATAATTATAAGGGCTCTATTAACTCATCACATAATTAATAATAATTATTATTTCAATGGAAAGTTGTACATATTCAAAATGAAGGATCATAAATAGTCATGCAATTAAATTCAGTAATACCTAGGATTGTGAGACAATTGCATTGCAATTTTTTTTTTTTTTTTTTTTTTTTGAATTATGGGTTAGTTTCATTATTTAAGTTAAGGTAGGTTACCACATAGATCGTCCGTATATATATATTTATATGATATTGCGAGAGGAGTTACTCTCTAAGAGATTTTCTTTAATCAACTAACAAGAGTGAATATATAACTTGATTTAGGACACCAACTTTAACTGAATAGGCCTCCCAGACGGGTATATATTTTTTAAATATGTTTGTTGCATATGATTTATGCAACGTCCATTTTGTTTGTTCTAAACAAACTTTTTTATAAAACAGACTCATGAGCCTCTAACAAACACATCATGAACACGAAGCATCCCATAATTTCGTTTCATTGGAAGGGAAGAGATGTTGGGCCTTTACCAAGGCCTTGGAAGATCTCAATGCTACCAAACCACCTTCGTGCTCTTTTGTCAACGTAATGGACTTCTCCATATAGTCCATAATGGAGAAGGAAGCTAGTGGGACTTCCTTGCGTAGCGTAGACGACTTGAAGGCCGCCGTAGTATCTGCATGGGACAACTTGTTAGGGGAGACCGTATAGTGTGTAAAGCAGTTCCAAAGTGTCTGAGTGCTGGACCTAGTTGCCACAAATGGTGGCCATTTGGAATTAACTCGAACTTATTTAGGAAGGAAATTTTACGCTGATTGCAATTGTGTAAAAAGATGTTATGAGAAATAAATATTTGTGTACTTTCTAGGCTGTTGAATTTGTCCTAAGACTTATGGGTTACCTTATATATATATATACATATATACCTCTATGGATACGTTTATACGGACGATAGATGTAGTAATTCGCCTTTACTCTTTCAAAAAAGACAAAGTCAGGACACATGTGTGCAAGAACTGTTCAACTTCTTGGCTCTCGGCACGTTCATCATGAAATGATTACACCTACATACATAGTGAAATTTTACCAAATTAAGGTCTAGGTTAGTTTTAATTTACAATAAGTATATATCAGGGAACATTATTTGTAAACTTGGGCGCCATTAGCATCAATGACAGCATTCAACTGTGGCCAAAAGGCCATGCAAACGTATGAGATGTAACTGTGGCTCATTTGCTACCCCTCCTTGTCTACAGAGGACTTGAGGTCGGCAATGTTGCTTTGGCGGACTCGCCAGTCTTTGAAATATACTTGTCACAGAGTTACTGATGCTTTTGAGTAAAAATAGATTATCATTAAAACCTCTTTTATTTTCCACCTGCAGTCTTGAACACATTGGGCACGATAGGGCGGTATAGGAGCTTCATTTTCTACGAATTTGACCATAGCTGAGTTAGCGTCAAAAGATTGTTTGGCAGCATCGAGGGTTAATTTCATGCCTTTCGACGTAATTAGCCCTAGGCCTTTTTTACTGGTCTGCGAACACGGTTGATGGTGTAGCAGTTGGCCTTGAGCTTTTTGTTGATATCTGAGGTGTCATGGTCGGCACACAGTTATAATCTCCAACCTTTTTCTTTTACATATTTGTCCGGAATTGAGACATATTTGTTTGCAACATCTCGTATAAAAGATAAAAAACCATAGCTCTTCATGAATGTGTTCAACTTTGTGATGGAATTTCTTTACATCCGTTAGTAAAATAGGGGGTGCAAGAATTATTTACATCTCGGGATATTAAGAGGCTACAAGTGCTGAGACTATGTACGATACCGATTTCTTTTGGAACATATCAATAATTTATTTGAAATTTTCCATTACCAAATTGCAAGATCTCCGATACTGGAGCAACAGTTACGGTGAATGGATTGCGCCATCGAGAGATGAATAATAATTTTGTATGGCCTGAATTGGACGGTATTCGATCTGGACAACCTTTAATTTCAACAAGATGGCTATACGTACCACACAAGCAACGAAACCATCGTTCATTTACAGAAAAAGTTTCCGGACCGAATTATCTCTCGAAGAGGTGATTGCAATTAACCACCGAGATCTTATGATTTAACACCTTGTGGCTTCTTCCTTTGAAGCCACGTGAAAGATAAGGTCTACGCCAACAGCCAACAGTTGATTCAAGACCTCAAGGATGGAATTTGTGAAGCTATTGAGGGTATACACTAGCCTTTTTGCGATTTGGGGATATAAAATTTCATAAAAAGGATACGGTCCTGTAAGCGTAGCTGTTAGCTGTGACAGCCATTTGGCTGATGTTGTTTTTCGTTATTAATCGCATACCTTTCTCTTTACATTGAAATAAATATCCGATCCTTTATAGGAAAAAATGCAATTTTTCTTTAAACATCAAAATAACACATCTGATTGGAAGACCCTTTATTAGAGGAACTGACTGAGTTGTTTTGTTTTCTACCAATATTTGTATTGTATAATGACGCAGTGAGTAACAATTCAATAAAGTACCATTTTAAATGAGCTCGTATCCCAGTATCACTATAGTCCAGGATATACCAAACATCGCGTATACCTACTAACATATAGAGTTAAGATATGTATCATCCACTTACAAACTCAAAATAATTTAAATGTTATCATGGAGTAGGCGTTTCACGTGAGTCCGCATAATAATGTCCAATTGCACGACTATTCTTATTAGCAAAGGATTCACTTATGAGCATAACATATACATATGTCAACCCAATTCAAAAATCAAAGTAGCAATGCATTGAAATAGATGTCACACCACCCACAAATCAAAAGCCTTTATCTGTTCATTGACGCCTTGCATTATGTTTCCACCACTCCACTAATTAAATCATACGAGGATGATAAGGTTAATTATAATTCCATGTTAATTAATATTTTACATCATTAAGTTTTAATTATATTTTCTCCCTTTCATTTCAAGAGAACTTGAATGAGTAAAGATGATGAAAGAGGGTGTGAAATTATTAAATATACATAATTATTTCTTAAGAATTTTGTATGAGAATGGGTTTGTTTTAAATATAGTGCTATGTACAAATGTGTATTAGCATATTTGATTTATCAAAATATACATGCACCATAAGTAGGCATCAACTTTTACATTTTATACTTAATTGGGATTCATTTCATACATCTAGTATGTATTATTACCTCCACCAGTAAACGAAGTTGAATGGAGGTTATGTTTTTGCCTCTCTTTGTTTATTTGTATGTCAGTTGGTCATCCAGATTCAATTTAACGTTATTTTGAGTACCGATTTAGAGGATTGGACTGGAAAACTTGGATTGTTAATTAATGTTAATTTTATCATTAATATAGGAAGGTTTAATGATTATCTTTTGTGAAGAAAAAAAAATCTAATAAACATTTTGTCATCACAAGTGAGCAAAACCCCAAAAGGCAGAGCATCTTAGATCTCCTAGATACCTAAGTTGAGGTTGCAAGGATTATATACATTGTGAAGTGCACCAGATGCCTAGTTTTCAGATTACCAAGATGAACAATGAAGAGGAAGATCTCTACAGGAAAGCAGGAAATGAAGGGCACAACTTAAAGAGGGATCTGAAGTTCCAGTCCAGCTTGGAGAAGAAGATCAAGGAGGACTCTGCCAAATTGATGAATCATCAGGAGGTCCGTGAATAGCGACCTGAGATTTTCCTAATATACGAAGACACCACAGAGGTCATGAGGGCCAGGAACCTTTCGAATCCATATTTGGTGCCTAACATTATGTATTTGATAATATGGGCAATGGATATGTAAAATTATTATTTTGATCATAACAAACAATTTTATGGCTGATGTAATAATATTTCCTTGAGTTAACGGAAATTTTTCATAAAACTTCGAACAGTTTTTTTCAATTAATTTACTTCCTTTGTGGCTCCACGTAAACATTCATCAAAGAAAGGCATCTCTACTTGGACGATCCCTTTTTTTATCTATTCCACGCTTTCTTCTCTCTCGCTCAGCGGGTCCCAGCCTTTTTCCTACCGTGACCCCTTGATAACATCTGCAAAGTTGTGGTGACCACATTGAAACAAAATTAGTAGAGTTGATACTCTTTCACGGCATTTTTGGAGCTAACTTGTGACGGTGCTATAAAAAAAGGATATAATATTCAATTTGTAGCATATTCCGCTCTAAGCATAACTCGAACAATGCCTTTGATTGTCAGCAATGGTTTGAGTTTTCTTAGCTTTTTTGGTGATTCTGAGAGCCATTAAAATGAAACTTCAATTGTTGCCATATTTTGCTATTGGTATTTTCCTCCGAATTCAAGCGTGTTTTTTTACACCATAAGCTTCGTTTTTAAAATACTGCACATCCGTCCCCACAAAGTTAGGATGCTTACCTTCAAAATGGCATTTGATTTTGTTGGGATTTATCGATACGGCTGACATCATTTCTTTACAAATAAAACAGTGTGGCTTTCAATTCATGCTTCAACTATAAAAGTGAATCCGTACTTTAAATATTTCTCATTTAATTTCCTTTTTCTAGTACTTGTCTCTCGATTCATGATGAGCAATCTGAAATAAACTGATTGTATACTGTCGTACTGGGTCAACATTTTGACGACTGTAATGGTTCTTTTAAACCTTATCAACGATCTGAACGTTAATTTGTTGAATTAGAATTAGATTTGGTGAAGCTTTGGAGAATTACCAACAATTATTGAACAATATTACAATGTGTGGTAGAATTGGCTATCTACCATTTGTTTTTGGGTCTTTTTGGAAAGGTTGTGAGATCAAATAAAGGTGTTTATGTTATATGCCATTAGTTTAATAAACAATCAAGTAGTTATTTTGAACAATTTTCAAATGTACATTTTTATGGGACTAAGTAACATATGAATCTATTTTGTTAATAGTCTTTGAATGACTTTTCGCCACTTTTAAAAAAAACCCTAAGTAACGTAATATTCTTGACACGCTTTAAAACCCTCCGTCTTTCAAGAAAAATATGGTTAATTACTTAACACAGATCCATATATGTACAATATTTTACATATTAAATAGTCATTTCATCTTTTTTAATGTTCTTTGTACAATAAATTATGAATCTATTAATTTTATAAAAATGTAATAGAAAGATAAATCATTTTCTTATGCATTTTTTTTATTTTTATAATTCAATTATGTTCGATGCATAAATCAATAATGGATGGGTTATGATAGGAGATATCTCATTCTAACACATGATATATATATATACAACCAAATCATTTGATTTTTAAATGGATAACAGAGTTTATATATGTCGTTATCAGTAAACAAAACGTAGAATCTATGAGGATATATCATATGCTAAGATATGTATTAAATCAATTAAAATGTTGTTTTAATGCATAGTTCTTTCCTTAAGCAAAACAACAATAAAATGCTTTATTGCCCATTAAATTGCGTTATCTCATCTTAAATGGGTGGTCTACATAATGTATAGACGAGTACATATGTTATGTACTTTTAGTAGAAGCATTGTCGGGTGGAAGTGAAGATGTCTCAAGAGATGTGAAAGTCAGCTACAATCTCCTGTACCGAGGAGGAAGGGGGATTAAAAATTTAACTGGGAATTAGGAAATAATTACTCCAACGACGATCATCAATTCTACTCTGAGTCCAAAGAGTATCATTGTACTATTATAACATCCTTCAAATTCTTAATGGTACTCTCCGTTTTTTATGAGTTCACGCACATATTCAATCTAGCTTTGTATATACCAATCATATATTGGCTGTTGTAGAAAAAAAAGTTGACTTAAAGGTCAGTCGCTCCTAATAAAATTTGTCAGTCCTAATTCTGGTACTTAAAAGTCTTTTTTGGTAATTGCAACAGCTGAATTGACGTAGTCACTAACTACTGCTCTAGAGATTTCTCATCAGAGGATTTTCACAATTAAACATTCCATTTATTATAATGTGAGTGGCGGATTCACGTCATTTGTAAGCCAGTATAGGCCTTGATTTTTAAGTTCAGGAAAGTAGACGCATCTTCTAAAGTACTCAAAATACAAAGTATTTGAAAGGGCGTTAAGTAGAGGATCGAGATCAAACTCTTTAATGCAGTGATTCCTAACCTGTGGGTATCGACTGCAAATGGAGTTGTAACACCAATGTCATGGGGTCACTAAATGATTTTCAGATGAATATGAATATTATATATACATAGTCAAAATAAAATTTATAGAAGTGTCTCAATATGTTTTTCACCATGACACTAAATGTAACAGTTCCTTAAGTTACTCAACACAGCGTTGGAGGCAATATTCAGTATGTTTTGGTCTCTGGTTTATTTTGGTTGTATCGACACTGTTGCTCCGTCTACCAGTATTGCGAAATTAGCCGATTTCTAGCTAGGTTTCGCCAAGTTTGGCAGCATTTGAGTTGTGTTTTTTTACTTAGTGGCTAGATTTTTGCAAGAATAGTAACAGTACCATACCAATGGTGGTCAAATCTGCTGGGCAGAAGTCAAAGAGGTTGGAGGCTCTTCTTGACTCAATATCATCATCAATTCGGTATGGGCAGTTGTAGGAGTCTTCTTAATTACCTTACAAATCATGGCGACAAGGTGACTTTCTTCTCCGATGAAAAAATTTACCGAATTGATAGGTACTTCAAAAATTAATAATAATCTATAATTCTTAATCGCAATATATGGCAATTTCTTGTATTAAAAAAAACTAACGTAACACATGGGCTGAAAAGTACCGGGCTTATAACATAGATGGTGTTTTTTAATTTACCTCATTCTCAGTTACTACTAACCTTCAAAAGAAAACTGTCAAAATTACATCACAATCTGTTCTTTAGTTTGTGAGTTAGTGTTCTAAGTTTGTCGCGACTTTTGTTATTTCAAAAACAATCGATCTAAATCAATTCATTTTACTTAATTTTTACACTGTTTTTTGATAGAAAAACATAAGGAAAACATGAATAAGATCCATTAAGCGAATTAAAAAATAATAATAATACAAAAAAATCGAATTTTGAACGAAAAAATACGTATTTTCTTAGTCAAGCTCAGTACTTTTTAGTCCATATGTATATATAAGATATTCTAAGAATTGAGATTGTTTCTTGATTGCTTGTTTTAAAATAGGTCGCTTTATTTGAAAGCCTGGGAACCACTGCTTTAAAGGATCGAGTTAGTTCTGTCTCATAAAAGTCATAAATATTTCCAACCAGTAAGGGATTTTCAAGGCAAAACTAGTAGATATTTACTAATAAAAAGACTTGTATGATCATTTAATGAAGTGGATACTGAATGAAAAAGGCTTTAAGTACATAAACACATTAAATTGTCCCTACCTTTAAATATTTATTATTTTGTGTATATACCTTTGGGCACATATCCTTTAATGAAAAAAACTGATGAAAGGTTAAAGGTATTTCGTGATTATCTTTATAATTAGTTTATTCTACGTAAATATTATGACTCCATAATTGTGAAAAATTTAATTACAAAGTAATCATCAAAGATACTTCTTACTAGTTATTACCTATAAGGGTATAAAAAATCTTTTTCAAATACTTTTATAAATAGTAATTATAATTATTAATGATTACATTTAATTAAAAAAATAAAATAGTTTTTATACGGATTTATTAAATTGTTTTGATAATAATTGACCCGTTTAGTAAATTAGAAAATGGGTCCTTCCACGTCAAAACGATCAGAGGGGCTAACCATAAATTACTGCTTGTTTAATTATTTACTACCTGTAAATACTACTTAGATATACAAACTCTGAAAATTGTGATATCCATTGGTTAATTAATATCAGAGGGTTGAGCGTCTCAAGATATGAAAGTCAAATATATCTTGCTCAAAATTTGTATATAGTTTAATTAAGACACTTTTTTGGAAAATTTATGTGAATTTGCTATCTTTTAAACCTCATATGTTTCTAATGAATGAACAAATTCATTACGTATTTTCATAATTTTTATAGCTAAGTACAACATATTGTTTTGGTTTTAAAAATTGTAAACTTGGTTAAGACCGTTATAATTTTAACTAATTCGGTTTCAACTTCGGTATGGACCGGTCTCGTAGAAAAGTTCGGTCTACAGAAATGGTCATGATCCAGTTCTTTGACATTTTTAATTTTTTTAAGAAAAAAAATTCGGTTTTGGACCGAACTTCAACACTAGTATTCTATGTACTGAGTGTTCGAAAAGTCATGAAATGTATTAATGTATTCTCAGTTAGCAACCAGACTGTTTGCAGGTTCAGGAAACGGGTTTTCTATCGTGATCCTTTTTCCCCTGGATTTATCAAGGGTTTTATAACTATCATTTTGCCTAATAATAGCGGAATCAACAGTGAAGGTTTTTTCATCTCTAAAAAAAGTGTTCTTGTTTCAATGATGTTTAAGATTATTCAGAATGCGTTTATGTATATGGCCAGAGGCAAGTCATTTTTTGGACCCTTTTAAGTTAATGGTAGTTTCTAAAGCCTTAGGTACTTACCACCAGACAATTTTTACGGCTCTTGACACTATGAACTTAGCAATGGCTTTAAGTTCTGTCATTTTCATTCTTGGATTTGCTTCTATGGTCTTTCCAGAAGCTTTTCGAGTTAGTTCGGTTAATATAACCCTTTTATATATTTCTGAAATGTTATTTCCAGATTCAAGTCGTTTCCTGACCCTACAGACCGTCTGGACCATCTTTCGGTCTCCATTTTCCACTTAAGAGTATTTGATCTAGCCTAAACAGCTGGCCTCACTTTAAAGACTAAAAACTATTACACCAGTAGTTTGAACTGAACGTTTACGAAAAGAATACCGTCGAAATCGCTTAAATTTTCATTTTAATAAGATTCTAAGACTTTTTAAAACCTGGTATATCATTTTCAAAAAATTAGCTAAATCTGAAATATATGGTTATATTTTTTAGACGTTTTGTTACTTTACCATAATTGCTATGTCAGGCATAATGCGTATGTATCGCAAACACGTAACATATTGTAATCCTTGTCAATACTATCCCACTTAAAAAAGTATGAAGGCTAACAACAACGGATCATCCATCACTCATCGGAAAGATTATTATTAATATAATCATTCTAGTAAGGACCATAATCATATATCATTTTGGAATTCAAATAGTCTGACACGCAAGAAAGCTTTTTCGTCTTTTTCCTTTGTTTCATGTCTTTTGGTATAAAAACCTACCAAGTAATCTACCAACTTTATATGATTTGCTCACTATCCTCATTAAGCAATACATAAATTCACCTGTGAGTCTTTTTACTCCATCCTATCTGTAAACTCAATTAACACTTCTTTTTTTACATAGGAGCATATCTGTATATGGTAGGGTGAGGCTGATATCCAAACCTTGAACAAAGAAGTTTAATCTTCTTTATGGTACTTTGTAAAGTCCTTAAGAACACATTTGTGCCATTTCATTCAAATATATTTATATTAATCTTGAGCACAAAGCCAAAAAAGATTTGGAAAATACCACAAATGCTTAAAGTGGAACGACGTTGCCCAATGAA
This sequence comes from Lepeophtheirus salmonis, assembly GCF_016086655.4. Lineage (NCBI taxonomy): Eukaryota > Metazoa > Arthropoda > Copepoda > Siphonostomatoida > Caligidae > Lepeophtheirus > Lepeophtheirus salmonis. The sequence continues at coordinate 15,519,171 of NC_052131.2, read as the reverse complement.
CAAGCCAAGTTTCAGGTGTTTTGAAGAATAATATATGCCGCAACTCTTATACAAATTTGGAGTTGCTGAAATCATGACAGCGTAGTACACCATGGACACACCTTCCTCGTCAAGAGCTACCGGTCTCTTCGAAGGCGTATTTAGGCTGTTAGTGCTTGTGAAAGAGGATATATTGAATACTAAATATAGTATTTTAACATATCATAAATCAGCTTTTGAGTTGTCTGTTCTTGATTCTATAAAAATTACGTTTTACTACCTTTTTGGATCCCCACTCTGTAAATAATAACATTTTTAGAAACTCATCCATTTTTTGTAATAAATAATAATTTGTCGAAAAAAACATTTAAATATTTTCTAAACCATTGTATATTAACCTAAAATATTTATTCATAAAAAAATGTTTGAAATTTTGAAAAATCAAAAAAAAATAGTTTTATAGTTTTTTGTCACTTTTCCAAAAATTCTTCGGCTTTGTCCTCAAGGTTTCCTATTTCCTAGGCTTTCAAATTGAACTGACGTGGTTATATATATTTCAAAAATTTAAGAGTTAATCGTCAAAATCTATAAATTGTTGGACGCCAACCTCACCCTAATGTACTTATATACTGTTCATATACCCAAGGTTCGTCTTATTTATGTTTATTAATGAGTACTAATGTGTAATTTCCTTCTGAGAATCTCAAGCATTATTTTTTACATACTTAATATTAATATTTACCTTAAAAAGAAGAAAAACTGATTTTGAGATAGACATAAAAGTTTTATTGTTTTAGAAAAGAAAAAAAAGATCTGAGATTTTCTATGAGGAACAACGAATGAGTATGGGATTTTCTTTGTTTAATGAGGATTACTTACTGTTAGCTAGAAAAAAAAGTAATCGTAATTAAATGTTTATCAGACATCCTTAACTATGGAAACCATGTTGAAATTGTATAAAAGTTAAGTTTTGTTGAAATATGGGCGAATTATCTAAATGTATTTACTTGATAATCTCACGCACAAAACATCCTGCAAGGGCCATAATGATTAGAATTGTGGCTTCAGATGGAAAGAAGATGCCACCCATCTGGTTCCTCACTGGTACCAGGTTTGATACTGATATACTGAGAGTACATCTATGACAGAAGGATAGAACACTAAGCCACACAGCTATTAAGATATAAAAGTGGCTCTTTGAAAACTTAGCCGACTTCTGGGAGAGTAAAATGTGGCCTTCATCTTCCCACAATCACAACTCTTTTGACTATGGCACCAGGAGAGCTATTAAATGAAAGGCTAGACGGGTCTCCTACTTATCTAAAAAAGCAGTCAAGCTTCCGTGGACCTTCGTGCTCTGTCTTCAGGAGGAGGTTGAAGCTTTGTGAGAAGGTCAATTGTAGCCATTTTGAGAAATAATATGTAAAAATCCTATGTAAATTTAAATTTGTAGTAAAACATACCAAGATTCATTTTGTGACAGTTAGGGTTCACTATATTGGAGGTTAGTGTAGGCCAACAAAAAAGGAAGCTATAATGATTTTTTTCAATATTGAATTTGTGTTATATTTGTATTTTTCGACGAATTGTTTTCAATTTTGATAAAAAAATTATCGCACTTAAATAAACAAAAAATTCAATGAAATCATTAAAATAGATGTATACCTTGGATGAAATGATCAATTTCGGGACCAAAGTAAGTTTCATAACTCAACTAAAGGTTTTAATATATAGTTGTCATTCTTGAATATCTCAACTCATTCCAGAAATTTAAAAATATGGTCTATATTTGACCTAAATATGAAATATTTGACTGTACATATAATATGTACATTTTTTTTTTAGGTGGAAGATTTTTTTTACCACATTTGTAATTAAAATTTGCCTCATTTATTCCTATCCAATTTTGAAAGTATGTTTTTGTTTTTTTATATAAATCCCAAATTTGGGCAAAAATCTTTTTTGGAAAATTTAGAATAAATAACTTTTTTATAAAAGACAAATGGGGGGGAATGGAAAATGGAGCATTAGCGTGTTCTTTAATTTTATTAGTTTGTAAAAAAAGAAACAGAGGGTGACGCTGTCTTGCCGTAAAATAATACAACTCCCTGAATAATAATATTGCAGAAAAAAATAAAATGCGTATGTTATCTACATAGAGGGCACTATGTGAAAATTATGTTCAACATGAGCTAATTTCTTTAAAATACTAGTTTAAACAAAAAGCTACAGACTGTCACACCACCTGGCGAATAATATATTTTATATAGTTTGCTCATGAAATTGCTATTATGAAATTCAAAATTATTTAGACAGGGTGAAACTTTTTTACTGCTATACAAATTCCTCCTCAAAAGTGGGGGGGGGCAATGGCTCCTTGACCCCAATGGTTCTGGTGCCATTTATTGGATATTCTTTTTGATATTAATGAGAACATTAACATTAATTAACAGTCCGTATTTTGCTGCCCATATCTGTCTACGTATACATTACTATTCAAAGAATAAAGATCCATTCATCATTCATAATATGAACATGACGCTCAAGGGAAGTTAACGACTGAATTAGTTTTTTTAATAATACAAGAAACTTAGACTAAGTCTAAAATCCAGGGTCATTTCTTTTGTGATTCTACGTAGATATGATATTGAGGGAAGACAATACAATCTTGACGTAATCAATTCTCTATATTTTAAGGTTGATAGCCTTTGCCAAACTAATAATGTTGCAAGAAGAAATGACGAATAGCGACGACTACTTGGACCTATTTAAGACCTAATGAAAAGAAATCAAATAGAATCAATACGCCTCTTAATAGTTACTCCCCATCCATCTGTAGTTAAAGGGTTGTTCGTGCTAAATTTATAACTCTTATAAGCATTAAATATTAATAACTCCCAAAATAGTTGTGGTAGATTAAGGATGATTTCATTTAACAAAAATGGTCCCATGGGACATCTTTTGCATACGGTTTAGTACCGGATAGACGTAATAAAGTGGAACCAATAGGTTACGCTTTGAATATAACAATTTAATATAATTTTATTAGTACAAAATGTATGCCCCATCCTCGCATATTCATACATTTTTTTGGCATTAGGGCATGTCTTGCAAACTAACATGTTAAAATATTATTACTTTCAAGATCAAGAAGCTCTTTCAATTATTGATCATTTGAAAAGCTGTAAGTTCTTTCAAAATCTGTCAGTAAAATTTGTACATTTGAATGTTGAGTAACTAGAGATCAAAGTATGTAATTAAAAATAATAGATTCTTGAGTTGTATTAAGATAATTAAAAAATAAAATGAAATTGAACTTTCGTGAGTTTAAAAGATGATGGTTACAAAGTCATATACCCACATTTACAAGGTTGGGTCAACCGTCGACTTATTTATGGGATTATTACTTGAAGAAAATACTTAATGATTCAAACTCAAATTGTTACCCAACATACATTGGAATCTATTACGGGAAGACCTGGGTTCAAGGTGCCGTCTTTGATAGCTTTTATTCACTTTCCACGCTTTATCATATTTATTGTTGTTTTTCTAGTGGTTTAATTTTACTAACAACGTCGTTTTACAAATTAATTTCGTGATTCTTCTTTGTGAAGTGATTACTTTATATACTCCATTAAACCATGAGGACATAACATATTCATAAAAAAACATTCATTAGCCCATTATAATCTTCCATTTTGAGTGGAGAGTTCTTATATACGTATAATATAGGGGTAATTACCTTGATTAAGGTCTAGGTATGTAGGTACATGCTTAATCATTAGTTAAAGGCTTATAAACTAATGTATAAACATAAATATGCTGTTTACAAGTTGTAATTTTGTACAAGTTACATTATTATTATTCTTTCATGTAGGACACAAAATCTGTAGCATAACTATTTGTTGAATTATTTGCAAACATTTTTTTTTTTGCAAATTTCAAATTATGTAAAATATTCTGTAAAATGATTTTTTTGTAATATTTATAGTCAACGAAAAACGCATGTTCCTCACTACTTAACCGTATAATAGTTAATGATTATATTTGTTAAGAAAATGTTAGAATCTCACCTCTAGAATAAAACAATTCCTAGCCAGCTAATACTTGCACCATCGGATTGCTTTTGAATCCTGTATTATTGTAAATTTTAAATAATAACCAAGAATCGAAAATGAATTATAGTAAATAAAATTATCGTGATAATTTGCTTGGTAAATAAACTAATACAATTAAGCAACGTTCATGTCCCATTAAAATAAGTTTAAGTTATTTTTAATATAGTGTAAATAGACGTATAAATATGTACTTGTAGAACATTCTTAAACAAATTGTAACTTGTACAAAATTACAACTTGTACACAACATTTACAATACGTGGGTACGTAATATATTAAGATTGAATGTTGAAATTCGGTACGAATCCGATTAATTTTTCGGTTCAGTCTTTAATGATTTTTTCTAGATTGATTTCGGTCCAGGCTATAGATCGAAATTAAAATTGTAGACAAAAATTTCTTTTTTTTTAAAGAGTAATTTTTTCAAAAAAAAAAAAAAAAAATGACGGTTTTTTGGAAGAAAAATGCCCCGGACCAAATTTGAACCGAATTAGTTAAAATTATAACTTTCTTATACTGGTTCGTATGTCAGATCAAAACCTAATTCTATTATGTGGGTATTAAATATTAATTTAATACCCACATTTCAAATTATATCAAAGTTGTAAATTTATAAAACATTGTGTCTAGTTTACCCATTTTTTTTCTTCAAACTGGATTTAGGTACATATTTAGTAGCAGGAAGATTTCTTTAAAATGCATTGCAAACATGCATTAATTAATGGAATGACCTAACTTCGCCCACAACCCTTTTCCTCTTGGCTTCTCAACATTTCCGCGTAGTGGGTTTTAAGCCCATTCCATAAATATTTTTTTTAACTTTGTTCATTTGCCTTGCATATCTTCTATTTACGTACATTATTTATTACTTCATATATACATTTATATTTATTTTTCAAGGATTTGACAAATTTATTTATTTGTTCGTATGTAAAAAAAAAACGCCCCATTTAATTAGAACAGAATATCCTTAATTAAAATAACTTTCTCTTCGAATGGACTATATAAATGCTATGTAAATATATATCAATTCTAAGATATATGGTATTTATAGCGGATGTGACGTTGAAATCTAAACTCTAGGTTATTGGGAGATTGAGAGGTTCTTGTGGGTTTTTCACGTTGAACATTTTATAAGAACACTGCGAAGAAATTTGATTTATTTGTCTCTTTTTAAGTTATCAAGAAAATGGCATTTGAACATGATGCTCGCTTAAAGATCCGCGCAGTTCTTCATGCAGGAAATAAATGATGGAGACTTACTCCGTCCTGTGGGTTCAGGCTAACTTCCCAGATAAGAATGTGGTCCTGCAACAAGATAACGCTCCTACCCACACTGCCAAAGATGCTCAAAGATGTTGAGCAATAACATCAATTTATGTCCAAAGGAAATTTGGCCCTCATATTGAACCGACGCGAACCCTTTGGACTACGTCTTTTGGAGAGTCCAGGGCCTTACCCTTAGGCACGAAAATATAATTAGCCCATCTTGAATGCTAGTGGAGGCTACATCAAAGATTATAGAAAATAATACAGCTGTTCTCTATTTTTTTTTTTTACATGTCTAGTGGCTATGGAAATATATTTGGGTCAGGTTAAAAATATTGATTGTTCAGATTTCAACGTCGTCCCGGTAGAGAGGGTTGAAACCTCTGTCACCTTCAAAATATGTCTAATGGTTTGCACATTCGAATGTACCTTATATAAATACCAAGTATATGCCTTGTGGTCTAATTAGTTATGTACTTCATTCTTTCTTTTTTAATTATATGTTACTCTAATTACGTTATTAAATCATTAGGGATTTAATATAGGATGTAGAAGATTTGTATAATTTCAGAATACTTTGGTATATTGAAAGGCTCCATTGATTGTATTGTAAGAGGCAGGGATTCAAATAATATGAAACAGCAGTGTGTAAAAAAACAAAACAATAATCAACGTGGCCAACCTGAAAATATGGAGAATGTTTGGCAGTAGAGCAGCTTAGCCGTCATGCCCATGACCTGAGAGAAATTAATACAAACACCACTTTATATCTTATATCATATATGTAGGAATTACATCAATGTTAATCCTCAATTCTACTCCGAGTCCAACATTCTTCAAATTGTCAGTATTACCACATCACGCCCCTTCCGGAGACTTTTTTATATGCCTATGAAATGCCCATTTTTATTTGAGAAATTGTCAAAAATCTACTATAAATAAAAATTTAATAAAAATAAACAAAAATCAAAAGTGTTGTATTGAAAAATTAAAATAAACAGGATACCAAAACTGATCAAGCCATAAGCCCTCTTTTCCAAAAATAAAATTAGGGTCAATATATTTGACGGCGTTAGTTCGATAGCACAAAAATATAGAGTGTGTTTTGTTTGCAGTTGTCGATGTTTCTACTTCTTTTCTCCTAACTAGTAATCTGAACGTTAATTAGAATTAATTCTTGTTAAACTGTTAGCAATCCTATATAATTATTGGTAAATATATCAGATTTAGGACCTTTTTTCCCAGTTTATATATATTTACATTTTCTCGACGGACTCTACTTCAAACATAATAATTTACAGACCAGAAATGAAAATTCATTATTCTTCATTGCTATAATTTTTGATATCTAATATATTTTCCCTAATTTTACAGCAATACTTATAGTTGTGTTAAATATGTCCTAGAGAGCGGGAGCAGCTTTTTCTAGTTGGCAATCTGAATAGGTTTTTTTTATTTTTCAAGTATGTATAAAGGGATGGAGTATAAAGTAGAGGGGACAGAAGGGATACCTTTTCCCCTAAATGACACTAGTCAAAAAGCATCAGTCCTCAATGAAAATGGTCAAAAATCATCATTATTGATCAATATTTACTTATAGGCGATCCTTACGAGGGCAGTCTAAAAAGTTTTCACTGTAACAAAGATAAAATGCAATTTTTTAGAATTTTTATTTTATTTTTCGACATAGTCTCTTTTTAACCCCTCCAATACTACTGGCGTTTTTCTCTCCAAAATAATTCTTCACGAAAGTGATTGCCTCTTCCATTGACGAAAATTGGCCTTGAGCTTTTTGTGTAATGATGCATAGTATGGTCCTATAATGGTTTTTCCTTTTTGAAAATAATCGACTAATATAAATCCATCACTCTTCAAAAAAAAAAAAGTTGTCATCACTTTTTCGGCTGAAAAAAAAACACAGTTTTTCTCCTTTTTGACAAAAACACTCAAATCAACTCACTCAAACGACTGTTACATAACTGCACCTCCAAAATGGCTGATACTTTTCAGAAAATCCTCGTATTCACATATTGCGTTAAAATTGCACTTTAATCAACAGTATTTTCAAAAATTCATCGGGAGAGATACCCCCAATAATCAGAATCAATCGCTGGCCAACCTTCCTGGTTTTATTTTACAACTCTACCCCTGGTATAGGCCTTTCTTGGACTCAGAGTAGAATCGAGGATCAACATTGGGGTAATTCCATCCTACATCTGTTCTTGCTATATAATAAAAGTGGGATTTGTTTTTATTGTAAATTATCGAAAAGTGGGGTCGTCATGGCCCTCCAAATGCGCAGCCCCTGAGGGATTATCTTACAAAATGTAGTGTTTAAGCCTCCGACGACGCCTTTTCCCCATCCTTATTGTAAAAAAAAAAAAGGGGGGGGGAATAATAGGTTATCTCCATATTACATTTGCCAAAAAATATAAAATAAATACATTGGGCCTTCAATGTATGTGTACGTACTCAAGAACTCTACTCTTCCGCCTTCACTCTTATCCCTCTTAGATACTAACTTTAAGAGGCACGCCTCCTCCTTCTCCTCCTTTTGTGGAGCTACACATTGGAATTGAGAATCTTATATATAATTATAGTGTATGATAACTAGAGAGAGAGAGACATCTAGGAGTTTTAACGGGCATTAAAATATAGGAATAATTTAACGCAGAAAAAGTTATCGAGACTGCTTTACAATGTTTATGTAATACTATTACAGTAATTCTTTGGATAACGAGCAACATTAGTGTACGTTAATTGCTCGTTAATAAACCTGATCTAGAACTTAATACTCCATAATAATATAAACTAAATAAGCTAAGAATTCGTACCATATAATCCAACTTGAACCATATTCAAATAACTCAAAACATCTTTTTTCGATAATTTGGAGTTGATATTATTAACCTCCTTGTACAATATGCATACTTGGTGTACCTACATGATGGTCATTAAAAATATGCGTAAGCTTTTTGGTTAGAATGACTAAAGTAAAGAAACTTGCTTTTACATATTCCAAGCCTTCATCCAAATTGATAATAGCGGCTCATTTATTATAAGACTCGTTAACCCAAATTTCATAAAATTTCTAATGTTAATGTATAATTATTACACGAGTCATGTTATCCCTGAAAATTTAATATCATATTTCATTAAGAAAACATTTTCTCACGCAAAATTACTAAGAACTATTTGATTTCGTAATAAGATTTCAGCTTTATGAAAAACACTTAATAAATATTGTTATTATTTTTTAAAAGACATTTGATAAAAAAAAAATGATTGGCTATTGTTGGGGATATTGAAAAGATTTCTTATGAATAATCGTGAGTGACTAGTTGATTATTACTTGATATAGTCTAAAAGTGTAAGCTTAACCATTTAAATCAACATAAATAATTAACTATATAAAAGTAAGTGTAACTTCAATCTTTGTAGTTCCATTATTTGACCCATAAATTTTGATTGACTTATTTTATTTATAAAAAAAATTGTTTATTGAGCTATTAATCAAGAGGAGTGTTAAATATACGAAATGTACTTGTTGGTAAAGAAACAAAAGATATCTCTTCTTGATGAAATTATTCGTTGATATTATGCACAGAGAAGGCTCATATAATATTCTTGGGATTTCATTTGATCACTTAGATATTGAATAGGAGATAAGTAATCTATGGAGCTCTTAATTGACAATCATAATTATAATCAGATATAAATTTAAAAGAATAAACATTTAACCAAATAAATATACTAGGGTAAGTTTTTACCATTTGATTATGTTTTCTGCAAGGGGCATACCTTTTTATGACTAGTTTGAACTGGTTGGATCAAATAGTTTGTTTAGACACAGCAACTGTTTCAGCAAACATCTTTAGTATTTTTTTTTTTAAATTGAATATCGTTTGGTTATAAAATTCATCAGAAGTTGGCAATAGTTTACGGAAACTCTGCTTCTTCCTTGTCAAATGTTAAAAAGTGGGCATCAAAATTCAAATGTGGTTGCACCTTCTTTGTAGATGACCCACACGAAAGACAGCCAAAAACTGCACCAACACTGGAAATTATCTTGAAAATTACAAAACAATTATAGGCAATTATTACTCCTACCTTCTTGACTAGCTGGATGGTAAAATTTACAAAAAGTGGCCTGACTTTAAAAAAATCAAAGTTCACAAGAACAACGCATTTGCACCCAAAAATGCGTTGGCAATGAAAAACTGCGGGATTTGTTGTATTATTTGCTCGGCCATCCCCCTTATTTTGCACCCTCAAACTTCCATCTATTGACAAACCTACATAAATTTGTTTCCGAGAATATTTCCATAATTATCATCCAGACTTTCACTGTCGGGAAGGAATTATGATGTTGGAGAGGCGCAGGATCAGTGTGTGGAAGTCAAAAGAGATCATGGATTAAAATAAAATAATATTCTAATTAAAAGTAGCAGTTTCTCATTGTCAAGGTGAGATCTTATCACCTTACCCTCGTATTTTTATATTTTCTTCTTGATGTAATTATTTATTAGGCGAGGCATAATGTAACTAAACAAGGACAAAATGAGTTGAAAAACTGATGTAAAAATGAGGAATGATCAGTGTATAATTAATTGTCTTAGAAACCTGATGATTTACATCATGTACAAAATTATTTTTATTATACCTTTTCTTTAAATCCATAATCAAATATAGAAACGTATATTATATTTGAATCATGGTAATCTAGAGTTAAATTTATATTTGAATAAAAGTTTGATAAATCTATTTATTCAAAAATAGTATTGAGATATGAATTTTATGATAATGATTAGAAGCAGGATATACAAACATATGTATGTTTTATTATTAAAAAAAATAATTTATTCTAGTTTCCATATAACCCCCTATTAATTTCTTTATCATCATCATAAATTACACTTTCATTGTTATTCAACATATAAGTAGGACATTAAAATAAGTACATTACATCTAAATCGTAAAACTTATAATCGTATTCTATTATAAAGATACGGAATAAACCTTTTGACTATTTATTCACGCAACCTATGTATATAATATTCAATTTAAGTAATGAGACATCATAGTCAATTATTATTGTCAATCCTACTGCTCTTTAATCTTAGGAAATGTCAATTTTATAAGAAGATTTTATGAAAAAATCTCCGTGTATTGTCATTTGACGTCATTATTATTGATGTTACCATGTTGGGGACTAAAGAATTAAGTTTTATACGAATAAAAATCTCTTTTTCATCGATAATTATTTGGTAAATAATGAAACATTATTTTTTTTTGTAATGTTGAAATGGGATTACTCAAAATATCAGTTAAATTTTACTAATGTCTATCAAAAATATATATTTTTAAAGTATAGCTTTATTATAAATATTTAACTATTATCTTTGAAAGTATAAGATATTTTTCTCTAATCGTTCTACTTTTATTCCCCCTAATCGATCCAAAAACAACATTATTTGTACGAAATTAATCATTTCATACCGATTTTTAGTTCATTAACTCAAATATCACTGTCTATCTTTGGCAATAAGATGTATTCAATGCAAGTTTCACGTCATTCTTTTATTCATAAAGAATAATGGAGTTTAATAAAGATTTTATGGAAATATGTTCATTTTATGTTTTAAAAATATGAAATTTAGCCCCCCAGAATCCCTCATTGTATCACACAACCTTCAGGACCAATATCAGTTGTTAGTTAGCCAATTCTTACCAAATATAGAATTATTATTCAATAATTGTTGGGAATTATTCACTACTTAAAAGGAGATCATTATAATTGAACGCAACGATCAGAATACTGATTAGAGGGGGGAAAAAGTAAGAACATCGAACGCAAACAACAAAATACACTGTACATTTTAGAATTTGTGAAGTATGAGCGTGTTAAGTCATTTGATGAGATTTTTTGGGAAATTTGTTTTTTTCATTTAGTAAAAGCATCAACTATGAGACCCAAAATGGCGTTGCCTTCCATTTTGATTTAAATTATGGCCTCAAGGAAAAAGATCTATATAATATTAAGACTTTGGAGGAAACCAACTTCATGATAACGTTTAAGTAGTGACAATCTCTGAAGTCTTTTATTAGAGTTAAATTGCCACAAAATTCCATGGATTTTTGTACCAAATATTTTCTTAGAATAGACATTTTTAAGCATCTCAGTAGAAAACTTTGTAATTGTTTCTCATAACTTAATGGACTTATAAATGATCACAATTACTTTTGTGTAAGTCAAATTACATTTGATTTAATAACTATGGATTTATGCATATGTATTATGTATAACATATAAGTTAATGTAGAATGATAATTAATGATCTAAATTATAATTAATGAGTTATTTAAAAAGAATAATTCATTCAGTATTTGTTATTTTAGATCTTGGATACATTATGGATTATTTTGCAGTTATATACTACAGGGAGGAATAGTATAATTATAATGTATATTATATACTGCGTTTATAAGTAAAAAAGTACGGGTTTTTTTCTGCAAATATTGTATCTAAAGTAAGGACCAATATACAACATAAAATGACGTCAATAGATGCGTAATGTTGGTTTATTTTGAAGAATTCAAAAGATTCAGGGATATATAAAACCGAGTTTACAGCTAACTTTTTAGTCTTGGGTGTCAGCGTCTGATGGAAACGCCATGTCTCTACATTTCTTCCTAGGGGGTGGAGTTATTTTGGATAGATACATCCAGATTCTACAGGACATTGAAAAACTCTGGATAATTGAGAATTAACCAAATTGGAACTATATTTGTCAGCAAGACAGAGTTCCATCACATACTAGCAATGTTTCAAAAATTGTGTTTTAAAAATTTGGGGAGATTCTGGTCTAAGGAGAAATGCCCGCCATCACCAACAGATTTAAATACACTGGATTATTATATTGGGCGTCGACATTGAGAGAAAATCCTCTTGGACTTAACACAAAAATTTCAACAATTTAAAAGCATCCATTGCCCAGGAATGGGTATTTGTTGATTCTGCCGAAATTGGCAATGCATGCAAAAGCTTTTAACTTCGTTTTTAGGCATTTGTAGCTGCAGATATTTTGTTTCTAAAATAAAATTACCAAAATCAAATATGTCTAAAGAACAGAAAAAAATTTCTTCATAGAAATATTTCTCCGCGTGGTAACAATTCTTTGATAGACTTTTTGTTCTTGATATATCTAGTAAAGTGTGTACATTTTTTTATTACACCTGGTACTGATACTCAGTTGGTTCATTTTTAAATCAGTAAATGAAATCACTTTTTAAAATCTATTTTTGTTTTTTTTATTATTGCATTTGAATCACTATCTAACGGAAATTTGTATTTAACTTTGTCGTTGAATACAAAAAATGAGAGGATTCAAATTTATAATCCAGATTTTGCGTAAAGTAGTATGCATAGTGTTTGTTATTTATCCGCAATTGTTTATTTCATATCAAGTTTATTTTACAGCAGAGGTTGGGGAAAAGTGGGGTAAATTACCCCCAATGGTGTGATTTAGAAAATTTTGGGGTTAATGTTTAAAATGAGGGAAACGAATTGGAAAGTTGGAGAAAAAAATCATGCCACAAGTTTGGAGTAAATTAATTTTAGAACAATTTTTTTTTATGGGGGGGAACGCTAAAATAAAGTTACCCACCCTTTTTCTAGACCAATTTCATTGAAAATAATTATAGGTATGAAAAGATAGGGAAAAAATCAGATTTAAAGACATGACTTTCCTTTTTTAAATGTAGAAAGATTCATTTGAAATATGGACTACTAGAGGAAGTACTCGCCATTGCACCGTATAACTAGTGTGAATTTTTCGAATTTTGTAGCTAAAAATTTAATATTTTAAATTACTTCCGAAAAAATTTTTTGTATGGCTATGGATTTTTTTAAATTTTCTTACAAAAAGATTCCAAACCCAAAAAAACCAAAAAACATATATATAATTAATTCTGATAGCGTCTAGAACGATAAATATTTTCTACTGATTTTCTTCGATGATGCACCTCGACTAATAAAAAAAACTTTAATCGCATTCGTGTTATAGTAGAAGAGAAAAATTTAACTTAGATTAGGTTCCAATCAATCAAATTGCAAATAAGACACTTTGCCGCCAAAATATTATGTGCCAGATCTGACAGGCTTAAGACTTTTAGACAACCCTATATATATATTTTTTTAAATCTTGGAAAAAAAATAGCAGTTAGTATAATTGACTTATTTGGCTAGCTACCGAATGATTCAATGCCTTTTTGTTCATTCTTTTCGGAAGAAAGGCTGCGTTATACAATAAAGTTAACAAAGTGGTTTTTTTTAATACAATTCCCTCTAGTTCAGGTTGAGTGACTGAGAGCCTAGTTCCACTCCTGATATTTCTAGAACTTATGGGTACAATATACATAATATACAAGGGTGGTCTCAAAATTTCCCGACCTCAACGTTAAGATGGCAACAATTATAAATTAGTCATTTTGGAGAAACAGTTATTATGCAATAGTAGTTTGAATGTAACTTGTAAATAAATTCAAATAATAACAGACAAATAAATGTTTGTTGTGTTAAAATTTGACACGTACAAGTCGATTCAACTCGGAGTAATTGAACCAAAAACAAAAGCTGTCTTTTGAACAGTTATTTTCCAGGGAAAAAACGCTGAGTACTATTTGAACAGGGTAAAGAGATGAAAGCATTCCTTGGAGAAATGTGTAGAGTACAAGGAGACTATGCAGGGGCGTCTCTAAGTGTCGCTGGTGGGGTTGTAGAATTTTGATCGTTATTCGAGCAAATTATGATTAGCAAAGCAAAGAAAAAAATTTCAAAAAGCCATAGCTATTCACAAAAAATTAAATTTTAGAAATTTTTTTCCAAAAAATTAAATTTTTGAAATTTTTTTCCAAAAAAAAAATATAATATTCTGTGAGTGCCTATGGATTTTTGAAATTTTTTGTAAAATGCTATGCATTTTTGAAAAAAATTTCAATATTTTTTGATTTTTTTTCTAAAAAAATCAAGCATCTTCCAAAATACAACCCTCTTTTGTTGAAAAATAAATTAAAAATTTAGAAAAAATATCTCGCATCTTTGTAAGGTTGGATACTTTTCAGATCACCTACGTAAAAAATAATGTATTAAAATAAGTTGATATCTTTTTATGAAAGACTAAGACTTCATTATATGTTTTCTCTTTATTAGCATTTCAATGGAAAACAAGTTTTATTGTCCATCCATGCATAATACATATATATATAGATTGAGGGGCTATTTATCATTGTTATGATCATAATTTCCAATACAAATTTTTCGATCTATAACTTAAATGCATTGAAAATACAGTTCAGTGATGATAAGTTTTTGATACGTGAGAAGTAGAAAGTAATTGAATAATTTGTTCTGATGGATTTTATATATTTAAAAGAGTGTCAAACGAGTATATAGTAGGGATCATAACGTTTGATATTTGCATCATGAGAAGTAACAATATTTTGTATCTTTGGAGTGAGAATATTTTACTATATACCACTCAGATAATGCGTGGGTTGAGATGGAAAAAGGTCAAAACATTATTAATTTATTTATTGTAGAAATTATTCGAGGTTCCGTGCAAAATATCAAAATCATTCCGTAGAAATTATTTTTTATTATAATTTATATTTAAAAAGGAAATTAGTGAGTACTTATTCAATTGAATTACTATATTATATTAAAGCAACCTCACGGTATTTTTGGCTCACGTTTTGAAAACCAAATATCTGTATATTTATATCGTGGTACTTTAATTGTCTTTCTTTTACCCTCTCAACACGTCGTTAACTTTAATGTATAACGCAACCTTTCTTTAAAATAAAAAAGGAAAAAAACTTGAAATATGTGGGTGTTAGCCAAATAAGTAAATCATTCCATATGATTATGTAATTCTAGCCTATATGTCCTGGATATATACGGAGTGAAATTTTTATTCATTTTCTTCCTCTCACGACTACTTGTTGCGATCCGATAAAAAGGTCATGAAAGCTAAGCTGTTTTCCTCCCCAAACTTATTCAAATTGTCAGGATTACCACGTTCATTTTCTGTCTCTTTTATTTTTGAATACCTGGCAGATATATATTATGCATCACTCGTAATTGTTTTTTTCAAATGTTGTTATAAGTATTCGAACGATCTTTAAAAAGTAAACATTTATTCATTTTTAAAAAGTAAACATTTATTCATTTGTGTATTTTAGCAATTTAAAAAAAAAAAACTCATTATTGGCAATTGCATATGATCTGAAATTATTTATCCTAAGTATACATAATTCAGGGGCGTCTTCAGGATTTTATTATCAAAAATTAAATTTTTTTGGAAAAAAAATTTAAAAGTCCACAGATATTCGCAAAAAATTAAATTTTTGGGGAAAAAAATTCAAATGTCTATAAGTATACAAAAACATTAAATTTAAAAAAAAAAAAAGTCAAAAATTAAATATAAAATATTTTTAAAAAATTCAAAAATTGAATATCAAATATGAAATGTTTTAAAAAAAATTCACAGCTATTCACAAATAATTAATTTTTTCTTTTTTTTTTAATTTCAACGATTAAATTTTCTAGTAATAAGTAAAAATTCCTTAATTTGGAGATGGATTCAGCCCCTCAAACCACCTCATGCAGACACCCCTGTAATTTTATATCCTTTTTTTTGTCGTACTGTCCAGGAGAGTATAAATATTCTGTATTAATTAATTAATCTAACTTCTTTTAAGATTTCAAATGTCTTATTTAATCCAATTAGTATAACTTTCAAGTCTTTGTTATAAAATGATAAGGTATTTTCTTTCTTATAAAGTGTATACCTATATTGATCTTTTTCTTCATTTGTATTTAAGTCACAAGTGAAAGTTTTTATTTATTTTTTTTAATATAAAAATATGATAGAGGCAAATTATATTTTTATTATAATAGGTTAGTTCGTATAAGTTCATGTCTATTTATGTAGAAACATCATATAAGTAAAGAAAAGACGGGTCTTGGGCACGGATACGATTACCTGGGTACGGTATACGTAACGTGTATGCTTTGAAAAGATCCGAGCCACTAAAAAGATATATATCTATAGCTCCTATAACTATTAATGTCCATGTTAAAAATCATCCACTAGTCGAATAAATTTAACTGTACATTTAAAAATATTTTTATGTTTCAAATTATAATTTTTCATTGTTAGTACACAATGCATTTAAAATCTGGCATTTTTTACCCTTATAGGTTTATCTAGATAGAGGTTCAAAATAAATATTATGTATCTTCCAAACTTATATCTTTTAAAAAATATCCTGTGGGCAAGGTTTTTTAAATGATAATATGGATAAAAAATGAATTTTTAGTAATACAACTTCTTACATGTTTGTCAAATAATAAATATCCTACTATGATTGGTATATAATACAACCAAACAGAATAAATTCATTTTATTGGTCAGAAAATGACCTAACTACTCCATAGTGGACTCTTTTATTTAAATTACCTGAGAGCAGCTATGAGATGAAGGACATTAATACCAATCACACTCCGTATATAACAAGAATAAATAAGCTGGCATTATGAATTATGAAAAATGGCCTAAACCCCATTACAAGCTAGAGTTGGGTAGACGAACAAACAAATTTTGCTTTAAAAATATACAAGATATTACTCTGTTATTATTATTTTATTCATAATAGGAGAGAACATCAACAAAGTGGAAGGAAATTAGGGTAATCCAGAAAAACTTAAATAGCAAGTTTATCTTTGAATTGAAGACATTTAAACATTGTCCATATCATTTCTATTAAATTTTCTGTAAAATATCAAAAAAATTATTAAAAATGGCCACCCTCAGCATTCAAAGTTGCCGTGAGAAGGCCTTGACGGCGCGGGTGTACGAACAACTTCATGAGCGATTTGTTCCCATGTCTTAACCAGCAAAACTTTCAGGCTCTAAAAATTCTTATGAGGTTTCACACATTCTTTTGCTAAAGAATGGACCACAATGACTAAACCATAGGATGAAAGATTGGGTGGTTTTGAGACGATTCTTCCTTGGGATTTTTGATTATTTTCTTCCTCTAACGACTGATTGATTAAAATGTCAAGACAGGTATGCTTCTCTACTCCCAAACATTCTTGAAATTAACAGGGTGACAATGTTCCTATTCGGTTTCTTTTATTTCTATATACCGTCGTCATGCTATTTTACGTCAATAATTAACGGAACAATCACTTTCCGCTAGCTTTCAGTCAGGATCATGTTGGTGAAATAATGTTTTCATGGTGTAAATAGATCAACTGGTCAGTATAAATGAGTATGCAGAAGATTACCCTCATATCACAAAACCCCGACGAGCTAGATAAAAACATATTTAAGATTATCCTAATTTATGTACACCCTGTAAGAATGGAGTAACTATGTACGTGTGAGTGCTCTCATGGAAAAAAGGAGAAGAATTGTTCATTTATATTGGTCATCAACTAGATAGTTGTGAATTAATACTTTTTCATTTCATCAATGCAAATGGGTATATTATATTATGCCTGAATAAACAATTATAATCAAGGCAGGGTCTTGAAGTATTATTAATGTTTATGTACAAAGGTAAAATTATAGGGAATACAAATAAATGTTAAGGGTTTTTGGCAGGATTTATTATGATTTTTTGAATTTTTTCTTGTTAGACGTCATTTCTTCCTATTTTTCCATTATACATAATTTTTTTACGTATCTAGTACTATCTACCCACAGACATATGCACTTATGTAGATATGTATTGAAACACAATATTTATAGGTATATTTTCTGTGTTCAATGTAGTGTAATAATGGGAAGAAAAATAAAAAGATTTTTTATTGCTTCTGAACAGATTTTACTTTTTTTGCAAAAGACGTGATATCTAGTCTTAAAAAGAAAATTTTGGTACTTGTATAAGAAGGGGCATTTTAGAGAGGTTAGAGTCAATTTAACTCTCCCTGAATGCAAATTTGTTTTTAAATTAGTTTGAAACATGATCAAAATATGGAAATATAGTTTGGTAAACAATCTGACAAAAATGAGTATTTAAATAAATTAAATATATTTATAAATACGTTTGAATCTATGCATTCTTGGCTTTAATAAACGATAAAAAAGCTTTGTGATATTCATAATACATAAATGACTTATTTTTGTTATGTTTATAAGAAAACATTTCATCCCATACGTGTTGTTTTCTCTCTGGAATAACTAAATATTCTTAGTTGACTTTTTAAGATAAATGATGTATCTACCTTTTTCTCTAATAAGATTTATCCGTGTATAATAGGTCACATTGAACAGTAAAACTTCAGTTCACGAGTGATTTACGCTTGACTAGTTATATTGCAGGGTATGTTTGTAATAAATAACAGGTTTTCTCAACGTAAGTTACTCATTCAAGAAGGCCAGACCATACTGTTTCAACATAGGAATTACTCGGATGTCGATCTTCAATTCTAATTCGATTCTAGCAGGGACTTGTAACCAGGGGGCAACGGCAGTTAAAATTATTATTATTAAAACAGAAGTTAAAAGATATTGTCTGGAGATCCTAGTTCTTCATTAGAGTAATATCCCAATATGGGTACAATCAATTTAGTTGCTTAGAACTGGATTCCAGACTCAATACCAACAAGGCTAATCAATTATTTATTTAGTAGTCTTGTGTTTACTTGACCAGAATATCACAAAATTTGAACTACTTATGTACTTAGTACATTTATGGAGATATTTGATTGGCCAAGATTCGAAGGCAAACCTATATGCTATATCATTTGTCCAATCAGAAACAAGGATAGAAAGAGTTATACGGAATATGTTAAATAAATCGGTTGGTTTTGGAATTAAAATTTACAAAGTGTTCCATGCTTAAAAATGTTTTCAGTTTTGTAAATAAATAAAAAATTTCCAAACTACACAAGCAGTGAAATATAGCAAAATTTGTCTTTTAAGAAAATTATTTCTTAAAAATCTCATATAATATTTGTTTTCAATGTCTAATCGACTTATGAGACGTTGAAATAAGATAATAATTATGATTTGAAACCAAATTTGCCTGTGTATATGGGGTATTTAAGGTACTCCATTACGTACTCAAATGGGTTATATACAGGCCATCCTCCACCATCCCAACTGGTTTTTACTGGCACGGACTAGTGAGTTAGCGTTTCTATCTAGCCCTACTTATATCTTCTCAGCGTCACTTTTGTGTTCAGCTATGCCTATATGTTTTAAAACAGTGGTTTTCAAACTTTAGTTTGCGTGCTCCCTCAAGTGATACATAAAATAAAGTCATAATTAGGCTAATCTTTCGCTATTGCGCCTATATTAAACATATCATAATATGGATATATGGAAATCTTAATCCTTTCTTAGGTGGCACAAGATTTAAAATTTTGACAATCATTGTTTTAAAACTTGTGTTGATGTAAAGTCAGAATTAAAAAAAAATATATATTAAAGAAAAGACATCATTACAAAGAAGTAAGTTATCAGTTCCGGTTTAGAATAACTACATTGCCAGGAATTTTGCTCACAATCCAAGGTATTACAGTACACTTTACTTCAGCTATTACAATAACTAAGTAAGTAAAATTATTTTCCCCCTCAAGTACAACAGTTTGATTTTTAAAATGACACCCATAAAAAATGACATTCGTTTCCATTTTACATGCACATATATTGAAGGCCTTCACCACATGAAGTCAAATTTATGTGTATGGTTGTATCTACTGATAGTTACAATCATACCTAAAAAAAGAATAATAAATCCACCATTTTTTAGAAAATATTATCACCTGAAACCTACTTTTGCAAAATTTAATATTTCTAAAAATATACTTCGAATATTTATTTATCTTCTATAAAATATCATTAATTCTATCAAATAACTATGGATTTTTTTTTACAAATATACATTTTCTTTCCGAAAAATGTATAATTTAATATTTTAAAATAGATCCGGAATGAGACATTCTCCACTGTTAAACCCCAAAAAGTTTGAGTAATGGACCTTTTTTATGATAAAAGTGTAGATCAATCTAGGAAGTAAGTGCTGTTATTATTTTAAATATCAGCAGTTGTATACATTAGTCATGATAAATGGATACAACGTCGTTTTCAAATCCATGACAACGGAAGGTTAACTTTATAAGTAAACTAACGGTAGTATTGCTTAACAATATTCACAAATCCTTGAGTTTGTCTACAAAACAAAAATGTATCTTTGTAAGCTCTCAAATAAACCATACAAATAGGGCATTGCTAAATATTATCTAAAGTCACGTTCATTTATATATATAAAGTACTTCCTTTTTTTAATATTTTAATGAGTTAGTTAAACTCTGCAAAATTTAATTTATTTTATACAATGCTCCTTGTATATCATACTCCCCTTTTTTTCAAACTGTATTGATATACATCTGGGCGCACTAAATACAGTAAACGTTGTGCCTGATTTTCGTTCATACATACAGTTAAACTTTCTGGTTTTTTTTTTAAATATTGATTAGGAAATATCAAAATGTCACCATGGATCCAAAATGTTAATAAGATGATGCATTTCTATATTATATACATTGAACTCATTACCAGTTAGAGTAGTGGCTCCCAACTAGGACTATGCAGTGATCAAAAAGTTTGGGAATAACTGAATTGGAGGCAGAATTGTTTTTTTTTTGTTTTTTCATCATTGTTTAGTACCTTTACATTATTATCGACGACGTATTGTTAACTAGAATCAATATGTTTAAATATATAAAATAAAAATAAGCAGTGTTATTGAGGCAACGTTATTTTTTCTAGGTAATTGGCTACAACCTGCACAATCCGTGGGCTAGAATTTACAATAGAATATAAGAAGGATTCCTTCATGCCTAGAAGCACTAAGGTAGTAGATTTTAAAGTGTGTTTTTGCCCTGCATTTCACCTGTACCACTTGATAGCTGGGGTGTATTTTTGGATATTAGGTGTGTTTCTCTATGCTCAGAGAAGTGGCGGCGGGTAAATTGATCTTGACTTGGTCCCATCTGTGCATCTACACAGCCCGTGGGCTGGAGTATATTAGAAGGGTTCATTGGCGCCTATAATCGTGGGTATGGTAGATTTTAAACTGTATTTTAGCCCAGTACTGCACGTGTATAATCTGAGGGTGTATTTTGGGTATTAGAAGGGTTCTTTGATGCAGTGGTGGAAGAATTCAGGGAACACCAGCTCATATGCACAACCTGTGGTCGCGGATGTATTTTTAGCATATTAGAAGGGTTTTTGATATTTAGAAATGCTGTAGTGGTCCAGTTTAAACTGCTTTGAGGCCCAGTACTTCACTTGTACAACTTGAGAGCCATAGTTTATTTTGGGATATTAAAAGGTTCTTTGGTGCTCAAAGAAGGGGTGGGGGAGAAATTCAACTTGTTCCGGGCCCAGCAGTTCACCTACACAACCTGTGGCTTGAGGTGTACTATAGATTATTAGAAGGGTTCCTTGGTGCCCGGAAACACGGTGGTGGTAGAGTTTAGACTGTATTTTGGCCCAGACTTATTTGGCAAGACTCCGCCTCAGGCTACAGTATTAAAAAAAAACATAAAAACCTCAAAATTGGAATGAAGACAACTCGGTGAATTCTTGCTCCGGTTAACGTGGCCTCTGTCCTCACTAGACTGCAACCCTCTTTACTATGGGATTTGGGGCGCCATTGAGGGGAAGGACTGTGTCACTTCCTATGTGGATTGCTTAAAGGATGCTCATATATCAAAGAAGACATGTAAGGCCAATGATCGAGGACTGGTAGAGGGCAAGAGTTGCCACTTAGTGATTATATTCTCATTGACTTACTACCAGTACTTTTTGAGAATCTTGATAAAGTAAAATTTGTTCACGAGGGCACACTGCATATAAAAAGTATGTAAATAAATGTTATTTCCCCCCCACCCCCACCCCCATACAAATTTCAAACTATTACCCACTCCCCCATATAAATTTAAAACTATACTTATGGTGTTAATGTCTTAGAGTAGTGTTTTGTCGATCCTTATTTAGGGCTGAAGAATGCAGTCCTGTCCTAAAACTAATAAAGTTTGGTCCTTGATAACGTCCATCAACTTCATTTATTATTTTTTAAAACACTTCTACTAGTGACTGTCCTAAAACGGATGAACTTCAGTACTTTATGACGTCACTCAACTTTATTTATTCTTTTTTAAATCATTTCTAGTACTGACAGTCCCAAAGACATAGTGAACAGTCCTTGAGACCGGTCCTTAAGACAGTCATTACTTCGGAATGTCTTTCCTAAAACTGATACAGTTAAGTTCTTGATGACGTCACTCAACTTCCTTTTTTTTTTTTAAATCAGTACTGAAAGTCCGAAGTCCTTGAGACAGATCCCAAGGAGTAAGAGGACCGGTCCTAATACTGGAATTGCCCGAACAAATAAGCAATTATACAGAACTATCTCTGAACATTCTATCTAAGAAGTTTGACTCTAAAATATTTTTGTATACCTTATTTTGTTAAATAATAACATTTATTCATCATTTACAAATATATTTTTTAAATCTATCTTTTATTTATTCTTTAGGTAAGAAAATGCATCAAGTATAATTGGGCTTTTCGTGTGTCGTTTGTTCCGTACATTTAATACACATAGACTCATACATACACACACCGGCAGATCGCGTACTTAATAATCAAGAGTCTTGATACGTAAGTAAACCAACAGGCTGCACACAAGGTCTTCTTGGGTTCACCGCTCGCCTAAAAATACTTTTATAAAGAAGTGTTGTGTGTAGTTGTTGTTTTTTTTTGTTATTTTTTAATACCCAAGATGATGATTATTTCATTTAGTTGATTTCATATTCCTTGTGCTGCCGTGGTGACTCATGTGGCGTATAGTATCATTACTATTTCCCTCATCCATGTTGTTCTAGTAAAAACTATTCTGATTAAAATTTCACATGGATTATAGTTCGTTGATATTTAAAACGAGTGAATCACTGGCTGTACTTATTTTACTCATATCCTTTCTATGCTTTACACTTAAACAAGAGACTTTAGCCTCCCCCTCACAATCCCTACAAAATGAGGAGGATAAGAAGAAGAGGGAAAGGAGGAGCTGTTGTGGGTGTTCTGAGGATGATCACGACGATACGGAAACGGAAGAAAAAGACTGCGGAGATGAAATGATTGGTAAGAACGGTTAAGGTACACAGTGTTCCTTTTAAAAGCTGTTTAGAAATATTTTTATCTGAGATTTATAGCTATTTTTCTGATAGAATGTACGGACATCCAAAGGTTATTTTGTTTTGTTTTTTAAAGACACTTGCGGGGTGAGGGTTGGAAGAGACTGGGTGTTTGAAAAGTCTTGGAATGTTATTAAAATGAAAATCTAAAAAATTTCGTAGGCATTTCTATGTAAAACCTGCGCTCTAAACTTTTTGCTGATATAGTTTTAGAAGTAAAGTAAGCTATTTAGGTCAAATTAAATACTTTAAAGTGGATAATGGAAGCCAAAAATAGTGAGGTTGCCGTTCTAGCCCATGCTGGTCACTAGTATTATGATGGGTATTATTTATTCGGTTCATTCCTGTGTTAGGACCGGCCCTATCGGTGCTTGAGACAAGTTTTTAGCTGTTGGCCCTTAGAATTTTTCATAAACATGTCCATGAGTTATTTACGTAAATAAGATATTTGAAATATATGAAGTAGATTGGGCATATCCCGTAAAAAAAAAAAAAAAAAAAAAAAAAGATTAATTTTTCATTATAATTCATCACAAAACGAAGATATTATATTTTTTACGTAGTTATATAATTTATTCTTTTATATAAGAAAGCAATTAAAAAATTAAAAAACACCCTCGTTGACGTCACAAGAGATCGATTTTACGTTCTTTAAGGCCGAAAAGTGGATCTGGGCTGAACTGCAATTATAAATAAAGAAATACTCAACACTACCGTCACGTGAAAATCAAAAGAAGTTAATGTCGTGTATTTTAATTAAATGACTGGTAAATCTAAACCCGTGTTTACCCGATGTATGAATGCAATAATTTTAGTAATCTAGCTTTTATTGCTCTACCTTTTTGTGTATGTACACGTTTGTGTTAAAACAGTGTCTATTAGAGCTCAAGAGCATATAGTCACATTTTATCTTTATTCCTTGTCTAGTGGCTCCTTTACTCCTCACTGCCATCTCATCTAGGCGACGAGACATAATAGTAACAGTATTCTAATTAAGTTAATGGTAATACACCACCTGTTAATTTCAAGAATCTATACTTTAACTAATATCCTCTAAATTCAATTTGATCAAAGTCCCATGATTGTGAGAAGAATCGATACATGACAACATCATGAACATACTCTCTGTCAGCAACGGTCTAGAGGGTCAGGAACCGATTTGAAGATGGATATCATACTGAAGACAACCCTCATAGCATTCATATAACCAAACTAACTTCGGAAGCTCCTTGAGAGGCCTTTGAAGCCAAAATGACAGAACTGAACAAGAAAAAGTCATTGCCAAGTTCGTAATATCAAGAGCCGTAGAAATAGCTGGTGTTAAGCTCTTAAGGCTTCAGAAACGACCTCTACATAATTTTTTATTTGAATAGCATACCATGACTTTTCTAAGGCCCAATATATCTCTGAATATTAGTCGATTTAAAAATCTTTGAATCTTTTGTACATGGCAGGAAACATTAATTGCAACTGTTAGAGGAGATAATTTCAACCTAGTGCTATATACAGTCAAATCTGAATCAAGGAACCTGCTATTTTTCAGAGGAATAGTTGACTATATCCGGATTTTCTTATTTTATTTTATTTTGATTTTGACGGATCATCAAATATCTTTATCTTATCTTGCAGCAAAAGTGTTATTTATTTATTTTGGGGGTGAGGGGTCACTCATGATATGTATCCATATTGATTGAAAATCAATTTGAAATCAATTGAAAAGAAACATAAAGAAAAAAATGCTGGTGCCAGCTTTCTATTTGTTCCTTTCAAAAAGAAATTCTCCTCATGGGAGATCTTCATTCTTATTAATTTCTATGAAATTAATACTCAAAAAGGGAAAAAAAGTTGACTTAATATGGATTTTTTATTTTATGTTTTTTTTTTTTGCGAGTATCTCCTGTATTAAAAAATTGGTCGTAGATTTCAAAAAAAGAGGACAGGTGGTTTCATGAGTTTTAGTGTTTTTTTTATATTTTGACATTAATAAAATTTATGAAAACCTAAAATGTTTATAAAATTTAAAAAACCTAAATTATTCATATATTTAAAAAATATTTTCTTTTGGACTTCGTCAAATAAAACAAGCTTTTATCTTGGTCTTTTAATCTAAGTCGAATTAAAATTGGATGAGCTTAATAAAACTAAAGTCTCTAGACGCTTCGTTGACATCAACATGTAAAAATATGACATGCCTAGAGGATGGAGGGCCACCTTATTGTAGACCGAGATGGAACAGATTGTTTCGTACATTTTCCACTTATTGTTGTCATATTTTATTTATGATAGATTTATCAAACATATGTAATTTTTTTCTCAAAAATTTGATAAGTAATTATAATTAATACGTAAAAAGCAAAAGTTTTGACTAAGGACTCAATCAAGCCATTCAAAGAGCCTGAATTAGTGTGATAAAATCCTCTCTTTTTTAATCATTATTTAGAGTGGTCATGATTTTTGTATGACTTTTTGATAAGAAACGTTTAAACATTGGATTTTCATGTTATTTAATATCAGTATGATGGGATGTTAACACAAAAACCAGCTATAATGATTTCCCACAAAATTGAGCCGGAATTGTATTTGTATTATTTGACAAATTATTGTCAAATTATATCAACAAGTTATTATGATTAATCTTTTGAAAACGTCGCGAATTGGAATCAAAGAAATCATCGTTACAATGAAATAATTAAAATGGACAGATTTTTAATTGTATAAGGACCATATCGGTTCCAAAGTAAGAGATATGGATCAAATGAAGGTTTAGCACTAGAGGGTACTTCATTAAGTATAGTAGCTTATGCCAGTAATATGAATACAAGGCCTATAATCGATCGAAATATGTCTATGAAATATTGGCTGCATGTTGTACATGAAAGATTAAATTAGATTTTCTTGATTTTTTTTAAAGTTTGTTTTCTGTTGACTCATTACATAAGTATTACTCCATTCATGAAATGGAGTATTTTAGCCTCTTTGATGTAAAAGCCTATAAAATTACTTTTAATGTAACGTGAGTCTTTTTATTGTGTTTTTGCACAATGTAAGGTAGTATGGAGCAGTTGTACAAAGCCCTCATGAAGCCTTGAAAGTTGCATTGTAATACACAAGGCACAGAAAAACAGCCAGATGTATGCATTTATTACAAGAAAACTATCAACTACATACTTTTTCTGTTTGCATTGGGTATCTAGAATGTATATATGAGCCATGACGTCTCCCCCATGTGTCGCATACCTCGTCTCTTACTCATCCCCATTATTTTTAGGAAAAAAGACCTTAGGATTTAAAAAAAATGTATTATAGATAATAAGGGTTCTTTTGGTTGAGTACTCTACGTAAACATACCGGTTTTTTTTGTTGGTTTTTTTGCAAGTATTTCCTTATAGGTCTATTAATTCTAAAATATATATTTATGGAAGAATAATTATTTTTGTTACGTAAATCCCAGTAGAATTTATATTACAATATGTATTTAAAGAGGATTTGAGTAATCACTTCTTCAGCTAAAGAATCCGTTATATGTGAAATAAATATATACATATTTTACTTTAACCAATTAACAAACTGTAAACTATTTAAAAGAGGGGAGAAAAAATCCTTACACTCTAACCTGAGTCTCAATTTTTTCCTTACTTCAGTTTTTGTCAAACCAAGGATTCACGACGTCCCAAAGCACACGGATATATCCATCTATGTTGCCTTTCATGCCATTCTCAGGGAGAAATAGGGAGGCCCGGCTTTCCCATAGCCGGAATTGACTCCAAGGATCATTATTGAGGCTACAAATTTCGTCTTCGTGACTGGGATGACGTCATCCTTTTTTGGGCTAAGAAACAATCGTTTCGACGGTTATCATACGGGTCGACTCTAAAGAGCTTCTTGTCTGAGATTATTTTGACGATCGAGCCATTTTGTTTCGTCAATTTCTAAAGTTATTTAGATCTTTCAAGACGTTTATCTCTCATGACTTGATAGAAAAGATGATCTTTCGTCTTGACAAACATTTTGAATCATATGACGACATACATAAATCAAATATTTATCGTCCAATGGATTTGTTCGATCTTATGCAATCAAAATAAACGATTTTGGCGATAATAAAGTGAAGTAGCAAGTAGCTCAGCTCTGTCATTAAATTAAAGGTTTAGTTAAAAATATTCCTGTGGTATATTTATAAATATAGATAATCCAATTATCTATTTATTTTTGGGCCCCTATTTATTTGTGTTTTAGTAAATTTAGTAAAATTTAAACCTTAGTTAATAAAATAAAGTTTCACACCTGGGTGTTGATAATAAGATCAACTCTTGCTTTCCTTCAAGCTAAAAGGATAATCCATTTTGGGAATTAAGGCGTTTCATTATGTGACCATGAGATCCAATTAGAGCATTCAATGAGTTGATACAATTTGAGTAAATTGAGTGACACATCTGTTCATTTGGGGAAAAATCTTCATAACTGTAGTAAAAAAGTCTTTAAAAAGGGGCATTTATTCAACTTAAGAGCCATGAGCGAGTTAAAAATAGTGTTTATGTTTGAATAAAAATATTTTATAATCATATACATATTTTTGATCGATAAAATAAGAACGTAGTCATATTAATGAAATCTTGCAGGCGTTTTGCATGTAGGATCGAGTGTGTAGACGGTATAAGGTTATCCCTGATGTATATCATATACATATTTTTGATCTAATAAATAACAATGTAGTCATATTAATGAAATATCGCAAGCGTTTTGAATGTATCATCGAGCGTATGTAGCTAAGGCTTTGCCATTTGCGCTCTGGCTCATCAGTCATATAAATGTCTTTCCCTCAAAATTATTATTCTCCCATTCTTGAGGAGAAAACATCTTTCATCTATGTATTGAGTAACTACGTGTGAGTGTGCTCATGAAAAACCGTGATTAATGCAGAGGATTTCTTTGGTAGTTATCTTCTATATTTTTTAAGCAGAGTTTGTCTTTTCGACAACGCTTAATAACTCCGGGTAATGCTGGTTACTACGACTACTACTAAATATTTGCATTAGATTCACACATACATAGATTTTTTTTTCTCTCGATCATGACTACAAAATTTATTAGTGAACCTTAAAAATGATTGTCTTTACTTCTATCAAATGTATTAAGAATGTAATATTAAATAGAAAATAAATTATTTAACGATATTAATGTTTTCAAGTACCTATACATACATATATATTTTTATTTATGACGAAAAAATTATCAGATAATGGTGAAAGAATCATTGTTGAATAAAATTATATTTTGTACGTAGGGGTTTAAATGTAATAACATATGAGTTTTTTATACTTTCTTTATTCATGATAAGTCCTTGGTCTATAAGATTTCATTTGGACCTTACTTTTTTTAGTTAGTATAGAAGTTATTAAGCAAGATTAAAGTGGGTTTCAGAAAATATCCAATATACAAGGATGTTCAAGCTAAAAAACTTCGAAATAATATCTTCATTTTCCGTATTTTAAATCATAGATATGTACATTAGTAATAATATCATTGTTTATTAGTAGTGATGCATTAAGGTCCAAATGCATATCCTGTCGGTATGTAAAAATAAAAGAAGCCGAAAATGAACGTGGTAATCCTTATAATTTGAATAAGGTTTGGGAGTAGAGCAGCTTAGCTGGGATGACGGCCTAGTAGTCCTAAAAGGAAGGAAATAAACACAAATCGCACTCCGTTTATAGGCTTGAATTACTTTGATGCCGATCCTCAATTCTACTCTGAGTCCAACAATGATTTACACTTATAACTCACGAGGAGCAAATCCTCGTTCTTCATGAGCATAAGCACTTGTTATTACTTTATACTTGGATATTCTGCTTCAAGAATTAAATAAACACTTTAGAATATATAAAGTTTCTTTTCAGATTAACAACTAGGAAAAGCCGATCCTGCATTATTTTTATATACCTCATCTATTAGTAATTTTTTTTCAGAGAAAACTCTCATTTTTTTTTATGACTAAAAGAAATAAATAGATAAATATAAACATTTTTTCAGTGATCAGAAAAATTAGTTCATAGTCTTCTTATATGTAAAGTTGTTTTTTTTTAATTAATCTCATTCTTTTTTGTTCTATACCACCACGTTTAAATATTTTTTAGTGTTGGGTATCAGTCTGGGAATCCTAGATCAGTCTAAGGCCTTTATAATTTTAATTAAATCAGCCAACTTCGATTTAGAACAGAGCATCATAAAAATTGGTCTTGATCCAGTTCCACAAAAAAAAAAAATGACTAATAGGAAATTTTGGTCTATACCAGAATATTGGGCTATAAAAGATACCCAACAAAAAAAAATTGGTTTCTGACAGAGAATAAACACCAATATCTATGTAGTTGTTTTTTACCAAAATGGATCACTCTGTTAATGACTTTTCCACTCATATCTAGATCTTCAAAGGAAGAGTATCTCTAGAGATCTCCTTTACAGAAATTGAATGTTTTTAATGATAAAACAGGATTGCTATCAATTTTTACATTAGTTTTTGTGAATGAAATTGAATTTCTTCATGATATTTCCATTTAATTTGGACCTTAGAAAAAGGGTTTTTTAAAGTTATAATATATTCATTTTTATATGTATGTCATCGTTTTTCTGTTTTCTTTCATTCGAATAAAATTAACTTTTTAGGGATAATTTATATTAACGTCTTCATATGGGTTAGAAACGTGGTATTAAATTTAATTATGCAAGGTCTTTTGAAAGTCTATAGGGTATATTTATATTTATACAGTAATATCTTGACATACGAGTTTAATCAGTTGCTGGACGGAGCTCGTAAGTCAAAGGAATTTATCCCCTAATAAATAAGCAGTAAGTGGTTCTTGTATCCTGTCGCCAACTCATGACTAGAGATAGTTATTTTCTAACAACCAGCTCTTATCTATAAAACTCGTATGTCAATGCAATTTGTTTCTCATATCTCAAATTACAGCATACAAGGTAAAATATTTGTGATAACGAGCAAATAGGGTAAACTTTTGCAAGAATGAAAAGGAGTACAAAAATGAGTCTTTATCACAGACTTATTTATTGATCTATCTTTCTATTTTTCAAAATGATTTCCTTTGACTGCTACCATGGTTCCAACCTGGAGTTAAAGGCAGAGCAGCACTTCTTTATGAAGCCCTTTGGACATGGCCACCCACTGCTGCAAAACGGAGTCCTTAAGGTCCTCCAAATTTTGTTGAGGTATAGAACAGGCTTTATTTTTTGACTACTTTTTTAAGGACATAGTTGAAGGGGAACATTCTGGGGAGAACTTCTGGTGATTTCAGTGCCAATGTCCTCCATGACCCCGATTTTTTGGCGTCTGCCACTTCCAATGGACCTTTTAAGGCTCTGACCCAAGCCACCATATTTTTAACCTTGTAAACAAGAAACCGGGAACACCCTACGACCTTCAATATCTCCTCGACACTCCCTTGGGTCTTGAGCAAATGAGACACCCTTTGCCTTTTTGCCGCCATGCAGACAAATGTTGATTTTTGAAAGTTTTTTTTACTGTTTATTAACCGAAATAGTCCTTACTTTAAATAACGCAGCCTAGTATTTTAAAATATTCACCCACAAGTAATGCAGATTGATATGTATATGTACAATGTATTCGTATTTTGAGCCACTCGTATCTCAAAGTACTACTGTATGTAGGGATATTAAACATGAAATTCTACTATGGTTATAAAAGTGGATTTTGGGATGGTTTTGGTGCGATAAGAAAAAAATATTTTGTCCATACGTCATATATATTTGATCAGGAAGCAAACTCCTTTCAGACAAATATTTTGGCAAATAATATGCAATGCTTCTCCTTTGATAATGTGAAAAATAAATAAAACTTTATGTCTTTGATTTCTGATTTGGCACACATTATATCTGTGTTGTAAGGGCGTGCAATTTATTTGCAAATATCCTTTTGAATAAGTAAATATATTCATTGTGAGACAAAAACAAGGCATGGGTTCAATAAAATACTAATTCCTTGTGACTCATTTTATTATTGTCTATCGTTTTTGTTTGTTTTATGTGTTACAACGTGAATTTGTGTAGCAAGTCAATACTATATAATTGAGTAACTTGCGCTTTTTGACAGAACGAGTTCTAATATTTACATTGTACATGATAATATAGATAAATCCATTCCATAGCTTATCATTTGAACGGATTTCAGCGTGACGATTACATATTATCAAAATTTGGCCTTTCTTTAATAGAAGAAAGTATCATGAGTTATACAGGGTGCAGCAATGTAACACCCTTCTATTTCATGCGTGGCAATCAGGCAGTAGGAGCATGATGGGTGAGACTATATTGTAGATACGAAATTCTAAAGTTTTATTGGAAATACAGTCAATTCATTACCTGCGTTGGACTAGTGAGGAATAGTCATTCGTTTACAGTTTGAATAAATATCAATAAAAAATGGTTTGGTATAATATTTTATAAAATCAAAGTAACTACCAATTAGCTGTTGAGTTTTTATTAGTGATATTTATAGAAATATATTAATTGCCTCAAAATTATAATGTTCAAAAACGATTTTTTAATTCATTTTCATTATTTGAAATTTGCAACATTCTTTGAATACAAATAACTCCAGGAATAATAATGGTAGAGAGCTAAAAATCATTGTATTAGATTTAATATCATAGAATGATTCTAAATTGAGTCAATTGATTCAAATCAAGTAATTAAACCCATATTAATTAAGGAACAACCAACATTTGTAACACCTTTGCGAAATCGACAATAACTAATTACTCAATCAATACACAATTATAACATAACATATTGTGTGCTTATTTTTGTATAAAAACATCTTACTTTCTAAAGCCTATTAATCACAAGTTATTTAAAGAGAAAAAATAAATGAAAAATTACTCGTACTCTGTATTAAAGTATTAAAGGTTCGGTTTATCCAGCGATGGGACACATACCTTGTCTTGTGTTGGATCAGTCTAAAAAAACTAAAATAAACAGCAGTCCTATTAATCCGGTCCTAATAAAGTTTGTGAGTTTTAGGACCGATCCTTATCGGTCTATTGTAGAAACTACATTACCTGAAATGAAGTAGTTAGTACTAACTATGTCATTTAAGTCACTGAGGTTATATCATAATTGCAAACCTCTTTTCTCATTCCTAGGAATGATCCGATACTAACCCGATCTAAAATGATTCTTAAAACTATGTTAAATGTTATAAATGTGTACTATCAATATGAAACAAAAATAACAAAATTATCATTAATAAACTTGTTTTTTTTTTGCCTTTTGGAAAAATAAAGTAATTGTGTTACATCCTGTTAAGGCAGTACTCTTGTTGCTCATGATTCTCATGGAATTATCTCACGCCTATACGTGCAAAATCAAGATGTATATCATGTCTCTAAATCATATTTAAATGTACTACATATTATAATATTTTGCTGTAGAGAAACAAATTGGAAGAATGAATGATCATTATCATAAAGATATGGAAAAGTAAATCTTTATTAAGATAAATGAGACTAATTATGGCATTTATCTCCAGATCCCGTGCACGCTTGAAATTCACATATTATGTGAAATGAAACTCTGGTAGTCATAAATTTCCCCTAATAAATAAGGTTTCAAATATCTTATAAAATATATTTCATGATGAAAATGTAATGAATAGAGAGTCGACTCATAGATTCATTACATTCGTACGATCATTAACAAAAGATGAATAGTCTGCATTGAATTTTATTTTATATACAGGGCGTGTCAAAACTATTTACTTAACTTAATCCAGAACTACAGGGTGCATAAGTTATCTGTGCCGCGAAAATAATTTTTTTAAACACAATTTGCTCTCCCAGAAATAAATCAGATTAAAAAAAATAATTATAAAAGCTTGATGAGTTATTTTATTGAATAAAATCACCTCCAGTCTCTATACGAAGACGAAGGAGTGAGTAGGCCTTTTTGATCCGAGTTATAAGTTCATATTTAGTATTGCAGAGGGTTCCATTTGTTTTTCGTTTGATCGCACCCCATGCAGAAGAAAAAAATCCCTTGGATTCCAATCTGGTGGTTTTAAGGCTAAAAGTTGGGCGAGATGAAGTGCCTTGGAACCACATGATACTTTTATTGGAGGTGTGGTAGGGAACTGAGTCTTGCTGCCACATGCAAGCCCCCTATTGCCAACCATCTGGATCCAGGGCTTCACCTTAGTATCAGTGCTGCCCCCGAGGTCTTGGGGGAGTATATGAGTAGGCATGACCTCAGCCCGCATTGTAATTGCCTCAAAATCACATTTAAAGGCCTCAAATTCCTCCTAACCTTTCGGACAAACATCTTACTGAATCCCAGAGTTTGAGCAATTTCTATGTTTTGGGGAAGCTGGCCTTAACCTATAGAATTAGCTTTAACCTCAACTGGATGATGTAGTTGGCCGCTGTAAGCCACTACCCGGCAGGAAACCAAATCATGATTGGCTCTTTTATCACAGATGGTGAATTTTTAAGGGGCTTGTTGTCTAGCTATTCTTCAACTTAAATTTGTTTTTGACGCTGTAGACGGTCTGCTTGATAATGCTCTTTTTTCGTAATCCTGGAAGGAGAAAAGTGGTAACTTTAACGCAATTTACTGGCTCCATAGTTGTAGAATAGCAAAACAAGTAAGATCAACAGCTTAGACTATTAGCTATCATCTTCCGTCGAAAGTTCTAAAATCAGTCAATACAACCTCGAGATATTAGTATTTAAAATAATTGAGAAATAGTTTTTATACACCCTGTACCTTTACTACAAATAAGGGGCATTAAACTCTAGGCTACAAATTAAATAAATATTGAGTTCCAATTTAATTAGCCCATGAGTTAGTCATTTAATTCTCTTTTTCTTTTATAGATATATATATTTACACAGTGGAGCGTGTACTCATTTGATTATATTTTTGAGCCTTACTTTTATCAGTTAACTTTCTATCAAAGTGATTCTTGATAATGTTGGCGTCACTTTAAAAATAAATGAAAGGGATCTTTTTAAATCAATATTGAAGAGGAGATGCATTTGAAACTTTATATATATGATAAACTAACAAGTTACCTTGTACCTGCTTTGAACGACATTTATGTGTATGTGCTTGCACTGTCTACAGAATAATATTCAGATAGGTATGTGTATACAGGGGTGTCTGCAGGACTATATTTTGGGGAGTAGGGCTTGGTATTCGGAATTTTTTTGAAAAAAAAAAATAAAGTTTTCTGAACAAAAAAATTCAAAAATCTTTTTTGAGAAAAAATTTCTTTTAAAAATAAAAAAAATCTTTGATTTGGGGGAGGGGGCTACGGCTCCTCCAGCCCACCCCCTGTGAACGCCCATGATATATACTGAAGGTAAATGTACATTAAGGTGAGACTAGTACCTAACTTATTATTACATTTTAACGCATAACGGTTAATCCAAGATTAATAGAAATAAAAGGTTAGACAATAACGTAATCGGGCTGGCTAGAATTTTCAATTTGATGTATCCTACCGATTGCTGGGCAAGACAGGTAGATTTTGGCAAAACACTTAACCAATCATAGTCGATGACGTCACGGCTGCTAGAATTGTCAAATTGATGTATCATACCGACTGCTGAGGAAGAAAACAGATTTTGACAAACATGCAACCACTCATTCACAATGACATCAATATTAAAAAGGGTGATGGAAGTCAAACATCAGTCGTACACGTGCTATGGGATAAGCTTGTACTTTTATAAACCTTGGGTTAACCTTTTTGTGGGTACTGTCTATGAACCTCTTAATGAACATATCTCTGCAATTTAATTGAAATGCAAAGTGGGAACCCCAGACTTGCCGTAACATGACTATGTTACATAGAACGTAATTTTGATGGAATCAAGAAAATACAACTCCAACCCAATTATGAACATATTTTTTACAATCCTATTCATAAAATCGCAGAAGAACATCATTCTTCCTTCATTGAACTCCATTTGTTGAACATTGTTTTACCATTTGTGAGCTTACAAGCTATATATATTTTTATAATGATATGGTGATTGTAGGACTATATAATTAATTCCAAATTAATGGCTTTGTGAACAGTTGAATGGTTGTAATAGCATATTTTTCCCCAAGGTACTGATAGGATTCCAGGATTTGACCTAATGGATCGTTTTAGGCCAGAAACAAAGACAATTAGTAAACTTATAGCATGAACTGAATCTGTGATATCATTTTTGGAAATGTTGGAAGATCATAGCTCAAAAATTTTCTTTTTGATTTTGGCTCCCTCAATAACAAACTTGTAAGACAAAAAATTATATTCTTAAAAGAATTGTTGAAAATCCTTTTTTATGAAACATCATGAAAACTAAGCTGTTTTCCTCTCAAGCGTTCTTTAAATTGGCAGGATGACCACATTCATTTTCAGTCTTTTTTAACATTCTTATGGATAGTATTTTGTTCATCTATGGGAGTATTGATTAGTGAAGAAAATCGAGTACATTTTTTTAACTTGTCCTTTTTTTGGAGTTACCAAACTTAGAAGTAAGTGTATTTTCTTTTCCTACACTGTTTTCATTATTATTTAAATTCCTAACGAGTGAGCATTCTTTTCTATTACATATTATAATATTCAATCCCGGATTAAGCATTCCTGTAGATTAGTTACAGAGTTCCAATTGTAAGTACTTGTTGGAAACCGAGTTAGAATTGGGTATCGACATCGGAGTAATTCTTTCCACTGTACCTGTTTATTTCATTCTCCCCTTCCTCCCTTGTCACAGCTGACTAGTTGATCTAATGAAGCGCCAAAACAGCTAAGCTACACTCCTCCCTAATATTCTTCAAATGAGGGTTACCATTTTAACATTTGTAATTTTAACATGACCCAAATACACGCAATTATCATCACTACTAATAACTCCTTTTTCCACAGACCATGTCAATAGTATAAATGAGATATATATAGCTTTTTATATGCACATTATTCACTAATCAATAGTCACACAATTTAATTAATAATGAGGGCCTGGAGAAAGAGGTGTAGAAAACCATTTGCTTCTCTTTTAAACCTTTAAAAGGTAGGTATGTGTCATTACAAATTCCTTTTCCGATTGAAAATACATACATTCGTATGTGTTTGTACCAATGGATATGAAGGGGTAGTCACTCCTTCGAACAAACATAATTTATTATTTATTGCACTGACATTCATTTCTTGGATGATTTATACTTAAAATAATAGTAGAGCATTATGTAGGAATGTTACTCACATAGAGGGCGCTTTAAACATTATTCTCATCGAGTGGTATTCATTTCTAGACACAACTTCAAATAGCTATATTAGATAACATTTTTTTAAGAAAAATGATATATAAATTTTAAAATACCCAGTAATTACAAAAAAAAAAAATAATCCTTCAAGTTTTGAATTCGATTTAATTGAAATCGTCTACTTAACTACTGAAGATTATACTTCTTAGTTAATCGCTCATTACTACTGACTGAAGCTTCAAACAAAAAAAATAATTAAACTTTTGTTTAGTTTTATTAAATTAAATTGAATATTTAGACATTTGTATGATTCTACAAATATATTATAAAAACCATAACTGATGAGTAAAATAATAAATAATAAGACTGAGGTCTTGAATACAATTATTTTTCTATCAAAGGAAGACAAAGTTAATAACATTTATTTACTAAAATATTAATGGCGTCATTTACATTAAATATGATTGAGTTTTACATTAATACTAATAAGAACGTTTGTCGGACAGGTGGTATACTGCCTGAACGGAGAGGCAGTCCAAATTAATGCAAATTCAGCTCATTTTGAATAGTTGTGTTATTATATTATCATTGGATTCTGTTTTATTTGAACAACCACTATTTATATAGAATTTGAGCAATATAAATTTTGAATATCATTTGGCATATGTTGACAGATATTCAATTGTAAACTACAATGAAGATCGATCATATATGTAAATATTTGAAGCACCACCCTCTATGTTACTAATATATATTTGAATACTTTTCTCAAAAAAATGGTGTCAATTTTTCTTCACATTATCACTCTATATTTTTATCTCTCTATGCTCAGTCCTTGCATTGAAAATTAGGGGAGTCCAAGAAATGAAAGG
The DNA here is from genome assembly GCF_016086655.4 of Lepeophtheirus salmonis. NCBI lineage: Eukaryota > Metazoa > Arthropoda > Copepoda > Siphonostomatoida > Caligidae > Lepeophtheirus > Lepeophtheirus salmonis. The sequence goes on along the minus strand of NC_052131.2, from coordinate 15,481,363 downwards.
AACGACTTTTAAAGCAAAACAATTTATTAAATTAACTAAACCTTCGATTAAAAGTTACTATTTTTATCAATATAACTAAAGAATTGTATATAATCAGATTTAATGTTTTAGGAACATACTAAAAAGTATTGGTGAATAAATGTAGATTCAAAGGAATAAGAACAATTTTTATAAGTCTTGAGCTTGAGTAATATCGCAGCTCCCTAAAGAAGGGTTGTTAAGAACCTTTCTTCCTTAATTTGACAGTCTTTAATCTGCAAAAAATCCCAGTTGTAATATTAATTTATTTGGGAAAATAAATAAAACCATGTTGTGAAGCAATAAGTCCATGTTGAACATTCTCCCGATAAATCAATTAATTTCCATGCGCTATATATTTCTTCTTTTTCATGACTTGAAATAGTAAAACAAAAGTACATATGAGAGCTTAGAGCAATAACAATAATGGATTCTAAATTATTCAAAGCCATAAATTGTGATCAAAATTTTCTAGAAAAGTATGACGCTTGTTTTTTTTCTAAAAAGGAGAAAAGCATGTTTGAAAACAATTACAAGAAACCCAGAACTAGTAAACATAATTTTTTATTATTAAATTCAGGACTCGACGATTAAATCCGCGCCCTCTCTCGTATTTAAATATAGATATATATATATATCAATTGGTAATTTTAAATTCTTTTTTTCAAATATAAAACAAAGTCAATGGAGGTCATGTGTCTTCAGACTTACTCAATATGATTGCACTCACCCTCGACCTTGGTATCGATACAGCTTATGAAGTGGGAGCAGGCTTTGATAACAAGGTCCCTGGGGTACCAACCTTGCCTCAATTGTGTAAAGGCGTATATTGGTGTAAGCCTCAAGGTAGCCACTGACAACAAATTAGATTCAGATCAAAGCTACGGGGGAGGGGGCACTGGCCCTTGGTCACGGAATCGTATTTTTTTTTTTTTTTTAAATATACAATTATATATTTCAATACTTTTAAAATGACATACTTTTGAAAATAAAGAAAAAATTGCGTTAATACTCACCACTGAACAAAAAACAATACTATATAATACGAACTTAATAATTTGTAAAAAAACAACTGCTAAAACCTACGCCCCTAAGTAGGAGGGATGACTATGCAGCAAGTGGATCATTGAGTCTATCCATAGAGAAAACAAGGGTTCCTTTTCCTAAAAGATGAGGTACTTTTCCTACCAACTTTTCGAGACCTGTATGAATCATGAACTTATTTGAACGTACACCATAGAGGACAAGTAGGAATTTTGAAATGATTAGTTCCATTTTGTTGATGTTTGTATAGGAAGGGGATGACATCCCCAAGCAATCAGTCTTGAAGATCTATGTTTGAAACGAAACCTCCAAGAGCTCGATAGTCATGCTTACCATGTGGCTTACTTTTGGACTTTCGTAAAATAAATGAAAAGAGGTTTCCTCCTCAAAGCCAGAGAAGGAATAATTTTTCTTCAAATCCTCGAGTTTCTTCCTGGTTTCCTGCATATATCGTATTGTCAGCCCAGTGTTATTAAAGATGTCACGGCTCCTGATTTGTCCTTGATTATTAATTAGACACATAACTATGTACAGTGCATCTTTCTTCTTCCACCTGAGCTGAATCTCCGGTAGCTCCAAGTATAGTTCTTCTAATTTGACGAAATTAGACTGAATGAATGTGTTGTGTCTGTATATTACTCAGGATTTTTAAAAAAATGATATGAAGTCTTCATTTGGAACTAAGGCGACACAAACAGGTAGCAGATTTCGTTTTCGAGCCTTTTATATGCAACTATTACAACAATTGGTTGAAGAAAGGCTTTGTTGACTCCTTAGACTCAATTTATGTACATATACCATCAATAAATAATAATATCATTTATATAAATTCATGTAGAAAAAATCTTGTGGTTATTTTTTTTTATGTTTTTATGTTCACAAAACACACGCGTTTCAATCGATTTGATTATAAATAATTAATAAAAGTACGTAAAGGGATACATCAGGAGAGAAATGAGAGTCATAAAGTGTGTTCAATAGGATTGGCACCTCTCATAATTTAGCCATTAAGTTAAAATATAATTATAAGTGTATTATTTTATTTTAAGGTAGTTTATGTACTATATATATATATTGCATGATTAATCTCCCAACCTCCAAAATTAATTTTTGTATCATCTCTACAGTGATTAGACAATGGTTCATACTGTACACAAAGTAGACAAGAGATGACTTATATAATATCTTCTTTTCAAATACCAATCAGAGTAAAGATTGGCTCCTTTCATGTTTATAAAGAACAGAACATTTATTGATAATTATATTTTAAGAATTAGTTTATCTTTCCGGAAGCATCGGATATCTACTTTACCTGTTAGATTAGATTAAAGATAGATACTTGATTTGCTTAACAATGAGTGGGCAGGAGATTGAGGTAATGTAATTTGCTCTATTTTTTGTTTTTGTTCAGCTCTAAGAAGTTCTCTTGAGATTTTCCTCGATTTTGAAACTTTTATTCTATTTTTGATGAATCATTTATAGATTATATTTTTATATAGAATTCTGTAAATGAGTCATCTTTATCAGATTTAAAATTAAAGAGAGTCTTTGATTGAAATGTTACATATCAAAAACTCCAACCCCCCGGGGGGGGCCTGTGGACTCCCTTTATGCATTATGTATAGGCCTTAGCCCATTAGTTCTTGATTTTAGATATTCTGAGGGGCATTGAAGAAATAATATTGAAACGAATATGATTTTTTCGAAAAATATCATAATTATAACAAGATCATTTTTGTTTTAAATATTAGGCTTTTATTTAAAAAGATCATTCAATTTCGCAGTAAGAAATTGAAATTCTGAAATTGAATAATTTAGGTTGAATAATCTTTGTCCCAGTACGGGCATAATCCAGATTTAAAGTGACAGTAGTTCAAATTAATGACACTAGGATGTATCTCTACATCTGTGGTATATTTCATAGATTCATAGATACATTCATATTTATATATACATGATTCAAGGCATATAATATCTAATTAGAATAATTAGTTGGCATGTCAGAATGTCATTATATAAGAACCACTTTTTCATCTCCTTTAATTGGATATCTCTCTTAACTACTTAGGTTTTAAGAAAGGTTTTGAAATTATGTACTTATATATGCTAAAGGCCTATTGATTTACATCTTATTCTGAGCTTACAATGTTAAATACTAAATTACATACCACATTCAAATATAACTAATTTTGTACATACATAATGCGTCAACTTTAATCCAATAATGAAAACAAATCAAGAAAATGGAGAAATTTTTTGGGTATTGTTTCAATCCTTTATTTGATTTAAGGGACTAATTTAGGCCCTTATAGGGCCTTTTAAACAAAATATGTCAATTTATCATTATTTTATTGTGACCATCTATTTTGACTACTTTATTTGTAATTTATATGCCTCAAAAAGATATATTCCGAAATATATGAATGGCATTAATTTTATAATTCCTTGAATAATAGGTATTACTGGATACCTCCACTAAACGGGTACTTTTTGACATATATGAGATAAATACAAATTATATTTTAAAAATTCAAATGGATATTAAAAGTTGAAATTTGATCACAGTTCAGCATTTTTTTAATCATACTTTCAATAAAGCATAATTAAATGTAGTTATGGCTAAAATTGTCTAATATTTTATAAATTAGTGTGCATTCATCTACAAATATGAAAATGAAGCTTGAATTCTGGTTCTGATTGTAAATTGAATATTTTAGATTTTTTTTTTTTTTTTCATAAATCGTTTTAAAAAAAAACAAATAGACACACTTTTTGTCAAATAAACCTACTACAACACTTAGTTAGAAAAGAAAAGCCTCTTAATATTTGAAACTTTCCAGTCACTAAAAATTACACATTTTTAGTGGGAGAAAGCTGTATACTTTAACCACAAAATATCGAATATTCAAAAAAAAAATCTATTTTTTTCGTTTGTAATATTATCAATTGAAAAAAATTTTAATTTTTAAATATATGATTTCCCCGAGATTTGACTCCATAGTCTAAAATAGAAATAACCAGTTTCTTACTCCCGTGATATGGGCTATAAATTAAACATACCAATATGAATATCTGATTGATCTCTATTTGTTTAGTCTTAGAATATTATGCAGACACATAGTGTTGTGCCGATACTTATTTAGGACTGAAGACTACAGCCCCGTCCAGTTTAGCTTTGGTCTGGTACAGTTCAGTTCTGCATATCAGCCCTTAAACTGATATAGTTTGGTCTTCCATTACATATCTCTACTATATTTCTTCTATTTTTAAATCAGTTCTAGTAATGACTGTCCAAAAGACTGAGTTTATTAAGGACCGTTTCCAAGGACTCTTAGAACCCGTGCTAAGAATGGTCTGGGGCGAATAAATGAGGACTGACACAACATTACTTATAAATCTATAGGACTAAATAATTGATTGTATAGACATTTACAATCTTGTTGATTGCTGTTTCAGGATTCTTCATGATGTAATTTACTTTATTATTCATTCAGTTCAATTTAATTTTTGAATCTACTTTTATTATATTTGTGAATTAATTAATAACCTAGAATGCACACACTTGTATCAACTTTGGACATGGTTATATGTGTCTTCCTAAAAATTCGTTGAGAGAAGGAGAAAAAAAGGAGATGAATAATTTATGAAACGTAAGTCTCTAAGTTGTCGGTTTATTTTATATCTACAATGAAAGTTAGTACGGGTTTCTGGCACTGAGAAGGCTCGAAAAACTTTGAGAGAAACAGAGAAGAGAGCCCCCGGCCCCCCTCCCTTTTCGTATTTATTCATATTAATAAACCTAATCATTAAAGTAATGAAATATCGATTCTTAGAGAGCCGTATTTTATTTTAGTGCTATTCCTGAGCTACTACTAGTTAGATGTTCCCAAAGAAAGAGGATAAAAAACTCATTGTTTTTTATAATAAATTAACCTCTATTTTTTACTCATATAGAATTCCCATTCCAACCCCGAAGAGGCCAGTGATTTCTCGAATAACGTAAGTTTAAACGATTTTATACGAAAGGAAGAGAAATACAGCACACTTCGTCATAATATAATAGCCAAGGAAATGAGTAATGAGAGCATCAAACGACGGGAGTCATCCCTCTCCGTTGCAAGCTATAAGCCCCCAAATAGTGATGACTATGAAAACGGGGATTGGAGAAAGGATAATGATTCTGTGAAGACTTTGAGAGGAGAATCTCCCGTTTCCATCAAATATACAAGAAATGGGGATGCGGATTCACTCAAGTCAGCAGATAGTGGAAGACCACCATCTAAAAATGAAAATGAATTGGAGTCTAGACCCAATTCCAAATCCTCTACTCAGTCTCATGATTCGAAAAATCAAAATAATTTACGTCTTAATTCAAGAGACAACTCTGTCGCCTCGTTAGAAATAAATGCCATAGCAAGTTTACCGGATAATGAAAATGTGCAAACAGATATTGAAGATCATCATTCTCATTCGGATAAAGTATCTCGATCATCCTCCGTTAAATCACAGGAAAGTCGACCAGGGTCTACAGATTCTAAAGTTGTATCAAGGCCACTCTCTGCCAGTTCTAAAAAGTCATTAGAAAGCAATAAGGTAGAAAATGAAGGGTCACTCCACGAAGAAGTTTCATTAGATGGAGGATCTATGAAATCCCTTTCAGAGAAGCAAAGGGAAGTTTAATTCAATGACTAATGTCTGAAATGACCAAGTTCTGCTTAACAAAATTTACTTTTTTATTCGGAAAAATCAAAAACAAAAGAAAACTGTGCGTTAACTTTTTATCAATAAGAGCAGGACTTAAGTATTTGGGCATTAGTCAGTATCACTAAATATATAACACAGATCTTCGTCTGTAAATGAAGAGGTAGTTAGTCCAGAACATATTGACGAAATAGATCATGAATCTGCATCCATAAAATCCAATGCACCCTCCTCTCTTTTGAGAAATGACTCGAACATCTCTAAAGCATCATCAAGAGTAGACTCTGCCCAAGAGTCTCATACAAATGTTGAAAATAGTTCCTCACGACCGCAATCCCCTCAAGGAGATTCGAAACATTCTTCACGACCGCCATCCTCTCAAGGAGGTTCGAAACATTCTTCACGACCGCCATCCTCTCAAGGAGGTTCGAAACATTCTTCACGACCACCCTCCTCTCAAGGAGGTTCGAAGCATTCATCAAGGCCCACATCAAATACATCTCTGGCTGAATATCATCGTCCTGACTCTGTAATATCCAAACAAAGTTTAAAGGATACCACATCCAATGGTTCAAGACCCATGTCTTCAAAATCAAATGTTTCCATCCAATCTAAGCATTCGACAAAAAGCTCGAATTCAGTCATTGGAGAGGTAGACGCAGATGAAAATGATCTTGTGGATGAATCCAACGACGTCAACGAAGAACTTATAGATCAACAGGCTGAAGGAGCCCCACATAGCGACATGGAAACGAATGATAATGATCCCGAAATAAATACCGATATTCATGAGGGAGAAGAAAAGGTAAATTTAGGGTAGTTACTTTTAATTAAAAGGTTAATCATAATTAAGCAGGCGGAAGAAGTAGAGGAACCGCTGATTGAAGAATCTAAAGCCATTGAGTTAGGTTCAGAAAAGGATGACAAAGAGGAGGATGATGATGATATTGGGAGTGTCCACTCAGAAAAAGTAAGTGGAGATGCCACAACAGGTGTTACTGATACAGGACCTCAATCAACGACTCAAGAGCAGGATGATGAAATGGCTTTAGGTAATACAAATGAAAAAGAGGGAGAAGAATTTCCCAGCCCTGAAGAGGAACGAAATGAGATGGAGGAAACAGAGGTTGAAAATTTAGAGAGAGATAACTTAGATTTAGAGGAGGATGAGGAAGAGCATGAGATAATTCCGTCCTTGGAACATAGTTTATCCATACCCGACGAAGATAAAGCCGAATATACCGTTTCAGCTCCTGAATCAAGAAGAAATTCATTGGCTGAAGAATCTAATACGTTTAAACCACATTTAAGTCTCGCAGAGAAAATGGTTCCTGCAAAGTCATTAGTTTATAAAAAAGGTATTTTTGTTTTCTTTTTCTGCAATATACAATTAATGGGTAGTTGAGACAATTAAGAAAATATAGTTATCCAGGGTTTTTTATTAAGATATTTAAATTAAATTATGTTTGAAAAAAATTTAAAACAAATCTATTTATGTACTAATGTTGAATAAGTTCGTGAAGATTTGTTTTAGCTTATAAATTTATTAATTATCATAAAATCTTGTGAAAATGATCAAATTGTAATATAAATTCATTTTAAATTTTATATTCGAAATAGCCACCATTTGCTTATATTACATGGCAAAGACGAAGAGACGGAATAGATAGTTTCTTCAGAGATATTAGCTAATTTCCTGGATGAGAGCACGCTTTAGAGTATCTTTGGTGAGATGGTGCAAGCCCTGGCCTTAAGGATGAATCGTATAGAAAAGTACATGGGATTCAGGTCAGGGCTGCTAGGAGACCCACAAATTGTTGCTCTAAGAGGCCTTGAAATTTGTTTTCAACAGTTACACGTTTTTTGCAGTGCTAGAGGGTGCCCCGTGTTTGTGAAAAATGTATGGGACATCATCGGGGAAAGTACTTTTAAGGTTTTTGTCAACCAACATGGCCTTGTATACGTGTGGGTTGATCTTCACACCCATCTCAATGTAAATGAGGGGCATTTTCATTCCGTCTGACATAATAGGCCATCACACTGTGCGGCTTCTAGTACCTGCTACTGATGTGGTGCTCCTAAGGGATGCTGTCAATGGTCAGACCAAAAAACACAGTAATTTTTGGAGTTGTGGATGTCCTCAACAGAGAACAACTTTATCCTTACTATCTCACCCCAAGTGTCTCTTCGTCTCCGCTATTTAGTCCAAGCAAAAAAGTTTTTTTCATAATCAATTTATACTAAAATTTGATCACTTTCACAAAAGTTTATGTTAATTCATATATTTATATTGAATTTATAAACTAACACATATTTTCCCAAACTTATTCATCTCCCTGTATGTACATTGTACACTATGACACCAATCCAATCTTTTAAAGTTCTTAATCTCTTACTCCTGCCTTTGTATTATCTTAATAAAGTATTCCATCCATGGATAATCGTAATAACTAAAGCGAATTTCAGTTCACCGAGGAAAAACTCCTTATTACTTAAAGAATATCCGTTCTACTATTCATCAAACCTTTACGTCCAATCTTAACTACGATAAAATATGTTTACCTAAACTTCGAAATGATTCAAGTACGTAACCCCTACACAGAACACGAGTTTTTTGACACTCTCCTTTAGATATCAACGATCTATTTCCCTATATGTTGTTCCTATTATAAGATTATTGTTCGTGTACAATTGCCTGTGTGTATGTGTGTGTTGTAACTCTAAGGTCAATGGAAAATATTCCATTTGAGAACATCTAAATAATTATTTCAGAAGGTGACAATGATAGTGGTGTGGATGAAAGCACTCAAAACTCTGGGATATCTTCTTCACCGAAGAAAAATCTCTCCGGAGGTGCAAATAAATCAACTTTTTCTCCCAATGGATCTCCTTTAAAAAACCGTAGCGGGCGCACGACATTAAAGCCGCTAAGTCATGCCCCACGTTTTGCAAGGAGTAAGTCGGTTCCTAAGCCATTAAGTAGCTTTAGCTTCTCTCAACAACAGACTCCTGAGCCCATCAAGAAAGGTAAAAAGTGTTTCATCTTTGCAAATTGCATGCATGTTTTTCAAATCTTTAGTACCTATAAATATATATTGTGTCGTTTCAGTCCCTATTTATTCGGTCCAATCCAGTGTTAGGATCGGTCCTATCAGTCCTTATACTGGTCCTTCAGACCCTTGGTCCGTTGGCTTGTCAGTGCTAGAACTGATATAAAAAAGAAAATAATCTAGGACCAAACTTTTTAAGTATTAGGACTGAACTGGACTGGACCGAGACTGAACTGGACGGAACTCCAGTCTTCAATCTTAACAGGATTGACACAACACTAAATATCGAATAATCTGCTTTGATATTCTTAACCTGAGTCTGTACTGGTGTTCAAATTATGTAGTTGAAATCCCTTAGTTTGTTTTCAGGCTCGTCATTTCTACATAGTATTGCGTTGTAACTTTTGGAAGCTATCCCAGAGACATAATGTAAAGATTAAAATCGTCATTGATTTTGCAGAAATAAAAGTCAACTCAAGAAGGACAATTTTGAAAACACTCTTTGCAAAATTTCCTTACATAAACCATTGACTTTTTTTTTACTCAAAAACCTATTTGTGTTGAATGATTCTGATTTTTAAAACTATGTCCCCATGATAGTTTGCCAATAAATTTACAACACAACACTCAAAGATACATAAATGAGACTTATGTACCTTGCACAATTTTTTTTTTTTTTTTTTTTTTTTTTTTTTTGCATGAAATTGTATGACATATGTGGTGAGTTAACACAGAAACAATCTTGAACAATAATTAAGAAACAAGGTAATGCCCTAAAAAAATCATCTTTTTACATACACGCATACAGTCTAATATTTATTAGATCTATTTGGGCTTTATATTGAAATTTCTGGGACGAGTTGAGGCACCCAACAATTTTAAATATTGTTAAAAACCCTCCTTTGATGAATGATACTTACTTCGGCTCCAAAATAGTATTTCTTATAAAATCTATTAAGTTCTAATTCTTTTATTGTGACAACGAATCCTTGATACTTTAAGTTTAATTTGGGGAGCTTCCAAAGGATTAATTTAAATAGGTTATTGATATAAATTAACGATAATTCATCTATAAATACAAATGTATTCCCAGCTCCATTTTGAAAAACAAAAAAATTACTAGCTTGTTTTTTTGTTAATGACCCACATAACCTTTATTTTGTTATAGAACACTTAGACCCGAAAGTACGACCTCGACTTAAATTCAAGAGACCTGAAATACAGTGGTGCCATAAGTTTCTACCTTAAATTTTAATTTTTAAGTAGATTTGGTGCAATTGGGCCCAATTGGAGTGACTAACGTCCTGTTATTTACAAATTTGTATGTAATTTAATAAAATGTTGGGACTTAACCATATTTTTTCAAATTGTAAAAGTTTGTTCGATAGGCGAATTCACAATTTGATTTGCCTATGTTGCAAAAAAAATAGATAACCGTATGAATTTGAGATTTGTATATTTTTGACGAAAACGAAAAGTTATTTTCTGAAATGTAATAGGGCACAATTAGTGTTGTGTCAATTATTATATATTTTTGGTTCAGAATATTCTTAAGATCGGTCCTTTCAGTTCTTGGGAACGGTTCTTAATGCACTCAGTCTTTCGGACTGTCAGTACTTGAACTGATTAAATAAAGAATAAATAAAGTTGATTGACGTCATGAAAGACCGAATTTTTTAAGTTTTAGGACTGGACTGAGACTGAATTGGACGAGACTGCAGTCTTTAGTCCTAAATAAGAGCTGCCACAACACTGACCACAATGTTCCTAAAAATGAATCGCCCTTACAACACTTTTAGATTATGGTTTTGATATTCGAAATATCAAACAATGCATATGTTTATCAACTCAACCTACAAAACAATATATGTATAGGTTATTCAATTATTTTAGTTTCAAAGAGAAAAACAATATATTGAAAAATTATACCCTTTTTTTTTTTTAAATTCCAAACAAGTTTCATATTCTTTAGTAACGCCATTATTCTTTTTTTTTTTTGCCCAGCTGAATGCCTTGGCTTGGAAATTTAGCCCAATTTCATATGTTATTGAATTGTTCTGATTTGTAGATGATATTATTTACCAGCTAGTTTATCAAAAGATATATAAAGTCCCTCTTTTAAGAGATTACATCTCTTTATACTATTGTCAGAGGGATATTTGAGTTTTTCACCCTTTTGCTAGGTTCTTTAATTATATAATAGCTATATAACGAATGATTACAGGTAAGAGTTGAACCTTAAGTTATTTTAAGAGTATATAGATGACTGCATGGTATTCAGATGCGACCTGTATCTCTTTAAATGTTTTATAAACCATTGGTATTTGTCTAATACTTGATTCACTGTTTGGGTCATTTTGATGCTATGAATTTAATTTAATGTGTTGTTGCATAGTCCAAGCAAGAGTTAGAATTGTATTTAATCCTGCATGAAGTTAAATAATTAACAGCAAGGCTCGACGGTCGTTAAAATTAGCCATAAGCCAACAGTGAAAAATTGTCTTGCCCAGAATACTACAAATATTGATTTATTTTTAGATTAGTATAGATGTACTTTTGTTTTAAAATAAGGTAAGTTTAGGAAGTACAAAAAATAAAGTCATATATTTTCTGGGAAACACAATTTATATTAAAATAAAAGTACAACCAAAAAATTGAAGTTGTAACCTAACAATTATTATTCATGTTACATAAAATGAGATTCTTTCTTAAAACTAGCATGAGCTTTATGTTCTTCATTTCAAAGTAAGTAAGCTACTCTGTTTGTCTCATCTTTATCAGAATAGCCATTTAAATTCTCTAATACTGGTTGTTCAGGTTGCACCAATGGATCTTCTGCAGAGGTTCGTTAAAAAAAATATCCGAACAACAAAGGAAGTGAAATATTACGAAATTTGTCTTTTTAAAACATATTTTACATAAACTCACTTATAATATTTTTTTTTTTTTTTCAATGTCTATTCGACGTATGAGACGTTGCCCCAAGGTAGTACATATGATGGAACCCCAAAATATGTGGTATTTAAGATAAGGCTAGATACATGCCACCATGAACTAGTCCAACTGTTTTTAATAGCCACGGGCTAGTGTGGCTGTCGAGTCCTGTTACTGATAACTATTCTCCAATTTATCAGTTTTCAATCCGAATAAATCATCTAACTTTTTTTAAATTTTACTTTCAGTCTCCATGAATAAGATCAAAGTTGGAATGACATCCTCACCCAATTTAAAACAAATTCATAGTAAAATTGGAAGCTTAGAAAAGGCTCATCATCGTCCAGGTGGTGGAAATTTCAAAGTAGAGAGTCGCAAATTGGATTGGAACAGCTCATCAAAAACTAACGCCTATAATAAAGGATATGTTCCCTCTGGCGGAGAAAAAAAAGTAAGGGATTGGGTTTTCATACATTTCTGATTCATTTATTCCTAACAGATTGAGGTCCAAAAACTGGAATGGAAAGCACAGTCGAGGATCCGATCTTTGGATAATGCTGCTCATAGGCCTGGTATTCTTTTTTCTTTTCGCTGTATTTAACATAGGTCTTATTTTTTTTTATTACTTAGGTGGAGGTAGCAAAAAAATTCAAGTGCATAAAGTGGAATGGAACGCCAATTCTAAAGTTGGTTCAAATGATAACGTTAAACATAGACCTGGTGGCGGAAATGTTAAGGTAATTTTATCTTACTTAATGTAAAAATATTTACTTATCTTCATGATATGTTATATAAATATAATTCATGTTACATATTGCAGCAATATTTCAAATTAAGAATTTTTTTAGATATTGATTTTCATATGAAGTAATTCGTCAATAATCCGATTAGAGGATTAGTAAAATTTATGATGGTATGTGGATATAAATTCATACACGAATTAAACGCTCAATAATGCATTCAGTTTTTATAACAAAAGAGATAATTAATTTAAATATTAATTATCTTATTTTTGGTCAAATGACGAATTTATGGTTTAATTTATTATTTAAAAGTTATCGAACTGTGGATTTGTTGAAGGTCGAACATTCTTTCCATAAATATAAAAAATCAATTAAAAAGATAAATTATTAATCAATTTTTACTTATTATTTTTGATATTAATAGTTTCCAGCAATTTATCCATAAATAAAGGGATTCTATTTCTACTCCGTATTTCTGTGTAAGGCCTCATATTTACTAATTTTATATGATTGAAGTAGATGATAGACTTTTTTTATGATTAATTAACAAGTGATTGGCTTCTAAACATAAATAAATTTAAAGTATTGCACTCTGCCTTCTCTTCAAAAAAAAAAAAAAAAAAAAAAAATCAGTAGCTGCCGTTCGTGTGTGTTATTTGTAGTTTTTTAAATGGACCTTAATTATAAATTAATCCATCACCAAATAGGTTGAATGCAAAGTATTAGTGTGTGTGGCTCAGAGTTTATGGGTGAAAGTGCGCTCATTGATTTAAAAAAATTAGCAAAAAAGGGGCTCACGGATTTATAAGGTGAGCCAAAAAAAATTGCTCCTTCGCTCATTACAATTTTGAAGAAAATTTATTTTCTAAAAAAGTAATTGCAAAAATAATTTGAGTGCCCGATTGATTTGGAGCGCAAACATTGATTCTAAAAATTTCTTGAGTAGCACTAATGCTTTTCAAAAATGTAAATCGACTTTTTTGATGTCTTTGAGTGCATCTGATGTATAATTTTGCTTACATAAATTGTTTATTTAGAGCTTATATATAACTAAAAAGCCATTCACCTCATTCCTGACTAAAATAAATGGGACTATTGATTTTCTTGATTTTAATCATCAATTATTTGCTGAAACAAAGTGGGTTGTTTCCATGTTAACAAAATATTTATTACAATATGATATATATTAATTGTGCCTTCCCGTAATCGTAAGTACAATAACTTTTGCGATATAAATAGGAATAATGGAGGGGTCATTTTTGCAAGTCTATAAATAAGTTCTAAATTTATGGATATAAGGATTGCTAATCGATGAAAGTTGGGATATGCAAAGTATCTTAAGATAACAAGATATTGATTTAGATTGCAAAAACATGTTGCACCAGATTTAACCCCTGTTTATTGAAAGGAGCTAGGGTTACACCCCATCCCCCTCAAACGACTTGAGGTATCATTCTTGTCTAGGGCCATAAATGGGATGAAAATAGGTTCATAATAGCAAATACTAGGGTCATCACGATATCAAAATTTGAGGGTTTTTTTAAAGGTTGAAATTTGTAAATCTTGTTTTGAACGAAGTTCCTAATTCTTGAGTTACTAGTACCTAGTTTGTGTGTAATTACCTAGTAGGGTGGCCCAAAAACTAAAAAGTTGGAAAATCGAATATGGCTAGTTATATTTCAATGTTATGCATAAAAATAAGCATACATACCAAATTTCATGTGCATGGGGAAACGTTTTTAGCTCCCGAAACAGGATTCAAATATTAATGTCCCATATTATTTTATCATACTTCATTTTTTAGTAATCATTGCATAGTTATTCGAAAAATTTAAGTTTAATAGTGAATAAATTATCATATTTTAAATTGGTATCATGTTTAGAAGAGTTTCTTAATTATAGACCAATGGTTCTCAAACTTTTTTTCATTGGCTTACCCCCTTCGTTTTTTTAATTTTTTTGTTTGTAGTAAATAAATATGAACAAATCAAAGCGAGATTATTCATTTACTAATGTAAAATTAACTGATAAGCTCTACAGAATCTTAATTTCGGAACCAAGTAACAAGTATTTGGGACATTTTACACCAAATACTCGAACAGCTCGTTGCTTGTGTGATGGAATTATCAGCTTTTTAAGAAAAAAAACCATTAGATTGACTTCTATTGTAGCAACTGGATATGATGGAGTTATAAGGTTTTTGGAAGAATAACTTCAAAAACCTCATTACTGGTTTATTTGTATGCTGCATCCGAACAAACTTCCTCTGCGCCATTTAATTACAGAGATAGATGCAAAAATAGCTAGCCCTCGTGGATTTTCTGGACCCATAGATAAAAGGCTTGCAATATGTTAAATTTTGCCAATCGTTGCCTTTGTTCCAATTTCAGTTTCTCTTGCATTAAAAAATTATAAAGAATTGAGTATAAATCAAAAATATTTATATTAAATTCATCATGCTATATCGAAAGGACATATAAATCACGCAAGATAGCTTACTACTGCCAATAGGATTTTACGTCTGTATGTTTCTGAAGAAAATGCTTCTGATAACTTTGTCTGTCTAGTAAATTTTGTAAGGTTTGTTTCACCATAAATAAGAGTTCATTTGTAAAAGATGGGGCAAAGTATATACTTCAAGCAATAAAATTGATTACAAATCAAGAAGAAAGAGTTCAAATAATTGATATACCAGTTATACAAGGAAATGCTCATTTTTTTTCATTCAGAAAATATCTTTTTCAAGGTATGATTTGTGATGATAGACCTAAGATTTGAAAAACTGCACGGAAAAGAATTCGATCTTCACGAGCTAGTCCTTCAAAATCGTGCCCTAGTGTTTTTAAAATATCTGGGTTAAATTTTAATTGCAGTCAATATTATGGAATTATTGACTGGAGCAAAGTAGAGGGGACTGAATCCCCCTTTACAAAATATTTATCCAGTGAGCAAATTGGTAACTATATCAATGAGGAATGATGCTCATTCTAGAAAAATATCCATTATCTACTCAAGCTGTCTAAATAGAAGTTAAAAATGTGAAAGAAGCATAATCAAAAGATTTCCACGACGTGACAAGAGATGGTGATATATTTGCAAAACTTGTATCAAGTTTTGCGTATATCTCTGTTTGATTTAAAAAAAAGACTATCTTTAAGTTTTCAGTAAGTTATGTTTATCGTAATTAGATTTTTTCTTGTATATACTATATAATCGTTTATTTAGATATTGGTATAAGTACTATATATGAATCGTATATATGTATGTGTTATTGGAATTAATCAAAATTCTGAATATTAGTATTACTTAGACTGATAAGTTATTGTTATTCTTCATATTGGGAAAAATGTACGAATAATAAGTTTACTTTGATTGATTCTCATGAAAAGAGCTGTCGTCAGGCCAATTCGTCTCAATGCTATTGGTTACTCAAATAAAAAATATTTTTTTCTGTAACTACCTATTAATATGATTAGAAATAACTATAAAAATATAACTAATTTTTTTTAATAGATTATTTTTGGATATAATAAAAATCAACATTTTAGCAAAATTATAACATAGAAAATTTTAATCGAGTGTCAGCAGCTAAAAAAAATATTTTTCAGAGCTGAAATTATGCATACTGTTTTTCAACAGTACGTATCAACTTTTTATCACTAGCCATTCATCAATTTCCAAAAAAGTGGTTTTACGCTCTTAAAATGGCCCGCCCTATTACCCAGTGGCTTTTTAATCTTTTTATTTACATCTTCATCAAATAGAAAGAAAATTAAGCTGCTGATAATAAGAGTTTTCAAACTTTAAGAAAAGTACCAAAAAGTTGAGAGCCACTTTATTGATGAGTAAATATCATTATTTTGAAATTAATAATTTATGTATATATAAAATGATTAATGAAAATTTCGCCCACTTAGGTTGATAATCAATTATAATGTTGTAAATTATATGATATATTTTATAAATAAAGTTATAATTATTGTACTATTGCAATCTGTTTTGAATGTTGAATTGGGTAACATGGAGCTTACATGCAATCCAGTTTTTTAAATATAAGTTCTTTAAGTTGGGAAACATGCTTTTTAATATATGCCATAACCTTGTTCATTGAAACTTGGAGGACTGTTTCATGCTTTAAAGTGACTTGAGTGACTGACGAAAGTCCCACCTTTTCTAATCATAGGGTTTTGCCAGGTTCTGATTAAAATGACGTACAGTCTTTTTCTTAAATTTGGACTATAGAAATTCCACGAAACCACCATCATCTAATCTCTCAAATTAAAAAAAAATCAGGTCTTTGACCCAATTTGGGATTTCGCTTAAAGATTAAAAAAAATGAATTATATGTATTTTCAATTTATAATAATTTATTGTAATATTTATTAATCAATATGCTAAATGCAATACTCTATATTAATAATGACCGCTCTTAAAAATAGCACAAAGTGTGTTGATGTTAGAATTTAATTGTTATTTTTACAAGGCTTTCAACACTCTGCATATTTCACAATTTTTTAAATAATAAATGGTTTGATTAAACATCACTTTGCACGTTTTTAAATCCATGAGGATCATGGCTTTTCCTTATTTCTCTGTTAATCTCATTTACTTACCTGTATAGGTAGGAATTCCATCAAATCATTGACTTTTTTCTTTCGTTGTTTTTTTCTCTCTACCTATTTTGGATTTTTTTTTTATTTCTTTTTATAGATCATCAATCAAAAGTTAGATATCAATGTAAAACAAGGTAAAGTTGGAAGTCTGGAAAATGTGAAACACAAGCCTG
The DNA here is from genome assembly GCF_016086655.4 of Lepeophtheirus salmonis. Lineage (NCBI taxonomy): Eukaryota > Metazoa > Arthropoda > Copepoda > Siphonostomatoida > Caligidae > Lepeophtheirus > Lepeophtheirus salmonis. The sequence goes on along the minus strand of NC_052131.2, from coordinate 15,464,087 downwards.
GAGGTGGAGAAAAGAAGGTTTTTAATGATGTCGAGTATTTAAAACAAATGAGCGAACATTCTAATATGTCCTCTCGAGTGCATTCTAATACAAACGTAAGTCTATTTGTTTTATTATTATTTGCATTTTTTTGTTGTTTTATTTATATTGTAGAGATCTACAAATTTGAGTACTTGAATTTTTGAATATAACACAGAGGCTGAAAAGTTCCCAGGCTCAACAAAAAAAACACTTTTTTTTTCGTTCAAAATTGAGTGGAGTCCCCATTATAACACTTTTCAAGCCATTGCATAGCTTGAACAGATTTTTCCCCCGTCAAGAAACATTGTAAAATTAAGATAAGATTTTTTTTTATCCATTGTTTTGGAAATAACAAAATTAGCGTCACAATTAGCACAATAACTCAAAAACTGAAGAACAGATTGTCGTGAAATTTTGACAGTTGTCTTTTGAAGGTCGGTGTAACTGAAAATGAGCTGAATAAAAAAACGCCCCCTATAAGTGAAAAACGGGACTTTTTAGCCAATGTGTTATACATAGATGCATGATGTGTAATTTTTCATTTCAGTTACCCTATGATGTTTACAAAAATACATATAGGACTGTAATTTTTGGACTATAGGTTTGATATGCGCACTTTAAATGTACACTCACTTCAACCAACTAATGGGGCGTAACCATATATACTTCTATTAAATTATTTCAACCCAATATACGATTTTTTTAATAAGCCAAAAAACATATAAGAAAGCAAAATAATCAAGTTACTAAAATGATATTCTAACTTTTCATCAGGTATTTACATTGCTAACACAAAAATATCATATATGTGTTGTTGCCTGCTGTTGATTCTTTCGTCTCACTTGTGATGAATTGGCTTTTTTAATAAAAAGACGAAGTAATTAATTATGTTTAAAGAAGGGATGTGTGTAAAGAAAAAACTATCTGAAGATGGGGGGAAAAGGAGAAACGGTTGATGCACGTGATCTTTCTTCTTTTTTATTCATCATTCAATCAGTTGTTAATGTGTTAAAATCTCCTTCTAAAAGAAGAATTATAACCTATTTTTGGTGTAAATTCATTTAAAAAGGCATAATAAAGTAAATACAAATGAATTTAAATATAATTATAATATTTTCCAAGCACTATTGTTATTTTAAATGTGAAGGTTTTGCTCTTTATAGTAGTAATTCATTTTCTTCCCCACTAATCATAGAACAGGCAGCTGTTGTTATCAATGGTTCTAAATCAGTCATTCCTTTAAGTCTCCCTCCTGCCTTCTCCTCGTACTCAAACAAAAAAAAACTATCTCTAGATAAATTATACTTATGATCCGGTTCCAAAAGGACAGGAATACAATTTTGTAGTACATAAAAATATAGATTTGTCTTCTTATTATTTCCATACAGTAATTTTTGGTATCATATACAAATGTATAGATATATAGCTACGCTTTTTATAAAAATTTACTAAGTAATAGTATGATACAGTATCGAATAAAATACCATGTAGGATTTTAATATTATGAAATGTATATATAGGGTGGGGATTATAAATCCGGAACAAGCTTAGACCTCAATTCCTTGGCAACCCTGAGATCTATGCTTATAAAAGTGTGCTCATTAGATTTAACTGACAAAACTGTCTAAGGAAAAATACAAAAATCCTTGAGATCCACTCTGAACACGAATATCATGCAGCCATTATTGTGTGCCTCCATGCTAGGTGCACGTTAAAGAAGGCAAATATCTCCATAGATAATGTGCTAAAGAGCTGAAATTGATATGGACAGATTTGATGGCATTCTAGAATTTTAAATGATTGCAGTTTGTCCGTATTGAGTAATTGAAACTGGATTTATTCAGGAAAACACAACATTTTTACGTCCTTTATGTTACTACTATTAACTACTATTTCTTGTAGAGAGAGTATAATATACTTGCGCATAATAGTGCTGACTCATTCCGGGCTTCCCTTCTCTAGGTAGTGACCAACATGAACAAGAAGTTCCTCATCAAGGTCTTTCCCATATTCAGGCCAGGTTGGAAGCTGTGGCTAAAGAGTGAAGTGGTTGTTGTGTGTGATTTACTTAGCTATGGACCCCGTCATATAAGAGCAAAATATTTGTGAACTCTGAATTAACTTTGGGAAATAAATTGTAATATATGTACATCATACTTAAATTTTCCAGATTTAAAATCCCCACTCTGTATATGTAATTCTTTTTTAAAAATTGTTGAGGAATAATAGGAAAATAAATAAATTTGAAAGTTTGGGGGTACTTACAAGATAAACAACAGTTGGCCTGATTGACTTATTTAGCTAACTACCAAGTGATTTTTGGCCTTTTTTTTTTTTTTTTTTTTTTTTTTTTTTTGTATATTATCTGAAGGAAAGGTTGTGTGATACAATCCAGGTAACGACGTGTAATGCATTGCTCCTGAAATATATTTCAAAACAACAGTGAGATCAACATGATTTAGTGATCATAATTTGATGTAAATAAGAATCGTATATATATTTTTCTTAATGTTTATTAGCTATTAAACGACTTAAAGTCCGAAAATTACAGATTATCCATTGATTTTTGATACATAAAGAATTCAAAAGTTATGCACATGTAGCTTCTTTTTTCTTTGTTTATTCAACAGTAGAAATTGAATGCATCTCGTTTTGTTATCTCTTTAATTTTCTTATGTTTATGTTTTTTCGTTATGTTTTATGTTTTTCCCTGATTCTTAAATGAACAGTCGAGACGTAGAGAATCGATTTCATCTAATCGAAGCTCTGAGGATAGTGGGCCCACTCGTCAAATGACGAATTCTTCCGTGTATGTTTTACCTGAGAAAAAGCCACTCTATAAACCTCATTCCTACCAATCTCAAGTGGCTAGAAAGATGGTAAAATCCCCATTTTATTTTGTGCATGTGTTTCTATTATTTATTTTGTTTTTCGTTTGTTTTCTGTTACTTTCAGTCACCGATGAGTAGTGGATTCTAAATGGATCCTGAAACATGATCATTTACAATCATATTCTTAAGCCTTTAACTACATTATGAACCCTACATTTAAATAGATGTAACCCTCTTACTAAGAATCAAATCATTTTCATTATTTATACTTATTATCCTAATATGTATTTAACTATATTATTTATAACAGGTAGGTGTCACTCTATGTTCATTCAAATATATTTAATCTAAAGACAGACTTGGATATTGAGCTTAAAATTAGCTCTCTTATTTCCTTCCGTTCATTTTTGAACTCTGGAGCACCTCAAATGAGAAAAAAAAATGAATGATTAACCGTGAAAATCTTTGAACAGTCTTCATCTATCCGTTCATTTTTTTTTTTTTTATTGTTCTCCAATTATATTTTTTATCGAAAAGAGCAGACCTAAGATCAATGGCCAGGCAAAGACCACGTGATCATTTTTTTACAAATGTAATTGGTTGCAAGAATACTTTTTTAGCAAGAGAGGCACTGATGCTATCATGAATTACTCCATAACTAACAACGCAACCTCCATGAATTCAATAAGAGAATTCGGCAAGAGAAAAAAATGACATATATAACGAACAAAAGTGATTAAGTGACGTCATTTGTGGAACCTGAAAATGGACATATTGCGATTATTTAATTTTTTTCGTAGACAACTATATTTAGACAAGAATTGATCACATAGTCGTCTCGCTTTTAAAAAAAATTATTAGGAAAGAAATGAACGCCTGAACAGCAAAAATTGAACTATTAAGGAGGAAAATCTTTAAACTGCGTTCATTTAGCCGTTTTTTCATTTCTTTTTTATTGTTGCCAAAATATATTTTAGAAACAAAAGACCAAATTTAAAATCAATGGCCAAACGGCCACCACGTGATCATTAAAAAAAACGGCTGTAAATATACTCTTTTGGGCGATAGTGTATCAATAATTACTCTTTAATTAAACACACAACTTTCATGAATTTACAAAGTGAATTCTACAGTGCAAAAAAATTCAATACGTAACGAGAGAAAATGATAAAGTGACGTCATCTGGGATGCTGAAATTGTACATTTTGTGATTAGTTTTTCTTCGTAGGCAACTAAATTTGGCCAAAAATTGATCACGGGGTCGTCTTTTCGTTTTCAAACAAATGAACAGAAGTAAATGAACACCCCTTGAGCGAAAAATCTTTGAACAGCCTTAATTTAGCCGTTTCTTCACTCTTTTATTGTTCCCAAAATACATTTTAGAACCATAGAACCAAATTTAAAATGAATGGCGAGACGACCACTACGGTATTTTTACAAATTTGATCACGTGGTCTTCGTTTCGAACGGAACGGTGAACGGAAAAAGGGTCCAAGTCTGTCCAAAGTAAAATATCGCTTATTACTTTTCTCTTTTTCTCTTTCAGAGTCCAGAACCTTCAATCTTCGTCGAATCTACTGATTCAAACGGATTGGTGCTGAATTAATATTTTTATTAATTATTTATTACCTATATTTTGTAATTCGATCGGATAAGAATCAACCAAAAGACAATTATGGAACATATTTATATCACTACTAATTATTTATTGGAACACGCATTTGACAACAAAAAAAAAAAATACAAAAATCATTTTGAAAATTATGAACTTCGAAATAAATTCGCTGTGAACATTTTTTTCCCCTTTTCTTGTATACCACCATTAATGTATATATATCTATTTATATATATTTCTTTTTTTTGTATAATGCATTATGAACAATGTATCTTTGTTTTGCTTTGATGCTATTGCACTTTTTTCTAAATTTGATAAAATGTTTATCTTTAACAATGAATGTATATTTGAAAGCCAGCATTTTTTGTATATTTATCACAATCACATCTCATTCACTCATTCACAGTCAGAAAAATCACACTTCTCTTTTGTTCAATCCTCTCTTAAAACCATAATTGGATCTTTAATGTGGTGAGTATTTTAAAAAGGTTTTAAATAACAGAGTACTGCATTTGTCATTCGGTTTTTTTTATTTTTTTTCGAGAATTAAAATTAAGGAAAAGTATTTCTTCCTACATAAATTATCATAAATATTCATACTCCTCAAAGTACTCCAAAAAACTATATAATTTTCAAAATTTACAGGAAGGAGATTACTTTTCTTCAAGCCTAGGAGCGAATCGACTATTGCTTGACAAGCTGGACAAGAACAACATCCTTGGATCAGCGAGTGAAAAACGTGCTAAGCGAAAGAAAAAGAGATTGGATAGCGAAGGAGATGATGAGGCTGACTATGTTGAGAATGGGCGTAATGGCTCGACTACTTCTTCTTTAATCAAGGATGGAGAAGATGAAGAGGGACTCCAGATTGAAGAATAGTTTTTCCCTCATTTCCTTAAATACATTTTTTTTTTTTTTTTGACTTTTACAGTCTAAATATATATTATAAGTACATGTTGAATGTCTACCTAAAATATGTACAATTAATTGAAACACACTTAACAACACACCCTGTATAAATATCTATCTTATGAAAGTATAAATTTATTTACTTAACTATTATGTTTCTTTATATTGAAATATATATACAACTGATTATATCAGTGTTTTATTAGCGTTTAGTGAAAATACATATATAGTGTGCCAGGTAAATGATGGACTTTTTGATAAGGAACAAATAGGGGGAAATTTTGCAAGATTGAAAATATGTACAGCATTGAGGCTTTATCACAGACTTTTTTATTGATACATCTTTCTATTTTTCTTTTCTTTTTCTCGGTGAAGACCTCAGACATGTCCGCCAACTGTTGCTCCAAAGAGGCCTTCAACAGGCTCTCTTCTTGACTACGCCCTAAATTGCATAGTTGAGACAGGGGAACAGTTTAGGGAGGAGGATAGGCTGTTTGTCCATTATGCTTTACCCAAGTCAATAATTTCTGGCCTCGCCTTGGTTGTTGTTGGAAGGAGTTGCCGATGTCGTCGTACATATAAGGCCTTCTCAAATCCTTCACATACCTCCTTACAGTCCAATTAATGATGTTGAGAGACTTTAATGCTACCTCATCGACTTGGCCGGACTTTTGGTGGCCGCAGTGTCCACGTCTTCCATGATCTCGATTTTATCCCTAGGGATCTCTCAAGGCTATGACCTGAAGCTACCATGCTTCTTTATCTTGTAAACAAGACTCCTGGAGCACTCTACGATCTAAATGGTCTCCTCGATACTCAATTGGGCGTGGAGCAAATCAGAAACCCTTTGCCTTTTCGCCTCCATGCTGATAATTGTTGACTTTTGAAAGTTTTTTTTATTTTCCAAAATAGTCATGAGTGGGGGTGGTTTATGAACACCCTCATATATCCTCTTTCTCATATGATCCCTCCTCGTTATCTGATTTTGTATTCTATCAGGAAGGAGAAAAAGCTCATCTAATGAATTTTCTGAATCCAAGAGTTCGTTACAACTTTCATCGAAAGAATGGCCAAGAGTTCAGAGATAGTTGTTGATGTAATTATGAACATACTATGGAAGTTACAAGTGAGCCTCCTCCTCAACAAAATCAAACAAGTGTTTTTCAATATTATGAGAAAAAATATCATAGTCAAATTGAGGGACAGTTCTGTTCAGAGTCAAAAGAGGCTATAAGACAAGGAAGCTATGATTAGTAGAAAAATAAAAAAGCTCCAATCCACATCAAAGTAATGTTTAAATTAAATATATATTTATCTTGAAGTTTTTATTGCTGTCCTTTTATGTAAAAGAAGGTATCTCTTATTTGGGAAATATAAAATCATATAGAATCACCCATCACTATACAGCATATATGGCATAATAACTTGCACGAACTAATTGCTATAAGATTGATATTGATATTATAAAAATAGTAGCAATATCAATCTTATAAGAATTAGCTCATTCAAGTTATTATGGTATATATCAGGGGGTCGGCAACCTATGGCACGTGTGCCACTGCTGGCACACGGAGGCATATTCACTGGCACGTGCAAATTAAAGCATATTCTCGTAGTTTGTGTGTGTGTTTTTACCATTGTTGTTGATAGTGGCACACTCATTAATTAGAAGTGTTGAAGTTGGCACTCCATGTCTCAAACGTACCATGCTATATATGCTAGTATAGTATATGATTTTATATTATAGCCAGGTAATAGGTGTTTAGACCATCTTTGGTGAATGCGTGTTTTTTCTTTCCTGTCCAGTAAACTCTAGAATTCCTTGGACAAACAAATAAAAGGGTATACACTTTACTGGCTATCAAAAATCGATCCTTCTATTGCCTAGTTTTGTTAAATATCTAACCCTAAATGCATTTCAAATATCTCATTATATCTTATTTCGGTGTTGAAGATCAAAATTAACTATTACAATGGAAATAATAATGTATTTTTCTGCTAACTATCCTACTTTTCTAGTCTTAAGTTGATCACAATAAAATACAAATCTAGCCTTTTATAGGGATTTTTAGTACATATTATTACTTTTATTAGATCCAAATATCAGTCTTTATCATTGACATCAAGTAGTATTAAATTCGTAATATATTCTTAAAACCATTTGATGAAGTTTCATAACGATATCTTGAAAATTTGCACATTTTTTATAATACAAATATCAATTTTCAGCCCCCAAGATGGCGTTTTCTTCAATTATGATCCATTTTATGACGTTGGTTAAAATTATCTCTACGCATATATTTCTTTCTCTTTTGTGTATATATTTTAATATTGTTTAAACGGAAGTTTTTTTGCCACCCAACCTCTTACAATTGGTTTAAAACTGGGAATTAAATTAGTTGTTTTTTTATTCAGATAAAAACATATATAAATAATACATAACGCTTGAGGAGATATTGTATCCCAAACTATCATAATTTTTATTATACCTATTCTATAACACAGCATTTTAGACAATAACAATGTATAGAAACTTTGGAGGCCTTGTGGGCACATTACATATACCAAAAAATAATTGATTACATTTCTATTTTGGGATTTGTACAGAAATTATTTTGGGTATATAATCAATTTTTTAAATTATACAAATGATGCATCCTAGTGCAGTAGAAAGATGAATAATTTTCTCTAATTCAAAATACATTTTGGAACAAAAATTCAAATATCTCTGTTTTAGTAAGACCAAAATATATCAACATTTTGTATTGTTTTTTTGCCAGTTAGGAATACACACATATGGATTTTTTGAGGTTTTTAGGATGATACTAACATTATTCAAATTAATAAAAAAATTAGCTCATCCTATTTGCATAGAAAATTATGGGAGTTCATAACTGATTTATTGAAGCCATCATTTATTCTGTGGAGACAAGGAAAAAAACTGAACAACATATTTGAATAATTGTTTTGTCGAATGAAATATGCAATAAAACTTCCCTATGTCTATAAAAACTATTATAAATGATAGTATTGCATAAAATTTGTAGCAATTTAGCATAAATAACCCAATAATTACTAATTACTTTAATAAATTATGGAAAAAAAATAATTAAATGTTACCGTTTTGGAAGCAATTTCTATCTTTTAGTAAACATATAGGTACATCACACGCATACAATCAACAAAAGCTCTTTTGTATTTATGTTATCTTACACAATACACAGCAAATTTTGTCCGGATATTGTAAAGTTGTTGAAATTTGAAATATATTTTTATTGGCTTTGTTTTCCATCATTTATATTTAATTCAACTGAAAGTACTTAAATATCAAATGTATAAAATATGATATTAGGTAGAATAAAACTATAACATACCAGTTGATACATTTACAAAAAAAGAGTTCCCTTCACATCCAGAGGTATGCCTGTAGTGTCTACTCACTCAACCCCCTTGACCCCTTAATATAAATCTACTCTTTTATTTATTTGATTATATGTACCTTATTTTACAAATGCAATTTCAGTGTGTGAATCTCCAGGAGGATGTTGCCAGTCCTTGTATCTATTATATCTTTATATAGAATTTTTATTTCTTCCCGACGTTCTTATCTTCCTGGCCCCTGGCCTGGCGACGAGTTTAATAAAGAACACTACAATACCAGTGCCCCAAAGAATTCAAACATGGATAACTTCGTATGTATATTTTGTGTACAAGTTGCGATTTATATACAAGGGACAACTTATATAAGAATTGTACAAGTTGCGATTTATGTACAAGGGACAGCTTATATAAGAATAGTACAAGTTGCAAATTTCTTCGTCTTTAACTATCTTATTAAATTACAACATTGATAATTCTAATTAACAGCTATCAATTGATACTATCATTTCATTTTTATAAATCCAAATCGCATGGTAGTTATTTTGAAAATATTAATAATATAACTCTGGGCATTTGAACTTACTAATGTGCCACATAATACTTATACATGTGACATGAACTATTAAATAATGAACAAAAAAGAAGAAAGAGCACACGCATCAACCGTTTTCTCTTTTCTAATCCCTGTACTTGGTTTTTTGCTTTACATACATCCCCTCTTTACATATAGTATAGAGCAGGAGTTTTCAAAGTGTGCAGGGAGTGAGTTTCCTTTCTAGATAATAAATGCTCCCCATAGGGGCCTAAATCAAGTTACTATTGCCATCTCGCTTTTTGAAATACAATAACTTTGAAAAGTTGTTTGATCCCTGAATATGATTTCATCAAAATATGGCGTCAGAATTCAAAAGGGATACTAACATCACTTTTGAATTGTTTATGACACGCCTGAGCTCCTTTCTCAAATACAATACAAGATTTTCAACATTTTCTTTTTCTTCTGTTAGTTAACAACTTGTTTACATTTACCAATATTTTTCTTCTGCTTTGACAATTCTCTTGAAAAACTTTAACGCCATTTGATGGAGTTTGTTTAAGATTTATGGGAATTTGTCAATTTTATGTAGTAAATATATCAACTTATAGCTCCCAAGATGGCGTTTCTTCCAATTTATGACGTCAGTGAAAACACTGAATAGGGATGTTTGATGTAATAATCGGTAGTTATTTCTTCATAAAATATACAAAACTGTCAAAAGATTTCATCATCCAAATTTTATTTTATATTGACCAAATAAAAATTCCTCATAATATGAACCATCATCAATTTTTCGACACAACTATTGATTATATATATTTAGGACTAAAAGTTTTAAATACAAATGCCATATTTATCCGTGTGATCTTATATAATCAACCATATCAGTTCTGTGACATGAAATGTTCAATTTTCCAAAAAAAAAAAAACGTGTATCTTAAATTTTCAAAGATTTATCGAATAATTATTAAATAATTTTGAATAAAATTGGGTCATTTTATCCGAAATAGCCTTTCTTAGAAAAGATTGATCTTTTCCTTTTTTTTAGAGAATGGCATTTATTAATTTTTTTACAAATGTTTTTTTCCTTGATTCTTGGAAATATTAAATTCAAAATCCTCTTACTGAATATAAAGCATTGAGAAATATCCATCTTGGAATATTCTGATTAAAATCTATATCCATGATTTATTAAAGGGAGACTATCCATAATTTGACAATCTTCTTCTATATATTTAATTATACAGTGATGGTTTCAGAGGTCCTACCAGTACTCATCCAAAAATTTCGATATTTGCCTTATCCAAATTATTTTTGTAAACGTTCATTGGTGTACTGAATTGAGTACAATCATTTATTGTCCATTTATAATATACTAGTGGTTGTATCCGGGATTGCCGGAGTAATTAGGCGTGGGCTAAAAAAGCACATTTTGTATGAATAACTTAAAAAATAACTCCGCAAGAAATCCTCAGTGTTAATCTCTCTTTTTATGAGTACACTCACGCGTAACTACTCAATACTTATATCAATTCACATGTATTCTCTCTTGAAGAATGAAAGATTAATAAAACTAGTTGAAGGGGGAAAGGCTAGGATGACTGATGTGTAGTCTTAAAACTACTAAAAAACAAATAAAATTCAGTTCAACATACCAGCGTTTATATTCATTCAAATCTTAGCATATACTGAAAATGAACATGAATATGATCCACATAAGAGATCAATAGAAGAAACCGTCTCGTTGTATACATGGCACACCCTTACACTATTTCATTAATACGATTACATTATTATTCATTATATAAAATAATAATCTACATCAGGGAGCACTATATACCTCAATATCTCATTGATGCGACTAAATTTTTATATCTTAGATCAAAATATGTTTATGTGTACAACGTTGAGCATTATATACAGTGCATTGTGATAGTAACATCGACTAATAGGTTGATTAGTTTTAATGAATTTAAATCCAAATTGTAATTCAAGGACTACTAACGACAAAGACTTTATACGTTTCTTATTTATTGAAAAATAGTAGATTCTTGAAATTAACTTATTGGGTTGTTCAACTCATCTTTGGAAGAACCACTTGGAGTCAAGAATACTTTAAATTTAATTATCACATGCATTAAGTCTCAAATAATAATGAGTAACAAAATTAAAGGACTTTTGTGAGCAGGGGGCTCAACTTCGTCTGAAGTCTTTCTCTAGCTAGTAGCTAGTATTGCTTGGACGGATAATCATAATTATTATTCAGAGAGGTTTATTATTTTTCCGCAATGTGGCGCTACTTACTGTTGATGTGTTTACAAACGAATATAAGTGAACAACGCACATGCCCTATAATTATATAATTTACGACGTCAGTTAATATGTTCCATAGGTATAAATCCAGAGTGGATGTAAAGGGGCATGCCCCCCCCCCTTCTGAAAATCGGCTCTCCTCATAGAACACAGTGAAAAATAGATATACTGTTATTCTTCTTTTTTTCATGTTTATTGTCCCCCAGCTGGTATTTTCGTACCTGCGTCTACGTACCTATTTAATTTGAGTTAACTAAATTGTTATAATAATAATTTATTAACAAGTGTAGCTACGAAAACTGTAAAGACTGGCAAAAAAACATACAGTTTCATGTTTCTAAAATAATAATTAATGTTGTGGGAAAACATTTTGAATTTCATTACTAAAATAATTTACGGGAAGTGTTATGTACCTTCAAGGAGGATGCAACAACTATTTTCTCAAATTACATTCTTTAGCTCAGAAATATCTAACCAAGAGGAATCCAGACATAAATCTTCTTTTTTAATTATTCAAAATGTATTAACTCACTTATTTGAGTCGTAAATTTAAACAAAATTACATATACATATTAAGACTTAAGGTCTGTATTTAAGAGCAATCGTAAAAAAGGTGATTTAAAAATCTAAATCTTTCTTTATTAGGGATGCATCGGTCCAAAGATTTGAGGTCTCCTCATAAATTTTAAGGGCGAATAAATTTCCCATTGGTTCTAGAGCTCTTACTTCCCTAGACGACTACCCTCCATCATTTTACCTCTGTAGATTTCACTCCCCGAGTCTTCTACACACTAAACAATCTCCAGGATTTATCCTACATATATTGCAATAAATAGCAACCATACAAACGTAATTCTTCATTTAATTTAATGACGTAATTATAAGTGATGTATCGGAATTCCTTTGACGTCATCTATTCTCAATGCGGTTTACTTAAGCTTCATTATTTCTAACTTTATCTGGGATTTGGTAATCCTTCAATCCATTTCATACTATGAGCAATATTTATTTTTTTAAATCTTTTTTTTCCCTTGTATTTATCTACTTGAGCACGAAAAAGCTCGTCTCTGAGGAGGCAACTGTAACATGTAGAGTGTAGGCTATCCTGAGAACTTCCCAAAGATTTAGGCAAGCTCACATATTATTTTCTCATTTTTTATAAATAAGCGGTAAAAAAAAAGGCAATTAAAGATTTGACCTCGGCCGTTTATACCTTTATTAAGTAAAAATGATCTCAACTTAACTTATCTTTGCATATATCTTAATAGAAAAGGGATCCCGAATACTCAAGGGTTCAATTCCCTTTAAATATTTTGCCTGGGCCTCTCTGATGAATTTAATCTTTTGCCTCTCCTAATTAGTAATTACTTTTTGATTCAAAATCAACAGTAGTATTGCCCAACAACAGCTTCTAATAACTATAATAGTTAATATTAATCAACCCATTAAGACCAAAGGTTTTTCCTTTTTTTTAATATGAACAGCTCGTTCTTTTAAAATGATAATTTTTCTTAATAATCAATTAAAGTCTCAAAATTATCTGATATTGTAAGTCTCAAAATTTGCACATATATTCTCTGACTATTACTTAACAATTAAGTATTAACATGCAAAAAGGTATGCCATACCAAAAATTACAAAATTAACTCTTTTAATTGTTGTCCAAACAAGAAGAAAAAAAGCCTTCCTCATATCGAAATGATATTTTTAAACATATAATGGATTTACGTGGCTCATAATTTGTACAAACATGATATATCCCCTTTTTATTCTTCTAATATACTATGTCTATAGTATAATATTATAGTTATGTGTATGTATGTCACACAGATTACTAAGTTTGCCTTAGTGTAAAATCTAGTTTGTTTTGGTATGTATTAATAAAATAATTCGAAATAAAATCTATAATACGAGTGTATCATATTCATAGTATCGTATAAAATAAAATAAAAATTATGTCTATAAAAAAGTAAAAAATGTCGTCATTCCACGTTTAAAATGTGAGGCGCGCCAATTTTGAACTTGCTCTTATAACTACAAATATTAATATTGAAAGTACTTCATATCTGAACAATATAAAAATAACGAATATATTTGTTTCATCATGAGCGTCGTTAGCAAAAACTAAAGTTACAATAAATTAAATATTCATGGAGATATTACATGTTTAAACTGGTATAAGTAGAAATGTAGAAAAATCTACACTTCGGTCTTATGGGGTTAAAGACTTTAGCTCTATCTGTTGCTAGCTGTCCTTCTCAATAATATTGATAAAAAAGAGTAAGGCGTAAAAAGTTTGGCGGGAGGTAGATGGCTTGGGAAATAGAGTGTTAGGGGGGGGGGGGAGAATTTGTATTACAAAGTAACGTCATCATAGATACCAACCAAAGACCAATCAATCAACACCATTTTCTATAAAAATAAGAATTAGGCCTAATTTAAAAATATTATCGTGCTTGAACGATACTTTTAAAGTTTTACTTAGCTAATTCAATTGCTAAACTGATATAATTACTACATATAATAGGTAGGACGGTGCTAATGTTATGTCCCTGATGAAGGACTAATACAACCTTAGTTTTTATCAATCTTGTCGAAATTGATATCATGAAATAAAAACTGTGTATACCTAGTTCAGTTTTTATAAGAATATCTTGAAATTGGATTGGTAATGAAGGTATCAATTATAATTGGATTTAAATACTCATTTTAGAACCTTTTTACTTACATGTTTCGCTTTTAGGCTAAACTTTATGTTTTTGACAACATTATCACCTTTCCTGCGAGAAACAATAGAAATACCATATTGTCGAAATATCAATGGTTATTTAACAGATTGCAAACATCTTGGATTTTAATAGTAAATGGTAATTAATATTTCTTTAAATATGTATTCAAATTTATATTTATTGGTACAAAAAATTACGACAAAAGTATTTCCGTCATAGCTTTCCATATGACACTGTTAAAATATATATAATGATTTTGACACAATTAATTGACAACACTTTTTAAATGAAACTTTTTATTTTATATTAGCGTCATTTCACGTCCAAACATTTAAAAAAATGGAACAATATATCTCAGAATTCGGTAATTATTAACAATATGTAGATAATACTTATTCCTAGTTATAAAAATTTGAGATCATTTGGTTATTTAAATCCAGAGATATTGACGTTCAAAGTTAGTTAATATATAGCAGTCGTTTGGGATATCGTCTGCTTCCTCGTTCTGACTCCTCGTTATTACGGTAACTTATTATGGTTAACAACTATTTTTGTCAAATGTAATATTGCAAAATTTTGTTGTACGGAATTTTATAACACCTCTAATACCAGCTGTCTCAAAATGGTAGATTTTTATATAATAAGGTTCCATAGAAGCGATGCTAGAACATAGGGCCATTGCCTACCTCCACTTTTGAAAATAGAGGAAGTGACTTAAACTAGAGATTCAATTAAGACTCGAGTTCATATTTTGAAGACTGCCAACTCAAATTGATTTCACAATCAAAGACTCGACTTGTAATCGAAAGTCATTTCAATTTTTTTTTCCTGGAGAAAAAGTACACTTTATTTTCTAAGGATTTGAACTGGAATCGATGAAAATATTTAAGAACTTAACTTGGACTTTGTGCCAATACTTGCAACTTGGATTAACAGTATAAGGCTTTTCCCACCTCTGTAAATAAGCTTTAATTTATATCCAAAAAGAGAAGTTATTTAATTTCATCGGTGAAATGAACAAAATCCGTTTAAATAATGATATTTTTCCAGGGGCATCACGTTACAGTCAGTCTTAAGAACCTCTATAAAGAAGATTATTCTCTGTGAATTTAAGAATGTTTTCAACTAGTATTAGCAAGCAAACTATCTCAGATTAACTCCCATGCTTTTGTCATTGACTTTATTAGAGTAACCCAATATTTCATTGATGTTTACATGTACTTAAAAATGTTGCAGTAAGCATAATATGTACATAAAATCCTTGAATCCATTTTGGGGCTTAGTTCAACAAAAAAATAGGAATGCACATCGTACACTGTGTAACAAAGAAATTATTCAAGGATTACTAAAGATTGCGCAACTAATGCTAACTTGAATCCATAAAGCTTACACAAAATTAATAGAACTGTAATCTTGTACAATTCATAATTAATGTATTAAATATTTGTCTAGCAACACATAATTAATTCATTTAATGTTTCCGGAAATGATCATTTAGTTAGTGTCACCGTTTGTGTAGTAGTGGACTCTTTAGCTCTCAATCCTTCGTATTACTTCGACCATCGTAATAAGTAGATTTAATAATTTATTTCGTTATTATTATAAAAGTGGTTACCTCATCTTTTGCTCTATTACCACAACACAGTCACACAACCGCCTTCTTTCTTTGTAGTAATAGGAAGCGTGTACGTAGCTACTAAGAAGCAGAGACTCTCTCACAAAATGCGCAGAATGAAGTAGTCGCTGCTGTAAATTCCAACTTCAAGCACCTAAAAAAAGAAGAAGAAGAGAGATTGATTTGGGCGAGCCATCATCCCTTTCTTTCAAACTCTGTTCCTTTGTGTAATCATTTTGTAGGTCTAGTTAGTAGTGACTGATAAAAATAGTTTTATCCGACATTGGATTCTGGAGCATAACGCGTATTAATATTTAGTTCCATTAGAAGACACTCCCACAACTAGATACATAAATTCATTCCTCCACATTTTGATTCGATTTCTACTTATCCTCTCTACTTTGACCTCATTACTCTTTATTACTAATTAGCAATAGTTACATTATTGTGTAGTTTATTTATCTACTGTATTTTATCTGTGAGCCTCTTTCAGTCCTGCTATATTACAATTAATATTATATATTTCATAAAGTTATATCTTTATTTATTAAACATATTACACCCCAAATGACTGGACATAATGAATCTCCAGAAGTATCCCCGGAATTGGTCTTTACATCATTTAATCAGGACGTAACGTATGTATTAATTTATTTTCGCCATTTTATATCCAGCTCATTTGGCTGAATTTCAATTGTTTTTTTTGTATGTTGATGTATTTGTTTATATTCTAAAGTAATTTTATATCATTTGATGAACATATTTGTACCATATAAAGTGGATTTGGATCGCGTCCTTGTTCATTTTGACAATTCTGCGTAGTTTTGGCTACTTTTTAAAGTTAAGGCGCGCCTTTTTATTTCCTGTTCTTATGTTTCGTACATACACAGACCTCTATTGACGATGAAGTATTATTTATTAACATTGTAGCCTATATCAATTGACTTGTTCATCATAGGGTAATTTCAGTTGAAGATTTCGGTAGATCAATTTGATGATGCATGTTTAGAAATACAGCATATTCAATGTATAACCTATATATATCACAAGTCCCATTTGCTTATTCAACCAATCAGCTCTATTTCATTATATTTCTGCAAACAATTTCAAATGGTCCCCAATCGTTTGCTTTACCTTGTCAGTATATATGTATTTTGACTGACGCAATATATGTATTAAAATGACTATTTGTGACTCACTCCTTCGGAGCAAATATATTTAGAATTCTTCCATGTACTACAACAATTATCAAATCCATTATAGAATTATGTACTTTTTTAAAAATAGACATGAATTCTTTTATAGGTCCATTTTTAACCCATAAAGAGTTTTACCTTCATTATCATTCATGTTTCCAAGGCTAGAATCCTTTTTATAAAATAACAGGTTATACTGTTGTATATTTGAGAATAGGAGGGCGGGCTGAACTCAAGTTTGAATTGTTGTATTTGACTCTGTCGATGAGGATAAAAAATCCAATTTGGATAATTGAAGATCATATATTATTTGAAAAATCATTTTTGCATATGCTGTATACAAGTTTAAGTTGTAAAAGTACGTCTTATTTAATGACCTACTATTAATTGATGTGATCATTTCATTTTGATCTATAAATAATATTTGGGATTTATCATGGATTTACGTGAATAAACCTGTTAGCATTTGACTTTATAATGCCCCACTACTTATTCAAAGCAATTAGTAATTTTCATCTAAACAGTCTACAACTACACCGATTTTCTAAGGAATATTAAATTATTCAATTGCCCTAATCACAAGTATCATTTAAAATTAATCATCTCATTTTTAGTTTGCAACTTGTACCTACAATTTTCTTAATTATATGCAAATTACATGTTTATTTATAATGTAAAGTTTTGTGTAGCAAAACATGTACTCTCGAGCCTCCTGGCCTTCATGATGTCTATCAGAAGGTGGCGTAGGGTACTCATGTATTAAGACAATTCCAAGTCGCCATTCATGGCCTTCCTGATGGTCCTAGCAACCACGGAGAAGTCGTTGGGGAGGCAATTCATCGGTTTGGTGGGGCCCTCTTTGATCACCTTGAAAATCAGGCTTCTGCAGCACTTTACAATGTCCATAATCCTCGCAACCTCAACTTCAGCATCTATGATATCTGAGATGTAAGAAGCCTTTTGGCTTCTTGCTCAGTCATAATGACGATATGAATACATTTATTTAAACAATTTACAGTCTAGCTGATATATGTTACGAGTATGTTTAACTTATTTTGTTCGTTGTTACCATGTGTAAAGTAAGTATGTAATTTAGCAGGTGTGCTGTAGGATTGATTGATTTATATGTCATATAATTCTACACAGAACTAAGCATACATTCATTCATGTGCGAATTTATATTCAAATGCATTATGCCAAGACACACCAATTTAATCGGTTTCCTTCACATAAGTTAGCTTATTTGGTTAAAAGTATTTATAATTAATTGTAACTAATGAAATACCTCCATGGATTAATTGAAAATATTGTGCTTAATGATAAAATTATTTTAACATTTTTTTAGATCTCTTGCTGTTGGGACTACATCAGGTTATAAGCTCTACTCTTTAAACTCCACTGACACACTAGAAACTGTTTATGCCAATGAAGTTGAGGATGCTCTTATTGCAGAAAGACTCTTTTCGAGTAGCTTGGTAGCTGTTGTGAGTCGTTCAGCTCCTCGGAAGCTTAAAGTGTGCCATTTTAAGAAAGGGAACGAAATTTGCAATTATAGCTATCCCTCCAAAATTCTTTCAGTTAAATTAAATCGAGCTGTAAGTCATTAAATCATCATGGTAAACTGTATAATGTATTCATTCAAAATTAATATTGATCTTTCAGAGACTTGTTGTCTGCTTGGAAGAGGCGCTATACATTCATAATATTCGGGACATGAAAGTTCTTCATACCATTCGAGATACACCGAGTAACCTCAAGGGACTTTGTGTTCTCTCAGTTAGTTCTGATAATTGCTATTTAGCTTATCCAGGGCATTCAACTATTGGTGAAATGCAAATTTTTGATGCTGCTAATTTGGTATGTAATTTTAAAAAAATGTCAATTATATTTGAAAATAATGCTAAAAAGTATTTTATTATAATTAGTCTGGAGTTCGTACGATTTTTGCTCACTCTGGTCAGTTGGCAGCATTACAATTTTCTCCATCTGGGACAACCATTGCAAGTGCTTCAGACAAGGGAACTGTTATTCGAGTTTTCTCTGTATCAGAAGGAACTAAACTTTATGAATTACGTCGAGGGTTGAAAAGGACTGCTGTAATTCATAGCTTGTGCTTTTCACTTTGTGGAATGTTTTTGGCATGTTCTTCAAATACTGAAACCGTCCATATATTCCGACTTGAGCAAGAAACTAATCGAGAAACGTAATTTATTTTTTATGAATAAGTGTATAGATATAATCTATATATATTCTTATTTAGTGATCATCTGGGGCATAGTCCTCCATATCCAGATTCTTGGATGGGTTACTTGAGCACTGTCGTTTCTGCTGGTGCAAATTATCTGCCTACTCAAGTCACTGATACATTACTTCAAGGTCGAGCCTTTGCTACTGTTCATCATAACCACTATGGCCTCAAAAATGTCTGTGCTTTAGCCGTGTAAGTTAATTTATTATATCTTGGTAGATGTGTTTTCCTATAGATCAAATTTTTTCTTATTCAATTTTAGTATTAAAAAAGTTCTCCGACTTTTGGTTGCTTCTC
The DNA here is from genome assembly GCF_016086655.4 of Lepeophtheirus salmonis. Classification (NCBI taxonomy): domain Eukaryota; kingdom Metazoa; phylum Arthropoda; class Copepoda; order Siphonostomatoida; family Caligidae; genus Lepeophtheirus; species Lepeophtheirus salmonis. The sequence continues at coordinate 15,444,394 of NC_052131.2, read as the reverse complement.
AAGACGGCTATTTGTATATGTATGGTCTTGACGTAAATGAAGGAGGTGATTGTAGTTTGATTCGTCAATTTCGTTTAACGAACGAACAGGACGCATCTATTGTTGGAGAAGGCGTAGCTTCTGGATCTGATTCTGGCACTGAAGAGAATGCTCCTCCTCAAGTCACTATTACTCATAGTGAACCGCAACAAAGTTATGCTGATCGATTAAAAAACCGCTCATCAAATGAAATGACAGGTAATCTATTACCATGTATGATTTGATTTAATGTATTTATAAGATTGAACTAATGAGAATAATTTAAAATGAAGAATGATCTAACTTATCCCTTTCATTTATTTCATATCTTTTAATATTGGAGGGGAATTAGCAGAATCGGAAAAGTTTCATGAAATGGAAGCTGCAGTACAAGTACCACCAAAGCAAGCCTTCTTTTTGGATGATGATGGTGAATTTCCTCCTGTATCCTCATAAGAATAACGAATGTATTTATCTATAACGTCATACACTCTTAAATATACACATCCATACATGTTAAAATTACATCTGTGATCCATCGTAATTATTTTTTGCTGAAAAAATATTCCAACATTATTACCTCAATCAAAAAGAAGGAAAATGAAGACTCTATGGACGAAAGTATTATATTTTTGTAGACTAGACACAAAATTTATAAATTTTAAACATTTGAACCATTTTTTTTTTTTTTTTTTTTTTTTTTTTTTTTTTTTTTTAAATGGAGAATTCAAATTTCTTGTACCCTGTATTTTCTCCTATAGAATAATTTTTATCAATCATTGTTCAGAAGGATTTGATATCTAAAGCAGTTATTCGTTAGACTTAGTGAAAATAGCATTTAAATACGATAAAATTATATCTTTATTTGATAAAGATTTAAGCATATCATAGTCAAACAAGAACTCAGATACTCCTGCTCTGAATTTAGTATAACGTATCTGTTTCTTTTCATCAAACATCCATATATTTTTAGAATAATTTAACTCTGTACTTAATATAATTTTATTTCAAATCTTCTTGACCTTTTATGACAAATATTTAGTTATAATTAAATAAATAAAAACTATCAACACTTTAATGTAGATTATAGCTGTATACGTTTAAAATATTTTTCTTGTACTTAGGTACAAATGTTAAAAGAATTAATTATATATATTTATTTACCTATTTTGTAGCTTTTCATTTCTGTTGATTCTCTTTTGAGATCATTCTTCCAAGCTTGAGATTTTTGGATCTCTTTTTTCAAAAAATGCTTAGGTTGCATAAAAAAATATTTTTATATCGGGGGAATCCCATAAAAAATGTATTTGTTAAATAATCATGTGATATTTGGGTTGCAGCAAACTATTTAGGGAATTATTGTATTTTTCATTGTGATACATAGGTTGGATGTACATAATATATCAATTAGTAGATAATTATATAAGCAGATATACTTTTTTATAAGGATTCTATCAAATCTGTCTTCCATATCAATTAATTTACCTTACATAAATTACATTTTTTTAAATCTGGGACGTAAAAATAATTAAAAAGAAACAATTTCATTTATTTGCAAATGTATATGACCTACAAGTAAGGTTTTCTGTATGAGGTGTACATTCATATCTTTAAGACAAGATTGACATATTTTGAGCAGAAAATTATTAAGAGTTACATGTAAATAATTTCAATCTCAGCTAATAATTTTCTTTAATTCAAGATTTTTAAGTTCAAAGTCCGAGTAAAGGGAGAAGTCAGTAAAGGCGCATCTTCAAAAGAGTGCGACTGTTATTGACTTTGTGGTGCTGATATCGATTGCATATTTGAAAAAGCAAAACTCATCGATTTTGTTTCAAACTAACTCTCTATAGGGAGGATATTGATTAAGCAGTCAAATCTGGACTTTTGGATCCAATGTAAACATGATAATATAACGTTAAAAAATTTCGTATCTACTCATAAACTGTGGACCTTTGACCTCAAAATTTATTTTTTTTGGTCTTATCCATCTTTAATTGCAAGCCTTTGTACAGTGTTGAATGTTTGCAAAAGATAATATATTAGCACATAATTATTTGTCTATATTGATACTACACTAATCTCGATATTCTGTTTTATACCAATATCATAATCATACCTCTATTTCGGTTTTAATCATTGACTTAAACTTTTCAGGAGTAGGTAGTTAAATTTATTTAAAAAAGAAAAAAATGGATATCTTAGTTTTGGAAATTAATATTTTGACGTAAAATAAAATTTGCAACTAAAAAATAGGAGATACAATCAAAAATAATAATACACTCTTATTATGAGGTGATAAAAACCACTGGAATTTCTCCGAATCCTCGAAAGGGTTGAAATTAACGGAAAGTAATGAAAAAATTGATGTTCTTCTAATTGGAAATAATTTATTTTAGGAATGAAAACATCCTAAGGATGGTGGTTATATGTGTTCTAAGAATCAGCAACTTTCAAATCTAACAGTTCAGAAACTAATAAGCACCTACATATACATCCCAGGGGCTTTAGAGACATCTAAACTAATCAGTGGTTAATCAATGGCATACATTAAAGGATATTATCAAAGGAAAAAAATCTAACTTATGTAAACCCCATAAACCCTGATCTTATTCTTTTGTCCAAGACGAAATCAGATTGTATTTCAAAAAGATCTTCCCTATATTCGGATTTATCTCTTCAAACGGAACAAACTTTAGTGCAGAAAAATTGATATTAACGCTATTAAATATCTTTTATGCAATCAAAAATAGAATAATTCCTTGCTTTTCCTATGACCAGACTTGTACCCATTCATCTTTTTTCCATTATCGTTCATTTTGTAAAAACTTTCCGTTCATTTTTGAATTATTTACTTATTAATTTAATATTTATATAGTACTAGCGCGAACACATTATCTTAAAGATAGTCAAATAAAATCTTTTAGTTATATTTAGTTTGTTTATGTTAAAATTCTTAATTAAAACGATCTATATACATATATAATAAGTAAATTTCTACTGTAAAACCTCCTTGTATACAACATTGTTGTTTTCTGTACATTTGATGTAAATACAATCAAACCTGCACCTCCTTTTGACATTCTTGAAAATAGAACATTGACCATGTGAAAATACTGATTTTGGTAGTAAAGCAATTTTTTTTCAAGTGTTTGACATTGTGATTTATTTATTGTCATTACCATTGCTAACTTGCCATGTTCCTTCTTCAGCCATAATGAAGGTACATAAGACTAACTGGTCTTTTGAGTCCACCTCTATCCATGGCATCCAAAATTGAATTTAAGATATAGTTTTTTACAGTTTCATCGACATAAATAAGATCTTTTTCTGATGAACAGACCGATTCAACGTAAAATTTTTGTTGTAAACATTTGATTATGCCGAAGGTTATCAATCCGCTTATGTAATAAATTACATTTTATATTCTGGTAATCTCATCTAAGTCTGTGATATCTATATGAGAAATCATTCAAAAAAATGTTTATGAATCATCTTCAAAGTTTTGTAAATAAAAGTTGAATGGGAAAATTTCTTTTAATTAACTTAAGGACCTAATGTTCATTTTCAACAAGGATCTAATTCAATTTTGGTTTTTTTCACTCTCTAAAGAATGTCTGCAACTCAAAAGGTAATTATCACCACCAAGTTGATGATACCATCCGAATCTCCTTTCAATGGGGTCATAATTTATTTTCATGAGTAATATAAACTTAACGTGTTTTAAATGTAGGAGGCAAGTCTTCGGCCGATCCTATAAGTGTGTGAATTGCAGTTTATAATGTTTTATTGGATAACTGTTGCGCTTACCAGATATTGTTTTCCATTTTAATAACTATTCTCCGAATGAAATTATATACTATATTTGTATTCTTTGATCGTTAGAAATAGGTTTTCTACTGCCATCCCTGAATTTTATGTCAAAATGTTTCGATGAAACTTTGCAATTCTCCGTTATTTTTACCATAATGATTTATAATAATTACTTGATTAGTTAGTTTATGCGTGTATTTGATGTACATGCTTATTTCCTTTTCAAAGATATGTTTAATGCCGTCTAATTTTGCAGTAAAAGTAATTTTTTCTTTTTCAAAAGATGGGAAGACGAACTTTGACGACATAAAAAATTATTATAGAAAGTTTTGAAAATATGTACTGGGTCAAATGTGAATATTTTTTCTCCCCATCATTTTAAAAATAATTTTTAATATAAGGTACCTTAATTGATAATTTATCCAAGTATAATTAAATGAATATATTTACATATTATTATCTCCTTCTATTTAATATTTTTTGTGTTACAACTTGTAAAATATTAAAAATAGTGCATACTCCTTCTATAGAGCGATCCCTGCACTATACATAAATTTGTGCAGTTGTAATATTTATAATTAATTTTCTAACACTTGTCTATAGTTTTCGTTTTGTACATAGTTCAACTTCAAGATTAATAGAAATACTGTATTTCTATTAACCTTTGTTCAACTTTATATTTAGAATTTGATTGACACAGAGCTCCATTGTACGTTCGTACAAAATAAAAATCGTGTGGTTAGAAATGAAAAGTGGCATAATGTATAGACAGTACCTCATTGTGATACATCAACATCGGCTATACAATATTCTGTTCTCACAACGTGAAAGGGAGGACCCAAAAGATTATGGTGGCGCCAAGCTTAGTTAAAATAACAAGATTTTTTGAAATACAACTAATTTTAGAGGCACTATGCAAATATTAATCCTTATGTACATAGGCGTCATAAGTACAGATCTGTTAATTCCTTATTTTTTGTGGCCATTTCAGTTAATAAAATGAGCGTCTTCGAATCGTAATGAATTCATATCCCTTACCATTGAACTACCAATAACTTCAGCCAATTTTTATTACTTCGTTTAGTCTGTTTATTCACCGTGTGATGTCTGGAAATGATCTCTTCAGCCAAATATAAGCCTCTCCGTTCAACTTGGACAATAAAAATGATCCCGCTATGACAACTGGTCAATAAACTACAAATTGAATTGTTCATCATTTCATACAAAATAATCAGTGTACAATGTGGCTAGAAGTTGTTCACACAAATTCAGATCTATAATTTTTCATTGTACATTTAGAACAATATTTTAGCCACCATCAAATATAGAAATCATAATTATACCCATAATCTAGAAAACAAATGCAGTAATCTTTGCAAAAAATAGTCAAAACCGACTTCTCATAGACTGTAAGAAAATGAACGCCTTTCATATTTTTTCCCCATTCATCGTTCAAAAAATGAATGGAAAGCGCGAACGCCGTTCGTTTTTCCGTTCAATGTCCAAGCTTCCTTATAAAAAATGAATAAAAAAAAACACATTGAGTATTAGTATAATAGTGTCGCTTAATGTCCAAAGGGAAAACTGTTAAGTTAGGCATGCCATCATGAAGATAATTTTTGTCTCTCAGTCCGAATATTATTTGTCTGCAGGATATTACAACGACCGTTTCTTCCATGTGTGAATGTCCTTGATGTCTCACTTGTGGGGTTTCTTCTTTCTTCACCAGCTCAAACTGTTAAAAGGGTGTGCTTTCTTGGATATCTAAAGCGTTCAGTATGCGTTAAGGAGTTTTCTATCAAGTGACTGGCACTAGATCATTGTCCAAACTAAAACATCTAAAAATTTCTCTCGTCAACATCTATGGTCCTAACATGTAATGGTTTCCTTTTTATCAGCAATTATTAAAAACCCTAAAAATGACGACGACCCCTTATCTTGATTGGCGATTTTAACCTAGGGCGACCGAGGGAGGAGGATTTTTTATTTATTTATTATAGAAACTTTATTTTGAGCTTAGGTTTTTCATATTTCATTATATTTTCAGTGATTATGAAACAGATTATGAGCTATGTCAAAGAATACAAATCCGGTTCAGTGGTTTTATCGGTCCTGGTTCTTTTTTATATAGGCTCAGTTCGGTATCAGGCACATGTGGCGTTGACTGGAAAAATTAGTGCCTAGGAAATAATATTAGATACAACCATGGCCGCAGCTACCTTATACGCAGAGTGCGTAGTGCACCAAGTTTCAGCATAAGAAGCTGATAGCTATTTGGAACTCAGATACAACTGTATCACCTTGGCACGTAAATTTTTTTATGGGGAAACGCTACTGTTGCACAAAAAATAACTCATTAAAAATAAATTAGTTTAAATCAATAAGTAAATTTTATAATATATACCTATTTTGTTTTCTTTAAATAATATGTATAGAAACATAACCGCTAGAACCGAGACCGATAAGCAATATAATGCGGTCTCGGTTATGGTTCTAGTAGTTCTAGAACCGGAACCCCTTAAATCGCTAAACCGATAAGGGCACAACCTTGTAAATAATCTTTTTTTAAATTTATTTTGTCTGAATTGAAATATTGGTAACTACAGAAGTCCTGGAAGAATGAAAGGGAAGTAAATGGTTTCCAATTTCTTCAATACTGTCTAAACATAATGCCTAATGGTAATGAAATTAAAGAAAAAATATGTAAACCCTTTGGAAGCAGATATAAATATGTCCAGTTTTTGGATTTGTGTGTAATAACTACAAAGAATGTCTCTTTTTAAGGTATATATTTTCAATGTAAGCGAAATAAATCTCAAAGAAAACTTCTTGAACATTGTAAAGATGGTTAGCTGCAATGAGTCTTTCCTCTTTGCTGAAGACCTCAGTTTCTACCTTGTCCAAGATACGGTAGATAATTTACTAAAAACCATTGACATTTTAATATATTTAAGTACTGTTTACTGTAAGTTAAAGTTAAATACCACTTCCCCCAAAAAAAAAAAAAAATAAAAAAATTGAAGGCAATAATTAACTATATTGTGATGCCAATATTTGTTTTTCGTATTTGTTCAACCGCAGTTTAGTAACTTGAATTTTTTTATTTAAATTCTGACTTCCAGAAGGTTTACAATTTAAGATCTTCTGATTTTTTTTAAATGGTTAAAGTAGAGGACGCCATTCTTGTACATCAAACAGTTCCAATATATAACCCAAGTTGACAATAAATATGCTTTTAGAATCAAATTTTAATAGTAAGGGTCTTTCAATGAAGATAAACTATAAATTAAAAATCTTTTTTTGCGTTATATGAAAAACTTCGGTACACCAGTGTGCCCCAAAACCCCAATAATTGAAATTGAATGAAAAATATACAAAATGTATTTTGCTAAAAAATGAGACACTAAGGACAAATTACATTTTGTCTATAATAGTTATCTTCAGTAATGGTTACAACTTAAACATCGGGATTTTCAAAAGACTTCTCCTTAATTAAAAAAGTTATTAAATATCTCTAAACATGACTTCCTGCAGGGTAGTGTATTCTTATACAAGTCGATAAAAGCCTTTTGAGCTTGAATACTCTTTCAAAAATGTTTTGAACACCATCAATATTGATAGGATTATTTGCAAATTTGGAGTCAGTCATGATTATTCTTTAAATATGACTAGCACTCACGACTGGATAAGTGTGTTTTGATCAACGTCCGATTTTCGAGCAATTTCTGTCAAAATAAATATTTACTTTAATCATGCCTGATATATTTTTTCTCAACTTATAAAAGAAACGAAAAAATGGTTGTTTAGATTACAGCCGTTTTGTAGGGACTGCCAAAATCAATGTTGTTACGTTTAAATGGACGAATACCAATTTCTGGATTTACAATTTGGGCAGGATATACCTTTGTAACGTTGTTTTAGTGGTTCATAGGAGTAGAAAACAGACTCAAATTGAATTTTATAGTAGGATTAAAATAACTAAAAAGAAATAGATAATATTATAACAGAGGACGGATTAAATTCTCACAGTGAAAATGACAATCAACTATCACAAATAGATGTATTTAACGGATATAATTTACGCATATACTATAAATATAAAAACAATGATAATTTGAGTATAATTAATTAATTATAAATTAGTATATCTTGGTAAGTTGATTTGTAGCTAAAATTAATAAATATTTATAAGCCAATGAGTTAACTAAATCACTTAGGTATGACGAATGAATTATGACAACACAAAGAATGTTGTTTATGTTTTTTTTTTTAATTAAGCGAGTATACGTTGTTTTCATATAACCTAGTATCTGTCAAAGGTTCGATTAATGAAAAGAATAATATGACTCCAATGACATAAATCCCTAGGAGTATAATACGCCTCAGTCCCTTTAAATGATACAATTCAACTAAATCAGGAAACCCCATAAAGTTGCAAAAGCCATGGACAACAACGGGAGCGGCCAAATGACCCGTTTTTATGAATAAATAAGCAGAAAAAGTTCCAAAAACTGTTGTATATGAAAATTGCAATCCAGATATAAAAAAAGCTGACATAAAATCCTGTCCTTGATTGATCTTTTCGACCATATGATGAAAATGAGCAATTCCAAAGAGGAGAGGTGACACAAGGACGGAGGCTTTAGGTCCAAAGTAACCAATAAGTATAGGAATCATACATGCTCTGTAAGTAAATTCTTCCGTGAAGGGTGCTACGATGTGATTGCGCCACCATATCCAACTTCGTAATCTGCAAGAGAAAGAACTAAACTTATTAAAATATATAAGGCATTTGAAGGATTTCGTACCCAGCGCTTAGATATTGGAGGATATTTGTGACAAAGTCTCCTTCAATGGAAAGTACAAGAGATACAAATGGCCCCAAAAATAATGTGAGAGTGAGAAATAGGGGAATGATGAGAGCTGGAATAAAGCCCGAGAACCGAATTCCCAGAATATTTAAGAGTCCATGTTTTTCCAGGAGTGGGCTGTGACCAAAAGCATAGACAAACCAGGGGGCGGCAAGTGTGGTAAGGAAGGCTGAAATGAATCTCCTCTTAATTGTATTTGGATGATTACGGTCCTTAATGTCAGAGCGCCACACGTAAAGGCTCAGAACGTATATACAACCCAAGGCAAAAGCAGGAACCCCAGAACCCCATATCGTTGGCTCAGCAGACATGGTGAGGTTGCTTTGGCATTTAAACTTCCAAGTTGGATAGATAAATGAATGTAAAATTCACACATTAAAAAAATGGGCTGGAATTTTTTCCTTTAACTAGAAGTTAACTTCAGCTTTTTTATTGTTCTAAAAAACCAGGAGTGAGATGACGTCACTTCTATTCAATAAATCCAATATGCGTACTATATTGATTATAATCCCTTAAAAACTATTTATGCCGTACGAAAAAAAAACTGGAAATATTTCAATTCCCATATTAGATATGTCCGTAAAAATGCACAATATTAGTTATTTATAATTAATTGCTTTAATTCATATTTTACGGAACAAAACAATAACTATAAATAACGAAACCTCTTATATTATCATTTTATAATTATTAACAAAGTTGTTATACAACTAAAAAAGAGGAATAGCAAGTTTTTTCTATGTGAACCCAAGAGAAAAATAATTATTACAAGAGTTGTTAATATAAATAAATATCTATATTTATAATTATCCATTGATATAAACTTTTATAATAATATTAAATCTTATAGATTAAGATATAATTTTAGTTTAAATAATAATTTACTTCTTATTATACACTATTATATTCCTTATTCATAGTAATTGGTTATGGATAAGAACCCATTATAAATGTGTATGTTATATTTATCATTTATAATTCATTATAGTTGTTAATAAATCAAATATTGATTTTTGTTTATTAATAAGTTTATAGATAATTTGGTTTTAATGTTAAAATATTATCTATATTGAGATGTAAATAAATAATTTTATTGTGTATTTTAGTCTAGATCAATTTAGTTCTATACATAAACAGTTGGCAAAATTTGAATTAATAATCCTAATTTCTTACATTCAATTCCATAAGATTTAATTATGTAAATCGAAACCAAACGTGACCACTATTTACTGTTAAAATAGAGACTATATACTTTATAATATAATGTAATAGTGTATAATAATACATACCGTATTATCTAAACGAAAAGATTGATAACTTTTTCATTTCAGACTATAAGACTATCTATTTCTAATATTCCTAATCCTTCTGCAATGTAATCCTCCCATTTAGCTAATATATCCTGCAATTATATGATACAAGAATCACTAACTGTCTGGATGTGGTAAGTAAGTAAATTTGTATACCAAAAAAGTAAGACCAGATTAAATATTCACTATTCATTTGTAAGATATGTAGAGGAGAAAAAATTCATTTTCCCAACCTCCAAATTTGCTAATAGGCGAAATTCATACCTAATTCGAATCCTTTTATTTAAGTAAAAAAATTAATTCATCAAACCTTACCAAAATTTTATTATCAACTATCAATTTACAAATCTATAAATAACCAATGAAATACTAAAATTATTTATGAATTGAACTCAGAAAGCTAAATTATATTTTAGAAGTATGTAATGGCTATACATAAATACAAAAGCATGCCTTGAAAAACTACACAATTCATGAGAATTCCGTTATTATTAGAATATTTACCTGAAAAATATGAGAATATTAGTATCTCATAATCCTGCAAGAGAGGATAAATGCAGTTTACATTAGATATTTTCTCCTTGTATTATAGGATATTTTTTTAATTCAAAAGCATAGGATCCTGGAACTTAGAGTAGTATGCAAATATTATGAGTCTAAATAATTTAGGCTACTTGAGAACTAATGTTACTCAAGTAGTCACTCCTTGTCGAAAGCTAAATACAATTCAACAGAAGTGGGAAAAAGTCCTAATAATGTTAGTCCAATTCCTTGAATATTTTTGATCATATTTCTTTAGAGAACATTTCAAGTCCATAATTATAATATAGGGTCCATAGAGTTTAGGCTTTTAGTGAGTTCAGTATAAAGTAGTTTTCGAGTTGCTAGTCTTAGCTATTGAGTCGTTAGTCTTAGCTATTGAGTCGCTAGTCTTAGCTATCAAGTCACTAGTCTTAGCTATCAAGTCGCTAGTTTTAGTCTTAGTCAAGTTTTTGACTCAGAGATCAAGTCGAGACGTAAGTCTTTAAACTATGGACTCAAGTCCAACTCGAGTCTCGGGTCCCTCTGGTAGTCAATTAATTCACAACATAATGAACAGACACAAATTAACAAAATTGAACAATGAATTTGAGTTTCGGTGGAGATTAAGTTTTCTCTCTGGATATTATTTCTAAAGCTTTTTTATTCCTCGCACTGCAAGAAGCGCCACCTATTGAATGTGGCAGTACCAAATACCATAGCTTAATTTTTATTTAGTAGGATATTTTCAAAATAATTAACCTTAAATAATTCAAATATTTCTCTAATTGAAATTGTAGCGAAATAAACAATGAATATAAAACTGTCCTCAATCTTGTCATCATAAATCTCTACTTTCATATTTTTACAAACCTATTCAAAAAAATCTATAACAAGAGACGATAATACATATAATTATTTAAAAGATCATTATTTTTATCGTACAATTCTATATTAATAGAATAATACAATATTTTAAATCACGATATTGAGTTAGTTTGTCTGTATAATTATTGTTAATAGGATTACTCATAACTATGCAACTAATTCTATAAAATTATGCCATTCAATTTGTTTATATTTAAAAAGAAGTTACCGTGGGTCATTAAAAACAGATTTCTATAGACACAGAAATAATTATAATGCAGATACGATCTTTATAGACGTTCTTAAGTAGCATTGGCTTCAATTCGAATGAATTATGTATATAATTGAGTGCAAACTGTAAAGAAACAATAACAAAATACATCTTACAATATCCCCATACCAATCATTAAAAAATATGCAGTTATACTCGTAGATGTGTATGAAAAAAGAGAAAAGTGGATAGGGAGTGTTGATTTTTTCAAGAAAAATGGACCACATCATATTTTTTCAAGAAAAAGCAAGGTAAACCACTGTGCTTGGTGTGTTTGTAGTATGTTTTGGTATGCAAGGAATATAATATTCGGCGCCACTATGAAAGTCACCACAGCGCGAAATATGACACATTAAAAGGAAAAACGAGAACAGATAAGGTCAATGAATTTCTTGCGGGTCTGAGGAAACTGAAGTAAGTGAAGTTTCAGTATGGCCAACTACCTAATTGCCAATGAAATAGTATTAATATCAAAGCCGTACTCTGACGGTGATTTTGTTAAAAGATGAAGGCGTCTGAACTCGTATGCCCCGAAAAGTGTCAAGCCTGTGCCAATATCAGCCTGACGAGGAACACGATAGCAGAGATGATTTCGGAGCTATCGGAAGATTTGACGAGTCGATTGAAGCAAAGAGTTGCATTTTTCGTTACAATTGACGAGAGCACTGCCATCACTGATGTGGTTCAATTGGCGATATTTATCCGTGGTGTTGATAATACATTACTAGTTACTGAAGAATTTGTTGAGTTGGTGCCCATGATGGACACAACAACAGCTGAATACATTTTCGTGCATGTTGTAGCTGCACTGGACAGAGTAGGAGGGGACTGGTCACGCTCTGTCAGCATTGCTACAGACGACGTACCATCCATGATCGGAAACAAGTTAGAGGTCGTGACAAAGTTCAAAGGTAAAATGCAAGTACACAATGGAGGATATCACATTTGGGCATTCCATTGTATTTTCCACCAGGAGGAATTGTGTTGTAAGTCTTTGAAAATGGACCACGTTACGGAGGTGGTTGTTCGAACTGTAAATTTTTTCCGAGCCAGAGGGCTAAACCGTCGTCAGTTTGAGACCTTTCTTCGTGACAGGAACATTACACACAGCCTGCCATATCACAGTGAAGTGAGATGGTTAGGCTGAGGCGCTGTGTTGATGTATTTCAATGATCTAAGAGAGGAGATCAGTCATTTCGTGGAGAAAAAAAAGGAAAAATGGTTCTGGAATTACAATCCCAGGAATGGCTACAGGATCTTGCATTTTTGGTCGATATTACTGGACACTTGAACAACCTTAACAAAATGTTGTAATGACGCAAAAAAGTTGTCACACAGTTTTATGACAAAATAAACGCATTGAAATTGAAGCTGGCTTTGTGGGAGACCTAAACGGAAAGTGGTGACCCTGCTCATGCCTAAGAAATGTGTGCGAAGAAAGACCTAATACTGACTTGAAGCTATACAGAGACAAAATTACAGGATTACTTGCAGATTTTAACAGACGATTTCAGGTATTTGGTGGACTCGAGACAGAATTTTCAGTTTTTAGCTCACCATTCACAGTTAAAGCCATTAATCTTTCTGGTTGACATCCAGCTAGAAATAATTGATCTGCAACGTGACGCAAATTTGAAGGATAAATTTAACTTCGTAGGTCAAGACACATTTTATCAATATCAAATACCAGGGTACCCTAAATTAACAGCTCCTGCAGGTAAAATTCTATGCATTTTTGTAACAACTTACCTCTGTGAACAAATCTTCCCCGTTATGAATATCAATAAAACAAAATTGCGTTCCAAGATAACTGATAAACACTTGAATGACATTATAAAAGCTACAGCCAGTCAAGACATTACACCTGATGTTGATGCACTCGTTCAGGCAAAAAAAAATGCCAAGTTTCATGAGCAAAAACTAGTCCAAAATAGATTCAAGTTTTTAAAATCATACCTTGGTATTTGAATTTGCAGATAATGTTCAGATAAAAAGATTGCAGCTATTTAAGAATGTCTACTTATTGTTTAATTTATTAAAATGTCCTTCTTTTTTTCTAATCTTTATAAAATCTCATGTAAAGTGTATTTTTTACTTTTTCAATTAAAATTTTATGCAATTAATTGAAATGTAATGCAAAAGTGATATTAAATAAAATTTTAGTTAAATTAAACAATGTACCTTCTCTTTTTTATATAATAACAAAGAAAATACATGATGTTTTGGTATTTAGTTTGGTATGTATGCTATAATTTTAATATCCCGGTCCTGAATGAACACATAACGCTGTTATGTGGCCCACGATGTGAAATGTGTTTTACACCCCAGATATAGATGATAAGTCCATTTTTTATTTACTTCAAAAAGTTACCAATTCGAAATTCGGGAAGATAGTTGCAAAAAACTTTTTGTGTTAATTTTGGAAAAATAAAGTTTGGAATATAACTTATTGGAATTGTGAAGAGGAACACAAAACTACCAATATTTTTTTTGTACCTGCAAAAATAAAAAAGTTATTAAGAATAATGGTGTAGAAAAAATTACCCACGATAACTGCTTCATTTCTTAAAATATTGCAACAATTATGTGATATAATGTTCCGGAAATGGAAAATACTGCATTGAATATTAGAGTCTAAAATTTTGTGTCCATAATGTAGCATTTTGTGGCAATTCATTTAAAAAAATGTAAAATTGACAATTGATGAAAAAATGAGAAAGAAAAAAATTGAAAAATTGTTCAAAAATGACAGAATTACAGTTAGACATAATTTTTTATGAGGCTAATTTATATGAAACGAATTTCCAGAAAAATTTCTACAAATTTTATTTTATTACTAATCCAATATTTTATTGAAAGTTCAGTTTTTGTACTTGAAAAAACAAAAAAAAACAAGAAAAGAAATTGCAATTTTCACCGATTCCTTTATTTACTTATTTCTGATTTTTAATAAATTTAGAAAACGTAGTAATTTGTATAGTTTTTTTTTTAAAACGCCACTCACTTTTTAATTTATAATTCAACCCCTATCTTTTCTCGTTGAGCTGCAAATAACGTTTTTTGTATTTTGGGTATTGCGTAATCCCTCTTATATGACCCTTCCAAAAATCAACACCCTCGTCATAACATGACCAGGTTCAAAAGGGGGACCCATGCAAAATTTCTGCTTCCTACGTTCAACGATGTGGGCTCGTATATAGGACACAAATCATCTCTTTTTTTATAGGTATTTTTTGAGATATTGCACATCAATAGCATAAAATAATAATTAAGTAAACAAAAAAGTATAATTTGTGAAAAATTCAATTTAACAGTTTTTAAATACTATCAAGCTTTTAGATCTCTTTCCTCAGACTTGAAAGAAAGATACTGAGAACATGTTATTAAGATGTTCTTTTTATAGAAAAAAGGTTCAACTTCCATTCCAGTTTTTCTTTTACTTCATTTTGTGAGTATGGAAAGCGAGCTCTTTAATTTAATAAATTTTTTTTCGTAATATTTTTCTTTATTTATTATCGGAGGTGGTGCTTATTTTCACTCTTCATTCAGGGATTTGGATCTGGGGCGTGTAACATTCAGTTTGGGTGGCTCTAAGAAAATGACCCTGCACACCCCTGACAAAAATTGTTTTGTTTCTTTGTTAGATACCTAATCTAACAAAAAACCCTTCAATATTCTTTCGAGTGCAATTTGAGTATAATTAATGACCTCCTATTTTTCTTCAAAATATTTACATTTTACGTAATTTTTTCTTTCAGAAGCCACGGCCTCCTTACTTTTTGATAATTTACAATTATCATATAACAGGGGGGAAAAAAATACTTATTGGTCCCCTTACTTGAAAGAACGATTCGCACAGCCTGTTCTTTGTTTTCAAAAATACACATTTTGTTGGTAATAATATGATAAGTGTTTAGGAGATTCCCATAAAAATCATTATTTAAATGGGGGAAATCAAATTAACATCATTTATATTTAATGTAGATAAATTATTAATCTTTTACACATTTTTTTTTTTTTTGCATTGTTTAATCATATCATTTGCTGGAAAATGAGACATATCAAAATAATCTTAAAAATCACAAATAAAGTATAATGGATCAAATAAAAGGTCTGAAATTTCATGTCTTTTTTTACTATTATCTAATAGACGAAACAGGTTTAAAAGAAAACAAATGAATTTAATTTTTTTTGTAATATACCTACTTATAAAATGCAACTATAAGTTCTTTTGTACTCTATTAGCTACATTGCTAATATTCTGACAAGATTTGAAGAATATTATTTTGTCATTATATGCTAAGAATGAGAAAAAAGTATTTTTTTAAATTCAATTTTAAAGTTTAAATGTAAGCTTAAATAAATACTTGGTTATATTCAAATTTCACTCAAAACTACAGCTAAAAATATTTTTATTGACTCAAAAGAAAGAAAAAAAAAATTATAAATCATTTTTTGCATTTTCATATCCACTACAAAAGCAAATGAAAAGTATGATCCTTTAAAAAATAATTAATATAAAAATTTGTAAATATCTATTATATTATATAATCTAACTATTATCCAACTTAAAATTATTAGTAAAGGATGGGCAACTTTCCGTACACACCTTTTAATAGGGAACCAAAATATTTTTTCCGTGTTTGTTGACGTGAACATTTTAATATATTATTGAAATATATGAATATAATAACATGAAAAAAATCAACATAAGTCAACAAAAAGTATATCTTTACAAAAATGTGTCAAAGGTGGTATTGACAGGTGTATATTCTTGTCTTTTTCCTATCTGTTATTTGACGTGGCCGAGAGAGTTGCTATGGATAAAGTAAATAAGCCTGACAATTTGAAGAATGCTATGGAGAAGAGCATGTTAACTATCATGTTTCATTAGTAGATACATAAGTACAAATCCCACTCTGTCCGAGCAAGGACACACGCAGGAATTACTTCAATGTCGATCAATAAATTATACCCTAATCCTAACAAGGGCTTATACTTATTTTATTCCCACAATAATTTAAGAATAATGATAACAAGTTGGAAGCATAAAAAACACTCCCAACTACAAACAAACTCGCACGATAAAAAATACTTAATATATACTACTCTCACAATTTTCATTTGATGTGTTGAGCCTTGCCATATTATTCAGGGATCCTGTGAGTGTGGTAATGGGACATTGTTTTTTGTAGTAAATGTACACATTTATATCTATAATAGTTTAGTACTCAAAATAGCAATGAAATGAAGCGCATAAGGCCTAAGAGATGCAAAGTTCTGTGAATGACAACTTCATTTTTATCGAATATTAATAAATAGTACAGTACAAAGTTTGGAGTAGTTCTTTTCATTGAGAAGGCCTCCAAATTATTCACTTCTCGAGAATAAGTTTTTGTTTATGTTTTTGTTTTTTTAGGATAAATATTAACTACTTTTTTTTAATATATATAAGACATTTCTTTGATTACCTTTATTTAAACAAGACATTCATTCATAACTCTTTTTAATGAAATACATTTTGATGATGTTTTTAAAATAAAGAAATATTTGTTGCTAATATCCTTTTTGTGTTTTTCAATAACAACGTTCATAGACCAAATGCTGAAAACCCTTTGCCATAACTGGAGCTATTAATGCACTATATATTACCGTTATGAAAAATATACATTATTCAATCAATTTGTATTTGAGTACGAATTTTAATAAATACCATTTAACTGGTAAACTGGACTCCAACTGAAAGCTCAATAGATTATCAAGTCAACAATAAACTATTTTTTAGTGTGTGAGAGATGTGAAAATTAAATTAATGGGTTGCTTTAAAATGATGTCATCGGGATTTGTACTGAAATTTTTCCTATTTAAATTATTTGCTTGAGGCTCACTTCGAAGAATCCATGTTTATGTAGAATTATCCTCAAGGATTGTTGATAAAAAACATACCAAAGGTCCCCTTTAACTGAACATTTTACTTGGGAATCTATATCATATATTAAAACATCCGTTGGTCACGAAGAATGGGTCTCAGCTGGCTCACCTCCTCATAACTTAGACGAAAATGCAAAATAAGTTCAACCCTTTGAGTCTGTCCCTTTTATGACTAATGCCGGACTCACGAAAATAGGGAATATCTCACATCGTTAATTTAAATAGAGTTATTTGCATGAGAGTCATTTCAAGGAGCTTCAAGGAAAGGGATCAACATTGCTTTTTACGAAAGTCAGGATAATTTTAAATGAGGAATGCTTATTTTCTAGCTCCTAAATAAAAGAAACGACAACACACGAACATCTATAAAGACTTTATCTTTCTAGAATTTGTAGAAATCTTAATACTATATTTATGGGTTCTCTCTGATCTCTTGTGCAAGAAAAGGAAATATCGATGTTTCAATCATTTGTTGTCAATATTCTAGTATTTTTGAATTAAACTTTCTAAACTTGGGTAATTATAATTGATAATTGATGTAATTGATAAACTTATTTCTGTCCCTTTATTTATGTTGTTGTTGAATTCTTTCCCCCAGTGAATTCAGCTGTTGAGGCTTCATCAAAATTATTTCAGGTCTATGCGGTGTCTAACATGTGACAGATTTTACATCCGTTAAATTAAGGCCTAACGCATCCATAGCTATGCAGGCAACGTTGTCTAGACTCATTTGTTAGATTGAGGCCCTTCTACCATTACTCCCTTCCCAGACGAATAATGAGAACTTCATCCAATTATTTTCTGAATTTTGTATGTCCTTTCCATCACGTTTAAATGAATGCATGACTTTTTTTTTCTTTTCCATTTTTTCCAAACACCTCTGACCATAAGGATATTGTCTCAACCTTTTTCTCTTTACCTTCATTCATAGCGATGTATGTATTTCATTTTGAAACTCATGGAATGAGTTGTGACAATCCTCTTGACAGATTTTTTCCTTGTCGAATTTATCTTTTTTGCAGCTCTAGACCCAAAAACTCATCAACCTGATTAGTGAGGTTTCTGTGGGCGTATTCAACCCCTTTTGTATTTATTTAGCCAACAGACCAAAAAATGTACCAAAGATAAATAAATACAAAAACCGGAGCAAACTTGGTTCCCTTTTACACTATATCTCAAATAGAGCCAATGCACAACGTTTTCAGATCTTATTCTGTCATAATATTAAAAATATTAATCTAAAAAAAGGGAAGAAGAAAACCCTTCCCGATTTTCATATGTGTGCTTATCCAGAGTGCAATGAGCGGAGAGAAATGAAGAGAAATTTCATAGAAAGATGGCGACGATCTTTACTAGACAATATGTCAAAAAGGATTCCCGATAGTAGAAATCCTATGAGATGGAAAAAAAACCTCGTTTAAAAGGCCTCAAATAACAATATACACTACAGGCTAGCACTAATTGAACCAATTATAACTTCGGGATTCCAAATATTCAACTATAACTTCACTCTTTATATTTAATTAAGCAGCATGAAAGACTCACACGTCTTCACTCCACAAAAAAATGCAAAATCCATTATATTCATTGTTAT
The DNA here is from genome assembly GCF_016086655.4 of Lepeophtheirus salmonis. Lineage (NCBI taxonomy): Eukaryota > Metazoa > Arthropoda > Copepoda > Siphonostomatoida > Caligidae > Lepeophtheirus > Lepeophtheirus salmonis. Next base: position 15,425,200 of record NC_052131.2, on the reverse strand, counting down.
CGACATTTTAAAATACAATCATATTAATAGACAGGGGCGTCCACAGGATTATATCGGGGTGGAGAATTTGGTTTTTGGTATCCAAAAATTAATCTTTTTCCTAAATAATTTCAAAAATCCATAGCTATTAACAAATAATTAAATTTTTTGGAAAAAATTTCAAATATTATATTTTGTAGTTAAAAATTTTAAAAATTTAATTAAATCTTTAGCCATGCTTTATATTTTGTTCTAACGGGAAAAAATCCATTAAAAACCAAACTTTCTAAATTTGGGGGGGGGGATACAGCCCCTCTAGCCCACCCCCTTCGGACACCTGAAAAAAAAGGTGCATAGTATTTGAATTGAATTTGAAGAGATTCCTATGATAAACTTATATAATTACGAGTAGGTAGATACATGAAAATATAAGTATTTGCAGCAAAACATATAATTAAACCATTTATTATTTTTTAAACGTTTCTAATGATTTTCCTACAACATACATATTTTATATTTAGATGATATTGCATTTCAATAGATTATTCGCTGTAAAAATCAGGCTAAACTATAACTATTATAAGCAAGGATTTGCTCCTATTGGTCTCTCGGTTCGGGTTCTTTAATGGCTAGAAACGGAATCGACAACATTGAAGCAAGATCGCAATATTTAGCTTACCGGTCTCTTTTCTCGTGATTTTGCTCCTTATAGAATATATTAAGAAAATATAATACATATTATTAAAAAAAAATTATCTGTCAATTTTCTGAGTTTTTTTTTTTTTTTTTTTTTTTTTTTACAGTTATATCTGAGTTCCAAATAGCTAAGGGATTCTTATGGATCTAGAAAAGTAGTTTTAGGTATCAGACGGCATAAATGAAAGAGGGGAGTGGTGGGGTAGATTATGGATTCAGGTTCGCTACTAAGCTTTTCGGGGCCCTATAATATAATAACTTCAATATTTCTGAAGCCAGGGTTTACCAAACTTTACTATGCCAAGGCCCCACTACACTAATACATTTTTAGCTGTGGTTCCCTCTACATATACAAACATGTGTACTATATATGCGTTGACTGAAAGCAATCCTCAATTCTCCATCTTCTTGCAAGACACCACGCACTCTGAGTATAAGGTAGCAGGGCTATGTTTGAATCTAATATCATTTCTTGGAGTCGGAGTCAGGAGTTGGACCTTGTACCGACTCCGGCTACAAAAATTATTATAATTTATATAAACAAAACTTATTTATAATCTATGGGTTGTATTGAGTAATCGTAAAGTTATTTTCGATTTGGTTATAAATTATTGGTATTAAGTACTATTAATTTAGGACACTTATTCAGTTATCTAATTTATAAGTTTACTTTACAAATTTCAAACGTGCTCTATAGTCCATGCCATCACAATTCCCAAGCACTTCTAAAGTCTAAATTATTATGTTGGGTAGAGCATAGACAGTAGCCGTACTTGTTCATTAATTAGGCTTGTGAATAGTCAATTAAATCAGAGAAAAGTGTAATATTGCAGTAAGATGTAGTTTGTATTATCGTTCCTTGTTTACGAGTACATCAATTATTTTCCAAAACTCATGAATGTATTAACAATAGATAGATTTAGATCAATTTCATTTCTTGTTCATCTAGTTGTAAATCATATTTTTCAAATATATTCTTTATAAATAGCAGAATCATTAACTACGTATAAATTTAAAGTTTATAGACTCAATAGTACGTATATTGCCTATAAAACATATGATTAAAAAATAATAATGTGTGCTGGAGTTGGAGTCGGGCATTTTATGTACCGACTCCGCAGCCCTGGTTTTAAGTACCTATTACCAAATTGAGTCCGTGTAAAAAAGAACAAAGACCGGAAATGAGACCAATAAAGCTGAACCAAGTCAAAACCGTTGAGATGAAAGAACCGAGACCGGGACTGATATATCAGCTGACCCTGAACTGGACATAACCTTGATTATAACCTAAAGAGACTCTAAGGAAGGAAAAGACAAGACGGTTGAAATAAAAAAAACAATTATATAAATTAAGTTCCATCATCCAAATCAAAAAAGACTATGAAGAGGTCTTTATAGAGCACGAAGATAATGCAATTGTAATGTGTCTCTACAAAAGCCCCATCCCTAATAATGACACTGCCCAAATGATGAACATGGTGTATTCTATCCATTTCATCCCTTACAGATACATTGATATACATTTCAACATTGATATGTTTATCACTTTAAAATAACTTACTCCATTTTTCTTTTTAACTTCCATCTGAATAAATGAAATGTAAGATTTTAAATTAAACAAAAAATTGAAAATAGTCAAAATAGTTTACTCAAATTAGGTTATTAATGTTACAAGAGTCAAGACCCACCTATCAACAACAACAACAACTGATATAAATTCCTTTTCATATAAATTATATATAAAAATTGTTTTAGAGGAACTAAAGAACCATAAATTAAGAAGAGAAAGATTTTTATATACTTCTTCTTTTGTATTCATTCTGAAAATATATACAATATTAGTTATTTATGGTGGTAGACAGTAGGAAATTAAGAGATTTAGAGTTCCTTGGGTAATACTCATCATGTAAAATAACCACAGGTATAATCAATCATATGTAAGAAATGATTTAATAGACATATGTATGGTCATAAAACCAATATAAAACTTGTTTTCAAAATAGTTTCTCTAAACAAAAGATTAATAATATTTTACCTCTTAACGCCTTAGTATCTATCATATTGGATACATGACTTTTCAAATTCTCTTTTTGAATTGCTAAAAATCAGACTCTCTTTTTAATAATCTAAAGAGAAAAATGTGATATACAAAATGAAAATTTCTTTATAATGATCTTACTGTGTTCCAAACGTATTTCCTCAAAAAAAAAAAAAAAAAATCAAAATAGTAATTGCAAGGAGAAAATGATTTGTATTATAAGTATCAGCAAATACATAATTCTGTTTGGATACCATATAACCCCTATTATAAGAGCGCATCTTTTAAATTAAGATTATTAAACTTATTATACTCACTAATAAAGAACACATATCTATAGGAGACCCAGGGGCGTCTGCAAGATTATATACAAGTATATATATATATTTTTATTTTTTATATCCACTTATTCAATGCTGTTGACAAAAAAATTTCAAATATGAAATTTTTCAAAAATCTATAGCACTTAAAAAAAATAGTTTTTTTGGAAAAAATTTCAAAAATTAAATTTAAAATGTTTCATTTTTTTTTTTAAATTTCAAAAATGAAAATTTAAAATCTTTCATTTCTTGGAAAAAATTTCAATAATCCATAGCTATTCACAGAAAATTAGTTTTTTTTTTTAAATTGTAAAATTAAATTTCAAATATTAAATAAATGAAAAAATATATATATTAAATTCTTTGAAAAAAAAATTAAAATATTAAATTCTTTGAAAAAAAAATTAAAATATTAAATTCTTTGAAAAAAATTAAAATATTAAAAATATTAAAATTGCAAGAAATTCTTTCATTTGAGGGGGCTGCAACCCCTCCAGTCTATCCCTTGCGAACGCCCATAAGACCTAAGAGTGATATTTATTGGCGCAGCTGCAAAGTATGCCGCGTTTAATAAGTTTAATTTGATAAGCAGTCAATCTTTTGTGATACTGGCCTTATTCAGTTTCCAAGAACTCAGAAGCATATTTTGAAAGTCTTCAAGGTGACCCATGTTCATTAACCAAAATATTGAAATGTTTATTGATTATTTTTAGTAGTAAGTGTTAATGAGATGTAATTTCAAGCTGAACGACATTTTATGCTATAACACAATTCTTCCTAGCAATTCATCTTATATTTTTTTATTTTTTGTATATCATAAATCTACATATTTTATGATATTAATAAGGATTTTAAAATAAAAAATGTTTAATTTTGGAGTGATTTACAAAAAAAACCTTTTTGTTCTTAGAAAAGAGCAAGGTAATTTTTTTTTCTTAAATCAGAAAATTCTGACCAAGCATAAACCTTGTGAGCTTTATGGGACTAAAAGATTTATATACTTCAAAAGTACATTGTACTCTCATATTGAGAAGGTGTGTTTCACGAACAGTAACGTGGAAGGGTCTTACTAATTAATCAAATGTTGAATATTTTTAGATACTGACAAATATTATCATCAAGTATGATATTTCTATTAATGATAATTATAATTACACTTGCACAGGATAGAATCAAATACAGAAGTATAAAAGGACTCTGATTCTGATTAAAAATTATCATTCTATTTTGTGATATTCCATCATCATGCAATTCAACTTGAAAACAATCTTCGCCATCCTTGCCATCTTCGGCCTTGTCATGCCCGCTGCTTTGGGACTCCAAAAGGGTAAGTGAAGGAGTTCCTCTCATCCTTTGATCCACTGTAATTATCATTTACTCCATTCCAGCCCAACACTCTAGAGAAAGAAGAAGTGCTCGTCCTCTTCAAAAGCGTAAGTTATTCATATTTAATCCATATTGATATTTTGTAGATTATGATTATTCTATTCTCTATTTCTATAGAAAAACAATAAGGAGCAAGTACTTGAAGCAACTATGAACAAATTTATTTTTGCAACATCAAAAAGTTTTTGTTTCTAATTGTGAACCCAAGATTTAGCAATTATGAAATATAAACAATAACATCATAAAATACTCAAACAAGTTTCGTTTACAGAAAATTCCTTTTATTTTTTATTTTTAATGTTGGTGGAAAAATCTCAGTACCTGTTTAAGTTCCAACATATAAGTGCAAAAAAGTGCTTTCATTTTCTCCATCTCCCTTACGCACTGAATTAACGAGATCTTATTTCATAAACTCATTTAGCAAAGTAGGAGTAAATTGAAGTTTAATGATATCATATGAAACACTTTTATATTTTATTTTATAAAAGGTTAATAGTTTTATTTCGTAAGACCAAAAAAGGCGGTAATATTAAACATTTTGGAAACTAAAAAACTTCAAAATAGGACCAAGCAAAACAGAGGCTTTTTCAAAAAAGTAAAAAAAAAAAAAAAAAAGGAATTAGATTTGTTGAAAATGGATATGGTAATCAAATCTTAATTATTCCTTTTAAGGCCTTTTCATCACGTTTTCTCTCTAATTCATTCTTTTTATCGATTGTATCACCTAGTTTCTTGCTCTTACCATAAAGCACACTCAATTTATCACTATATATGTATAATTGATAACGACAAGTGGGGTGCTCAGCCCATGCTGCCGTAATTTTGAGAGATGCATTTAATACGTTATCTCGTTGTACACCATCTTCATTCTAGAGCTCTATAAAATATGTCAAGGAAAGCGGGAGTGAATTTTTGGGGTTGCGAGATAGATATGATTGCACAGTTGTTATCATTATTCATTAAATTTTGAGGAGCGAACATCTTATTAGAAAGTAGTCACGAGTGGTTGTCCTCTTCAAAAACAGAAAGTAACAATGAAGGTTTGCTCAGGAGTTATAAGTGGAAGTACTTGCTGGACGAGGAGTAGAATTGAGGATCCACAAAGGGTTAATTCCAGCCTACATGTTATTTCTATACAAAATATGGGATTTATATTTATTTATTTCATCTCATGACTGGTCTCAGCTGATTCAATAAAGCGTCTTGACTTTATTTGCAAAAATTCTTCAAATTGTCAGGTTTATAACTTTCATTTTGGTTTTATTTTTATTTTTCTATAGGCTTTAAATATATATTATATTTCATTATCGGATCTAACTTCACTTTTGTATCTCGATCAGATTAATTATATAGTTAGAAAAAGAAGAAAAAAGGAAAATAATATCAATATTAGTAAATTTTCTTGCTCTTCTTTAATTTTGAATTGCATCCATTCAGTCCATCCATCATTTCTGGGATTTCAATTTTTAACCCAAATTGGAAGAGTTGCTTAAAATTACAACGTAAATTAGTACACATTCAAAAGTCTAAGATAACCTTGTTTATGTATATGCTACGGAGAGTGTTATTATTTTTCTCGTCATGAAAAAAATTAACTTAACAGTGTCTTAGTGGCTTATTGTATTGAAATTGGATATTAAAGCTTGTCTGGATCTGCTTCTGATATTTAATTCACCATCTTGTTCCACAGTTTTGTCAGAATCTGAAGATATGTTAACATATCTTAGGCTGAGTACTGGAAAGGGTTCCTACGTTCTACATGACGTTAGATTTAAGTTTACTTCATTGATATTATAGTATAATGGAAACAAAGTTAGCAAAGTATTATCTTCACTCGAAAAGAATGGCAGCGCTCCCACCATATAGACCGCCTGATAGGGTTGTTGGAATCGTTGGGAAAGAACGAATTTTATTGGTTGAAAGAGACTATATAAAGAAAAGGAATAAAACACGTTGGTACCCCTGCATCTTCTAAACAACTTCTTCTCAGTATTGTACTAATTGTCAGCAAAGCAACTTCCCCTTACTGCTCTCTCACGTGTATCATCATCATGTCGAAGAAAACGTGCCTTTTTCATGGGTTTCTAACAACGGAGTTACTGATGTGTGGAATGAAGATGTGGAAAATTTTTTTTGCCGTTTTTGCGGTTTCTCGTTCTTTATGACAAGTAATTCGCCACTCCAAAACCTCCCATCACATCAACAATTTAAAAGTCTTCAAGAAACACAAGATTCAAGGAGACGAAGGAGAATTAAACGGTTCATCATTCAGTTTGTTAATTGTTAATTGCTGAGAGAGTCTTTAGTATTATGAATATCATCAACACGAAAAGGAGGTTTTAACTAAGTACTAAGAAATTGAGGGAATTGTTGATCACCAAATGGAATGAATGTCTTGTTATCATTTAATTGTCAACAAGTAAATATTAACAATATATTTTAAATAATTTGTTACTTTATTGCCTCATTTCTATTCTTTAGATTTCGTGCCAAAGTTCTCTATTCATCCTTTATGGTCAGTGGTCACTAAGAAGTTATGAGTACACTTCCTGTAATGATGGGTTGGATGTTCTCTAACTAACAATTCATTTTGTCTTGCATAAATTTACATAATATGTATAATATACATTTATAAAGCTATTTATAGGGAAGTTATATATTAAAAATATACAACAATCCCTCTTCCTTCATGTGTAAATAAATAAATAATTTTAGTTAAAGATATATACTAAACGATTCTCTTTTGATTGGGTTGGAATCGATATTTACTTTGAACATTTGATCCAGTGACAGATACAATTGCACCACTGTCATATGTAGCTATTATATTTTTGAAGTAATTTCCATGGACATTCAATGCATCGATGGGTAATTTATTAAAAAAAGTTAAAAAAATCATAATTGAGATATCTTATAAGTATGTTCGAAATTACCCATTGGCCATCAAGTATTATTTATGAATAAAGGTTTGCTTATGTCCGAAAAAAAATCAGAGGAACCAGATGGTTGAAGTTGTATTTGCGGGTGCACTTGCGCAAAACACGACTCCCACAACCCCACCGCCTGATGAGAGTGATGAGGGTGTGCGTGTGAAGAAGGTCAATAGAGGAAACGAAACCAAAAATTAAAACAATATAAAAAAATATTTGAGAAACTATCAATTATTGAAGATGACTTACAAAGAGTCAATGGCTGTAAAAGTAGACCGGCGTATTTAGCATTCACATTTAAAAAACCAATAAACATCTTCACCAGATTTTCAGAGGTAGTGGCTAACTTAGAGATAGACGATTGAGTCTTCCTTATATTAGATGAATGGAAAATCTAAGGAAAGCCCAACCCCCAATTGAAGTTATTTTTCAAAAAGGTTCAGAGGTTGATTTGCCTGAACTTAGAGAGATTTTGGTGGATTTTGGCGAAATAATTGGCGATCTAGAGGACAAGCCACACAATGTAGCACCTGAAAGGGATGACGATATTGAATGTTCAAAAGTGTTGACCAAAATGATGTCTGGTAAACTGTGAATAAAGCTAAAGCCCAAAAGAAGATTACCAACCTTTCTACCCGTTAGAGGGGAAAAAGTCGAATTAATATATGATATGCAGCTAGTGCAATGCTTTACGTGTATTACGCCAGGGTATACCAAATCAAAGTGTCCAGTAAGTAGAAAACTACTTATAAGGATTTTGCAAAATATTTTAGGACAGAATTGGGTCTACCGCTGAGAATTGGAGGAGTGGAAGAGAGACTCATGACAGAGAGAGAGACAGGCGAAGAAGAACCAGAGGAAGATGGCAACAATTTAGATGATCAACACAACATGGATAATCGTATTTCGAGTCAAAACAAAAATGCAAAAGAAGACGATCAAGTTACAGTTATAATTGAAGACCCCAAAAGTAAGACGAATGAGAACAAATTAAACCAAAATGAACTTTATTAGTGAGAGGATTGGAAACAAGTATTGAGGAGTAGGCTGGTGGAAAATAAGAATCAAGAAAAAAAAACACCCAATCAAAAAAAAAAAAAAAAAAGTAAAATAATTTTGGAGAGCCCAAAAGAAGAATATAAGAAAAGAATATGGGGAATCAATCAACAGCACCTTGAAGAGGAACCTCCTCACAAGGAATAATTGAATTAAATGAGTTCAAAATCTGTATCTACAAAATTTTATTTCGGTCTCAAAAGTCTTGAAAAGTAAACAAGAGATAACGTTTGTTAGTAATTTCTTTCATACCAGAAGCCCCTCTGAAAAATGATAATTTCCAACAAATTAATGATGGTTATAATGTATTTACTCCCAAGTGTCCAACAGGCACTGCTGCAAGGGCAAGCCTAATGGTTTCAAAAGATCAGGATGCTATAGAGCTTTTAGAATATGGAAGTCAAGGTATGATAGCAATTACTATGAGAATTCAACAAAAGCAAGTAATAATGGCATCCTATTATGCAGATATAAAACTTACGTGCAGCTTCCCTATGCGAGAACAACTTTTAACCAAATGTAAGGAAGAAAAAGTACCCCTGGATTGCACAATCAAGAACAAAAGGAAGAAAAGTCCTTCTCCAACCAGATTTAGATAAAATACTCCACAAATTTGATGCACCCTTGGAAAAAATTAATCATAAGCCTTATAACTGTCCTTCTTTAGGGACTATGAAGGAAGGTACCTCTGAAAATAATTAATCCCTCCTTCTTAGGGGTTTCAGAAAAGATTTGAGACGGTAGCAAGGGATCCCCAACCAATTATTTCTACCATAGGCGTTTCTCCTTTAGAGTAGCTTTAACCAAGAGTTGAGTAGAAGCTTGTTCCCTTATCCCATACTATTCCATTCCAGTATAACGATAGAACGCTCCTTTGACATAAAAGATAACTTATAATTTATAAATTATGGGAATAAATAATAATATAAATATTGACTTATTACAAAATAAAGGAAGGTAAAATATTATCTCCAGATTTACTTCTTTAAATTGAGTGACCAAACTATTAAAAATCAAAGGACATGATAACAATATTCAAGCACTTAGATTTGACTTATACTTATGAGCAAAGACTTGAAACTTGAAATGAACTTGTAATATATTGACTTTTTCCTAGCTCTAGTAAATAAAGATGGCTTATTTTCAATAGGGATTTATGTTTAAGTGTAATCAATTGACGAGACACAATGAAAACACATAAAAATAATGATTTTCTTTTATTTCAACAATTTGATTTAATTTATAGTCAAATCAATTGAAAGATTTTATGAAAAATATATGAATTTATATATGGACTATCAATATTCAATACACATGATTAAGAAGATACTTAATTTATTCAACTTTATGTTCAATATTATGCATGCAAAAATATTAAATTATTCGTTAATATGGAATGCACTGATAAAATTTTATATTACATATTTACTGACATATTTATGCATCATTAATTTGTCAATGTCAGGATTTTAAAATGTTCATTTTTTATTTAAAAAATCGTAAGTAAAAAAAAATTCTTGAAGTTTAGACTAATGCATAGAATAGAGAATTATCATTATCGATATTTTGAAAGTTTTCCAATTCATTAAGAATAACGATTGTCCAAAAAAGTAAATATATTATAATCCAAAATAAGATTTGTAGATATGACGAAAACAGTAATACTGGGAATGGGAATGTGCATGAACCGGAGGAAAATAACCCAATTACCTTTCCTCAAATGAGCTAAGGAAACCCATTAAGAGGACTACCACTTCTAGCTATGGTGGAGTACGGTGTGGAGTAGTCAGTCTCTAAGTTATACAGAAAAATTACGCATTGTTTGAAGTGACAGGACAATTGCTTGAAATGTTCTGTTTTTAGAAGAAGAATCTTATAAGTATTCATTCTACCTGTGATGAATGCGGAAAATGCATCCGCACTGCAGGGAACATCATCTTAAAACTTTTTAATTTTTTTAACTTTAAAAAAAAAAGAAGGATGTACTCTCTTTTCTTGTGGGCTATTTGAGAAAAAATAATTGATATATCTGGTGCAGATTGAAGAACATATATAAAGTTGCGTTATAATAAGTTAGAAATGTTGCGAATGAGAACCTGTCATATTTTAAATAATAATTAGTTCTCTTTTAATCCAATGTGGACTTTTTATAATACGTAAGTTTATCTCTTTTTGATTAGTTTAACTGTTATTTAATAATTTTGAGTTTATTATACTACTTAATTATGATTATATCATTCAGGATAATTTTTATTCTGAGGATCCGGTGACGTTGGATATTGACAACCGAATTTAAAAAATATCGACAGTACTCCAAATATTAATTTAGATATATGAACAATTGGTTCACTGGATCTTGTTTTAGAAAAAATCAATCGTTATTTATTTTTTGTGCCCTTTTTTAATTAATTTTTAAAATGGTGAATAAATTATAAAAAAAGAAAAGAAAACAGAATAATGTATGCATGTAAATTTATAACAAAATAGTCATATTAAGAGTAAAGAAAACAAATTTACATTCTTATTTAAATAAATTGAAATGCCTTCCTTTCTATTATTGCCACAGGTAAGTATATTCTTTATTTACTTCATATTTATTATTTTAGTTTCATTCACTTTAAGTGAATTATCCCCTTATTACCATATTAGTATGTTGGGTATACCGGAGACAGTTGCAATACCTTTGGTTTTTTGCTCAATTACTCTAAACTGGTTTTAATTTAACTAGTGATGGGACTATTAATCCGAATCAGGAAATGAAGAATCATGTGTTTTTTCTGGAATCGGCATCGGTGATTCCAATTCCTATTTATTACTTTTCTAATTTATGAAAATAATAATAATAATAATGCCACTCCAAATTGATAAATGTTTGCTTTTTCTAAAAAAATTAGATATTTGATTTTTTTGAAATGATTTAATATTGAATTTTTTTTTTTTTGAAATGATTTAATATTATTTTTTTTTTTTGAAATGATTTAATATTTGAAATTTAATTTAATGTGTCAAATTTTTTTTGCAAAACATTTAATTCAATTTTTTAAATTTACTTACCAAAAAAAAATTTCCAGAATGTTGTGCATTAATGGCATTTTTTCCTATGATTTTTTTAGAAGATATTTCTTTTCATTATTTTTTTCCAAATGACCATATTTTTATAATTTTTTTATGAATTTACACTTTGCAAGTCCCATTTTGTAAAATCATGCACTGAACCGGGGAAAATACCTTTCTTAAACCGCCCTTGTTTGTCCAAATGAGTGACATGAATATTTTAAGTTTAATCCACGAATTTGTAGTGATTTACTTTGTCTTTCTTAATTGTCACTCATTGCGAATGCAAGTATTACTGGGGAGTTTTGAATGTTTTACTTTAAATAACGTATCTAATTGAAATATTGGATCTCTTAGCAGCAATACATTTTTATCCAAGAACTTCCATTAAAAATTATTGATTCAATTATATTATTGATCAATTTCAACTCTTTTCTTTTTCATTATCATTTATGTATTTGTCTAATGAACTTTTTAGTAATAGACGAATACCAATATTTGTAATTTTTGTAATTATCACTTCAAAGTTAAAAATAATAAAGTCGAATAATAATCATATTAGGAAACAGATTCTAATGAAACAATTAAAAAAAAAAAATATAAAAACTTCTTTGAGAAACAGACAGCGATAAAAAATTAGCAACATTGAAAAACATACTACCAACGACTGTTTCAAAAAGACTAAGATGTAAGATTATCCGATCTTACACTTTTTTATGAAGCAGGATTAACATAATTGTCAAATCCTGGCGAAAAATAAATATGGATTGCTAGATCTGTCAGTGTAAAAAATAAACATAACATAAATCATGATATAATCTACTTTGAAGACTTTGTTAATTTCTGTTTTGAGCACAATCCATCCTATGCAATCTTATTAAGTTTATAATTCATACCAATTTTTTTGTCAAAACTTTCAATGATTGGTCTTACTTTTATACTTAAAAGCGTAAAGAAGTTGAGATTCAAGAACCAACTTACATAATTAAAACTTCACAATTTTATGAAAATATAATTATTTGAGGTAAATTCAGAGTTAAATATTGTTCATTACTGAAATATTCTCTGTTTGTGAAGTCCATCAGTAGCTGGGAACGATAGACTCTAAGAAGAGAGTGGACATAAATATAATACGAGAAGTCATCCTCTTTTTCTTATCTATGATTGGCTTAAATGTGTCAACTATAGATTACTCCCGATTTTATAAATATTCAAGAATTTAAATTCACGAATATGAAGGATATTGTGAATTATTTTCATGCTAGATTCCAGAAAATAGTTGGCACAGAAAGGAAATACTTTCCTAAAAGAAAATAAATATCAAGTAATCCCGAGAATATACTATTTACAAGGGAATATATCGTTCATTACATTAAATTTCATATAAAGTACAGTAAAAAATAGGTCCTGATGGGATTTTAGGTAATTTTTTTTCAATTTTTCCGGATGAGGATACAACTTATCTACGAAATATTGGTTACTCTATGGAGAGATTCGGGAAATTGCCGAAATACTAGTTCGTCAAATGGAACCAATTTTGAATAAAAATATGGGATTTGGACAAAAATCTTTTTTTTTTCTTAAACACAAGAAAATATTGGATTTTTTTCCCGCATTATTCAGGCTGTTATTGACTCCGTAAGGAAAAATGATAAATTTGGTGTGATTTTAGCTGTTTATTTTTATAAAACTTTTGATTTGATTTCTCATCTGAAAATTCTTGAGCGGTCAGTGTTTTGCTTCCAAATCCGTTTTTAAACCAGTTCGGGTACTGCTTTATAATGACATGTCAGCCATTTCTATAGATAGAAGGAAGAGTAAACTAGTTAAATTGAATGAACGTTGTAGGCAGGGATTTCATTCGGTTACATTTCTTTTTATTGCTGCAATTGAGGAGCCTGTATCAGAGGTGTGGAAAAAGTATGTCGGGGTTGGAGTATATTTTGAGGGAGATAAGCATCTCATTGACTTATATGGGGATGATGTTAGCCCAATTATCTATTATTATCCTTCCACATATACACAGTAATTTTGTCTTCTTCTCTTTATTGGTCTAGGGAAGTTACATTCGCAAAAAATATATAAATAAACATTACAATTCATAATCAAATCCCTAAACTAAAAAGGCATGACTACTATTAACATGGTGAACAGATAATGTACATTATTACATACATGTTCTCTAAAAGATTGATAAAATAATCTTATGGAATAATACAAATATTAAAAGAATCCTAAAAATACAAATTAAAGTATTAATTATAAAAAAGAGAAATTAAAGCTTTTGTTTCAATGCCAATAAAAGAAAGACAATTATTGATCTTTTGAGACTCAGAACTTTTTAAACTGTCTATGGATGCGTATCAGGCAACGTAGAAACTCCTTTTTTTTAACTTGAAGGGTAGTAGCAAATAACATCCCCTACATATTTGCACAATAGACAATCCCGATTAGGGATTTTGATGGGGAATCTTGAATACCTTTCAAAAGTCGCAATTACAGAGAGCAGGGCAGTCAGCAAAAGCATGTATTACATAATTTACCACAATCTTTGTACGGATTATTAAAAAATAGACATCCTGTGGAGATTTGAAATTGCGAAGTAAAACTTTTTCTACCATTAATTTTCGCAATTGAGCTTATAATTTTATTTCTCCATGATATCGGTTGGTATAAATCTTTTAAAAACTTATTGCATATTTATTCAGCATCTTCCTTAAAATTTGATTCCAACAAAGTTTTTCAAATTCCATGAAATCGGCATTAAATGAAATTTTGCTACTTTCATGAGTGGGTAAATTTTTTTTACCAGAGTCGAGAATTGAGTTGTTGCCCAAATTGTTAATTGAAACAATATTATTTTATAAAGCCAACTATAACAATTTTTTTGGGTTCTACAAGGGGTTTAAATTAAAACTTCCTATTGCAATCCTTTGAATTGCCGCTAAAGATGGAGAAAATTTCTGCAGATGACTATTTATGAAATCCGTTCCAAGCATAAGCCAAGTGTGTATATTTTAGGGATTATTTGAGGAAGTAGAGATAGTCCTCCTCCGATGACAGAAATGGGTATTTTGATTGAAGATAAATAAAATCTATGAAAAAATCGATTGAGCCAGCTAGATTCCAATCCGGTTGCTTTCTCATCCAGCCAGGGAGTAGCTTTTGCTTTGTGAATCGCATTAGGAACTATTAAGAATTCATTAAAGATGGGATTCTTTTCTGAAGGATAAATTTTCCCCAAGACGAGATGGCTGACTTAATAAATTTATCCAGAAACGTCCTGCTCGAAAAAGAGGCACCGTTTCTGTCCCATCCGATCCCAAGAATTTCGATTGCACCCATAACATCAAAATCTGCAATTTCAGAATCTTTATGAGGATTCAATTTACCAATGGAAGTATAGTGGTTTTTTTATTTTTATTTTTAAACCGGATTTCTTTTCATATTTTTTTATGTAGTCTATTACAATCTCAATCCGTTTAGTAAATTGTGTTTCAGATTAGCATCTTACATTAATGTGACGTCATCGGCGTACATATTAATTATATGTTTTGAGTTCTCATAATTTTCTCCAAAAACCCGTGAATTCCTTTAAAATAAAACTCACAAGATCGTTTAGTACGTCAACAAATAGTAAGGGAGCTGAAGGACAGCCTTGCCGACAACTCTTTTTCAAAGCTATTGGGTCATTTTCCTATCGCCCATAGAGATAACTGATGTTCCATTGAAGAGAAGAGTTCTGACATGATTAAATTTTTTGCAGATATGTCAGAGAATCCCTCACTGGAATGGAAAAGGTCAATTACTGAAACCAAAATTTATAAAAGGCTTATGATGAGAACCAATCTTACCAAAGATGTAACTACATCTTTTTTACCTTCTAGCCCTGGATTTAGCTCCAAGGTCGATTTTTATTATACTATTCATTGTTGTTGCTTGCATATCAATGTCCCTAAACATCCCTCTCATCCTTTTTGTACAGTCCGATCTTTGATGGGATTTACGTCGGTCTTTATAGCAATATCCCTCTTTTCTCTTTAGCTAGGCTTAGAATCCGGAATATTGACATTTTGTTGATTGACATATCTTTCTTGATATCCATGGGTCATTTCTGGAGGCAGTATATTTCAACCACAAGCTTTCTTTTTTTATTCCATTTAGGCTATATTACGGCCTAACATCTCAGTATAACATCTACAAGTTGAGTTATATAGTTTTTACAAAATTTAGTAAAATTTATCCTCACTATATTTTAGGTATCTTAGATACATTGCTTAAATATCTTATAGTTTTGAAGCTAATTTTTGTTATATTTTAAATAGTGCCTGCTAATTTTGCATTGAAAACATTTTGCCTCAACGATATTGTGCCTTAGTATATACTTAAATCAAGTATATATGTTTATTTTTGGTTGAAATCAAAATTTGCAATATATTTTACCATAAAGTGGAATAAATAATTGTATTCTGTTGGAATAATGAAGCCTGATGTTATGTTTGTTCGCCAATCCATAATTATTTTCTAGTATGAATAATCCATCATGTCTCATAACAATTACTAACGGAGAAGTGACTAACATTCCCAGTTTCGAATCTTCGAATCGTTTTGCTTATTATAATAATTTTACTACCTACTTTGTCTCTGGATCGAATTAATTACAAATTAAGATTTTGTTGGTGTATGCATTGAAATTTTGGGGCAAGATTCTATAATTTTTCCAATAGAAAACCTTCATTTAAAGTGTTTTATGGTATCCACATAATATGTTTAGATTGCAAAATTCCAAAGGAATATCAATTTTAACCAAAAATAATAAAAACGACGTATAAATCTCATTTATTTATATAATTAGGCAAAGGAAAAATGTCCCAAGGCAAAATAGTTTAAAGCAAGATTACCTAGGCCCATGTTAGATATTCTTACGCTGGGATGATAAACAACAAACATATTATTTAACTTTTTGGATGTAAACGACCGAAATATCATTAATAAACTGAACTCTTTTGTTTATACTCGTTAAGATTTTTCTCACTATGAATTATCATCTATTG
This sequence comes from Lepeophtheirus salmonis, assembly GCF_016086655.4. NCBI lineage: Eukaryota > Metazoa > Arthropoda > Copepoda > Siphonostomatoida > Caligidae > Lepeophtheirus > Lepeophtheirus salmonis. The sequence goes on along the minus strand of NC_052131.2, from coordinate 15,408,687 downwards.
AGATTAGAAAAATAAATGCCAAAAATTTCTCAAACCCTTTCATTATATTATTTACTACAAGGAACGTTTGTTTGAAAATTTAATCATAATTTGTTCAAAAGAACTACATACATACATATTAAATTTTCTTAACTTCAAAATTATACAAGATACTTTTTTAGGTTGCTAATGCAAATTCGATAAAATTAATATCAATATTTACAAGCAAGTCGAATAAAACGGATCGTGAATATTATTTCTTTTTTCCACCCTAATATCTTCATTACATTTTTTTTTTTTTTTGAGCCTCCCCTTTATTGAAATTTTCTCCTCCAATAAAGTGGAGGCGATAATAGCAAAGACTTTGACGATAATTTATGCATACAGATCAAAAATGATTGCTGTTCCTGTAGGTCTGAACACAACAATCGTTAGATATATGGTCTCAATGGACTTTTAAACTATAATACATTTCTTATTGTATTGTATAAAGGGGACTTCTCCCCATCTCTTAATAACTCTCAAATATTTCATGCATTTTTAATTAACTACAGAAAACTCCATTCTTTATTAATTTATTTTTTGTAATTTTAAACAACTGTACAATTCTATGCTTTTAACCGATTTTGTATGAAAAAAAAGTTATATTACACCTAAACAGTATTTGATGTTCTCCAACTTTGGATTCATCCTATTCATTGGTTTCAACTCTATTTGCAAGTAATTACAATGACTTCAATGTAAGTGTAGAGGGATTAATTGACACACAATTTCCTTTACGGCCTATTACTCAGCTTGTAGAAGTGATTTGTGGCCCTTCAACACCTAAAATTGCTAGAACGATGTTCTCTCAAAATTGAGTCTGGATTAAAATTGTATTCAAGGTCGGATTATCATCAATTTCTATCGACAAATTATTCTTTTAACCATCTGGAGACCCTGCAAATTACACTTCAAGTTGTCAAAATTGATTGTCACAATGAAATAATCAATTGAAAGATTTTATTTAAAAAGTTATATCGGGATCACATTAAGTATCTTAAATCAAATTGTTTTGGTGTTGAAGCACCACATATTTTGTTAGATTTTTTATTTTTTTGTAAAGTTTATAACAATATGCAACTTTTTGCATCAATTTCAATTTCATATCACAGTTAACAGTACTTTGGTTTCGATATCAATTTTAATGTTTGTAACATATTGAAACAGTATTGCTAATTTAAAAAGAATATGAAAATTATAGAAATTTTCTTGAACATACATTTATAAAAAGTATATGTTGGTAATCTACAAGATATCAATTATTCCTCCCAATTTTGATAATTTACACGTATTGAGCACAATAGTTTTTATATTGATATCTTACATTACATATGTCGTCTATCAAAGTTACCAAAAAATATACTTTTCTTTTTGATTTACACTTACAAAGATTTAGACGATTTTCACAATGATATATAATATTTGATTTGTCATTCTCTAATTTCTAACTGTTTGACATTCAAAACTGTACTTTACTCATAATAATTAAGTAAAATAAATTATTCTCCTTTTTTAAAATAAAGGTCTTAAATTGGCCTTACCAACATCTATCACTGTCTCCACTTATTTAAATTTTGAATCTAAACAATATTATTTAAGTAATTTATTAACTACATTCAGCTTTTAAATTAACACTAAACGCTGTATTTTCATAAAGTTATTTGTAAGATTTAAAAGTAATGCTTGAATTTAGAAGAACATTTATGAACATCAAAAAAAAAAAAAATACTCCGATATTGTAAATTTAGAAAATTTTTTGCAAGTTAGGATTGGATCATTGAAAGGATTTTTCAGTGGAGGGACTGTTTTTTTTTTTCAAATTTGCAGATTGACATCCCATTTTTCTAGCTCTAGAATAAAAATACGTTTTTTTAGAAAATAAAACGTGCATACTTTTAAAAAAAAAAAATCTTTTGGCCTATCTTAATTAAATTTCATTTCAAGAATCACCATTTCATTTAAAGTGCCAAGCTTTCTTTTGGACTATTTCTTTAAAAAAATCCACTTTTTTTAACCATTTTTTCGACTCTAATATAATATGACTTTTTTTAGAATAAACATTAAATTTTTTTCCGAATAATAATTTTTCATAAAAAATCCACATTTTCCTACAAACATCCCATTTTTCCGACTTTAATCATTTCCCTGGCGGCGATAAATGGTTTCTGCGGAACATAATAAATTACATATACTTTATATGATATATAGTGTTTTGTAAAATTATAATTAATGAGTTCAATAAACACAAAAGAAATATAAAATATGTTTCATAACTTACATTTAATTTCTCATAAACTATCAATAATACTCTAAAAATATGTTCAAAATAATGCAAATATTGAATTCAATTGACCACCCAATAATGTAAGGTATAAATAATAATAATTTATGTGCAATAAAATATGTACGGTTATTTGGTTTATTCTAAAATATCAACTTTTAACCGCTTTCTTATGTTATTGAGAAGTTAATAATAATTAAGAAATATAAATAAATCATTCAAGCCCTGTAATAATAAAAATATTATTTAAATAAAAATTGCTAGTTGTGAATTTATAAATAAATATATTTTGAAAACATTTTTCATCTCAAAATTAGTGATACTTGTGAGAGTTGTAACACTTTTTTTTGTTTTTGGTTCAAAATATACTCAAATATTTCAACATATGTTTGCTATTTTTAAAATTTATTTAAAGATTATATCAGTCAGTAGCATTTCCAGAAATTGGGTTTGAATAATTCAATTTTCAAATGTTGCAAGTCTCCACGTAACCAGGGATGTCTCAAACAATTTACGAAAATAGAATCTCAACTATGCCTTTTTATATGCCGATTTATAAGAGAAGGGACTTAAAATATAAATAAGTTTATTCTCACAAACCTCTTTCAGGCATTGTTCTGACTAAATAAACATGATTTTTATGAAGTGTAAATGTATACAATAACTAACAATAATAAACCTTACCAATAAATTGTCAGTTACCACTGACCTTTTTTTACTGAGAGTTAAAATGTTTCAAATTTAGCCTCAATACTGCTCAGAATATAATCAATAATCCTTTGATTTGAGTTATAGCAAAAGCATTGAAAAACAGACTACATTATTAAAAAATAATTATCCTAAAAAAATTAATGTTACTTCTTTAAATTAGTGTTTATCTAATATCTCAAAAGATATAACTTTAAGAAATTTTATCACTAACTCAAGGTTCGTAAGTTCGAACCCGCACATTTCTAAAAAAAGAAAATATATTTTATTTATATGTACTTCAAAGAGTGGAGTAATAGTAGAACTATGATATTCACTAATATATAATTAAATTAAGAAAAGAGCTTCTCATGGTTGAAACTGTTGAATTTCTGAATTGAAAAGTAAATGTGGTGGTTACAACATTAATTTAGTTCACTCATTTTTATAAATGTATACAATTTTTAGATTATTTTATAGACTTTTCCTCGGAGTTTTGTTTCTTTAATTGGACATAAGCATAGTTAGCGTAAATCAATTAACACGTTTCAACAATAATATGACGTTTTTTAAACATAATCATTCTTTTTCTGTTAATATATGTACATTTGCAAGAATAATATATTTTTCTTTAAGTAACGTAGATTTTTTGTTCCGCAATGGATCAAAAAAATAATTAAAATCCAGCCATTTCATTTAGTATCCTATATATATTTTTTTATTCAAATATCACTGCTTTACTTTGGTCTAAAGTTTTAATTAATACAGGCGTAAAAGTAGTTAGATAAATTCTCTTCCAGATTAAATACAAACTTGTCAATTTCATTTTATAAACATATTAAAGCTAGACCTCCAAGTTAGTTTTTTAATGCAATCTGTGACGGCAATAAAAATGATCAATAGACACACTTGTATTTATTTAAAAAACGAATAAAAAACAATAATATTGCCTAAAATAAAAGCAAAGGGACATAATCTAGAGCTTTATCTTTTCCCATAATGAAATATGTATAAAAAATGATGAAAAGAAGAATTTTTAAAAACATTTTTATCTGTTATTTTTTAGGGCAATATTTCTTTTTACAAATAATTTTGGTTATTGATATTTTCAGAAAGAAAGAAAGCACCATAAAAAAACTTAAAATAATGGATATGTGGTTGTGCTTGATATATTAATATAAACCACAAATAATTTATTGGCTTTATAAAATCTATTTTACCATGCCGTTACTTCCAACATCACAGGAAAAAGTTATTGTGGGTGGGTGATTAATAATAATAATACAAAATTGAAGTAAATAGGTGCTAAAATTGTATTAAGTTTCTATGATTTATGAAATAGTAGCATAATTTTTAGTTTACGAAAGGAATAAAAAACCATGAATAGAAAATCGTAGATTATGTGAAGAATATGTGTATCAAATAAAATAAAAAAGTGTTCAGTACTTTTTTCCATTGATAAATATTCTTAATTCACAATGGTATCTACACAATTCATTTGTATTTTTTTTAGTTGTCTATCTGTTAATTAATTTTTTTTGTATCGTTCTGCCATTTTTTTTTAAATTTTGAATTCTTAATTTTTTTTTCAAAACAAAATGTGACACTTTTCGATATTTATTAAAAATTTGACATTTTTTAAGTTTTTTTTGTTTAATGTCTTTTCCTTATAAATGTCGTAATTTTTTTGACTAAAAATATATCTGAATTGATTTCCCCATTCCCAATATCGACAATTTGTGAAGCTTTTTTAGTCTACATTATGCACGGTGCCTTGTGCAACTGTTTTCTTAAATCAACACAGAATACAATGAAGATTGTCCTATAATTTGATTACATGAAAAATTGATATAAAAATACTATGCAAAGACAATTTTTAAACTTTAAAATAAGCGTAGATTGTCTAGTTCATTGCATAATACTTTTACATTTAAGTGGGTTTTTTTTTTGCTAGTTTGGACAACTTTTGTTACATTTTATAGAATTCACAAAACAAGAAGTAAAAGAAAAAAACAATTGTATATTACACTTAGAGTAAAATGTAATATAATCTACCGATATGCTTAACAAATTCAAAATTTAAGTTAGACAGACAGTTAGAATAATGTTTCGAAGAAGAGTAGCTTAGCTGTCATAACATTTTATTAAATTAGCCATGAGCACCTCCATGAGGAAGCATGAGGGTCTTATTTTTTTTTTATTTTTTTTTTTTTTTTTTTAGGTTTGGATTAAAAAAAAAAAATCAAAAAATTTAAAATATTTTGGGAAAAATTCGAAAAATTAAATTATTTGGAAAAAAAAATTCAAAAATTAAATTTGGGAAAAAAAATTCAAATATTATATTTTTTGGAAAAAAATGTCAAAAATTCAGTTATTCATAAAATAATAATTTTTTGAAAGAAAAATTCAAAATAAATAGCTTTAAAAAAAAAAATTAATTTCTTTAAATTTGAAAAATTAAGTTTTGAATATTAAGTTTTTATGAAAGAAATTTCAAAAATTCACTGCTATTCACAAAAAAATTAAATTTTTAGAATTTTTTTCTTCAAAAATCAACATTTATCCATGAATTGGAAAAAAACAGCTATTCACAAAAAATAAGTTTGAAAAGGCAAAAATTTCTTAATTTGGGAAGGCTACAGTCCCTCCTGTCCACTCCCCTGTGGACGCCCCTGAGAAATAACTAAACACAAACCCCACTCCTTATTTATCAAATTACTCCAATGTTGATCATCTATTCTACTCCGAGTCCAACAAAGCCTTACCCTTATTGCTCTGGAACAAATATTCAGTATTACTCTTCGTTTTTCACGCGCTAATGATTACTTTATACTTAAATATTCTCTCTTCCAGAATAATGATAACAGCTTTGGAATATATAAAAAACACCATTTCAAGTTGTAACTAAAACAAAGACGATCTCTTTTCAATTATCATATTTTTTTCATCTATAGTAGTACTCCTATGAATTTTGAACCGTTAATGTTTTTATTATTTTTAATTCAATATTACCTACAGCCATAGTTTTAGTTCATTTGAGGAGTGAAACATTCTATTCTATGATTCTATTCGAAATAATCACATTATATGTATTATATTTCCTCTAGAAAAGCTGACTACAAAATAATAATAAATATTTTAAAGCTTTATTGCAGAAATCATAGTTGTATTTTAGATATAACCCTTGCTTCTCATAATTGCAGTGAACCAATTGTTCATATATCTAAATTAATATTCGGAGTACTATCGATATTTTTTAAATTCGGTTGTCACTATCCAAAGTCCCCGGATCCTCAGAATAAAAATTATCCTGAATGATATTATCATAATTAATTAGTATAATAAATTTAAAATTATAAAATAACAGTTAATCTAATCAAAAAGAGATAAACTTACATATTATAAAAAGTCCACATTGGTTTAAAAGAGAACTAATTATTATTTAAAATATGACAGGTTCTCATTCGCAACATTTCTAACTTATTATCACGCAACTTTATATATGTTCTTCAATCTGCACCAGATATATCAATTATTTTTCCTAAATAGCCCACAAGAAAAGAGTACATCCTTTTTTTTTTTAAAAGTTAAAAAAATTAAAAAGTTTTAAGATGATTTTCCCTGTAGTGTGGATGCATTTTCCGCATTCCTCACAGGTAGAATGAATACTTATAAGATTCTTCTTCTAAAAACAGAACATTTCAAGCAATTGTCCTGTCACTTCAAACAATGCGTAATTTTTCTGTATAACTTAGAGACTGACTACACCACACCGTACTCCACCAAAGCTAGAAGTGGTAGTTCTCTTAATAGATTTCCTTAGCTCATTTGAGGAAAGGTACTTGGGTTATTTTCCTCTGGTTCATGCACATTCACATTCCCAGTATTACTGTTTTCGTCATATCTACCAATCTTATTTTGGAATATAATATATATACTTTTTTGGACAATCATTATCCTTAATGAAGTGGAAAATTTTCAAAATATCGAAAACGATAATTCTCTATTCTATGCATTAGTCTAAACTTAAAGAATTTTTTACTTACGATTTTTAAAGAAAAAAATGAATATTTTAAAATCCTGACATTGACAAATTAATGATACATAAATATGTCAGTAAATATGTAATATAAAATTTTATTAGTGCATTCCATATTAACGAATAATTTAATATTTTTGCATGCATAATATTGAACATAAAGTTGAATAAATTAAGTATCTTCTTAATCATGTGTATTGAATATTGATAGTCCATATATAAGTTCATATATTTTAATAAAATCTTTCAATTGATTTGTCTATAAATTAAATCAAATCGTTGAAATAAAAGAAAATCATTATTTTTATGTGTTTTCATTGTGTCTCGTCAATTGATTACACTTAAACATAAATCCTATTGAAAATAAGCCATTTTCATTTACTAGAATTAGGAAAAAGTCAATATACTGCAAGTTCATTTCAAGTTTCAAGTCTTTGCTCATAAGTATAAGTCAAATCTAAGTGCTTGAATATTGTTATCATGTCCTTTGATTTTTAATAGTTTGGTCACTCAATTTAAACAAGTAAATCTGGAGATAATATTTTACCTTCCTTTAAGTTTGTAATAAGTCTATATTTATGTTATTATTTATTCATATAATTTATAAATTATAAGTTATTTATTATGTCAAAGGAGTGTTCCATCGTTATACTGGAATGGAATAGTATGGGATAAGGGAACAAGCTTCTACTCAACTCTTGGTTAAATCTACTCCAAAGGAGAAACGCCTATGGTAGAAATAATTGGTTGGGGATCCCTTGCTACCGTCTCAAATCTTTTCTGAAACCCTTAAGAAGGAAGGATGAATTATTCTTAGTTTAAGAGTCTGAAGCAAGGAGTAAATATGCTATAGTCGTCGAAAGAGATAACTCTTTCTACCAAATTCGAGCTCTTTTTGCACCTCCAAGATAGATGAAGGTACTGTCTTTATACCGGGTTGGACCAAAGAACTGTCCAGAGATGAAAAATTGCTTAAGTCAATTATGAAGATGGGTGTCCATTCCTTAAATTAAATTAGAAGATGTTAAAGAGAGAGCGCTTATTGAGTAATATCTTCTGAGCTCCCTCCTAAAGAAGAGAGACAAACTATCTTTGCTACAACACTAGAAGAAGATGCAATAATGGCTTTATCTCCTGCTATTCACTCGTCAATGTAAATAAAATATTATTTTGTTCAGTCGCTATTTAATAAATATTAGAATTTTAGTGGACCTGTTTGGCCTAATATATGAGTCTCCGTTGTTTAGTATCGTTTATGAGGAAGAAAGTTTTATGTTTAAGATAATTCGATTGGTCTCACTCTCTTTCTCTACTTTTGTCAGATTCTCAATTGCAATTAAACTTATGAAAGAATAATGATCGAAGATCATAAACATTTGGTCGGTAATTCGTCTATTTGATGTATTCCACCAATACTTATCTATCTACATCGATTGATTTATGATATTTAATTAGAAAATAACTATACGCAACACTTGTCGATCGACCTTAGGAGGGATAAATAGATAAATTAACTTTATAAAATGGCCTGAAGCTAAATTAAATTTGCCAGAATTTGGCATTAAATAACCTCAATCTAGATATTTTCCTTAAATAAATTATATTGTTAATGTTTAGAAGAAGAAATGTATTTACTATAAGATTTTATTTATAAATTAAAATAAATACCTATATTTTATCTTTTAAAGTATAATTTTCTTATTTTTCCTTCCATACCGTGACTATTTATTACGTATTGAGTATCCTCACTTGATATACTGGTTATGTGGGATTCTAATTGTTTACCATGGGACACTGATTAGTAACTAGAATCGATATCGACTCATAAATTGGTTCAATTACAAAGAAGTATATTTTCGTAGGAATCACTGCTTAGAGATGTTTCCTCTCAAAAATAGTTCAGAATTCTTAATTAAATAAATGATGATTTGACTTGACATTCTCACTTTATTGATTTAATTAGTTAATTAATGTATTTATTTGTTTTTTTAAAGTCTATACAACTTTAATTTCAAAATAAAAAAAAATAGAAATGCATTTTATGGTGTAGGTTCTGCTAAATTAGTGAAACATTTGTTTTACGGTAAGGTGTTACTCTGAATCCAGCTGTAATTGAATGAGGTCCTATTTGCTTTCAGCAGCATGATTGTGCTTCAACAAACACAAAAAACATTGTTTCGTAGTAGTGTTTAGACAATATGATCACTCTTGGCCTACTTTCCCACCAAATTACAATCCCTTGGATTTTGAATGTAAAATATGGCGCAGAGGGAGGCTAATGCCATTTCTGGTACCAATTTAGGATCTGTTAAGACATTATGGACTGATATCAGGAAAAATGGTGTGTACGAGCTCCACTAGATACTTCAAGAGGTTCAAGGCTATTGTTCAGGAAAAAGAGGCCATATGGAATAAAATTTTAATACTTTTGAAAATGAGAGAAAATGATTTTTTTTCTATATTTTTCAAATACTGGGTTTTTTATTAAGTTGAAATATGATGTACTAAGGCAATTCTATGCAACAGTGCTTCACCTTGGTATTGAAGCAAGATAAAATACACACATTATAAACTTTAACTATGAGTCGCATAGTTTTTATATTTTTCTCTTCATTACATTCTTTTATACCCAAACTCTTAAAAAGTATGTTGGTAGTGCCGAGCCAACGACTGTAGTAAACGGGTCCAATATCCAGAAATCCATCCTTCCTAGAAAAACTCCTGTCCTGATATCACACACTATTATATAAACGTAGTCCTAATCTGTAGATAAATGTTGAATTACCTTATCCTAAAATTTGATTAGTGGTGGGCCAATAGAGATTAGGGAAAGTTTGAATTGATATCAAGCCTGTAACCGAGTCTAGCAGCTTTCATATTGGTACAGATAATCTATTGTCTGAGAGAAAGGGTCCATCAAGCTCAAGAATTAGACGGCGTAATGGAAATTAATTAGTATGCAGTATTCTCCCCAAGTCTCCATCTCTCTTATTTATTTACTTTGCTTAGTGCATATATTTTCCCATCGTTCTTATATTTGCTCTTTTATCTCCATGAATATTTGAATAAATGTTTGCTAGACATAAATTAATTATACATCAATATAAAAAGTGTTTAGTTCATTTGAAATTAAATACTAATCGGTCGATACATAAATGAAATATGATACAATCGATATTTTCTCAACTAACCCAAAATAAAGAAGATACAATAAAAACTAAATTTTATGAGTATATTTTGGATGTACATAGAAGTATTTGCCTATTTTATTTTATGAAAAATAGCAATGTTTTATTTAATAGCTGTTACATCATTATCTGTAACCGGAAATTTTGCCTCACGGAGATTTTGCTGCATTACCAAGAGGTTAGTTGTGCTGAAGGAAAAACTAAGTATAGCGATTAGGGAAAAAAACCGGTTCATCTTTATTTTAAATATTTAATAAATCGTGGTGTTCTAACATCTCCCTCTAAAGAAGAATTCTCGTCAATCTTTGATTTAAATTAATTTAAAATGCTTAATAAAATAAATATAGTTAAATTTAAGTATAATTATAATATTTTCCCTGCAATAATGTTATTTTAATTGTAGAAGACATTCATTTCTACCTCAAAATCATAAAACAGGCAGCTGATATTAACAAGGATCTGAATTCAGGTGTACCATATGTAGTATTCCCAAATTTTCCTCAAGGTCTTACAAAAAACCATCTCTATGCATGACATATTTTTAGCCTTTGATGTCTCAGATGAGATTCATTATAAAAAAGCTAGGAGAAAGAAGAAAGAAAAGGAAAATAATGATGAAATAATAAATAAATAATAATAAATAAGAATAGTCAATGAGTTCCAATACTATATGTAAGGGCACAAGCTCCAATCACGCAACCTGCCGTAGACAGGT